>NC_043708.1:127015597-127143596 GCF_006229205.1 Suricata suricatta
ATTGAATACTGAAAACGAACTGAGGGTTGAAGGGGGAGGTGGAGGGGGAAGGGAAGTGGTGGTCATGGAGGAGGGCACTTGTGGGGAAGAGCACTGGGTGTTGTATGGAAACGAATTTGATAATAAACTATTAAAAAAATAAACATTAAAAGGAAATAATTAAATAACTAAATAAAATGATCTTTAAAAGGGATCTTTGCAACAACCTTCATCACTTACAGATGAATGAGGTCTAGGAATAATGACCAAATCTGTGTGAATTTTCTTTGCCTCTATTATTGCTAATGTGATATTTCATATGGTAACAACAACAACAACAACAACAAAAACAATAATAATAATAATAATAATAATTAATAATAATAATAATAATAATAATGGGGACCCTGGGTGGCTCAGTCGGTTAAGTATCCTACTCTTGATCTCAGCTCGGTCATGATCATCTGGCTTGTGAGTTAGAGCTCCACATTGGGTTTTGCACTGACAGCACAGAGCCTTTTTGGGATTCTCTTTGACCCTCTCTCTGCCTCTCCCTCACCCCCATGGTCTCTCTCTCTCTCTCTCTCTCTTTCTCTCTGTCTCTCAAAATAAAAATAGTAGTAATGATTCTCCTTCCTCCCCCCTCCCTTCTTCTTTTTTTCAGATGGCCTACTGTTCCTATAGTGGAAACTTTTAAGATCATACAGTTTGATCTTTGGTTTTCTATAATTTCATGTTCAAGTGTGTAGGTTTTCCTTCATTTTCATTCCTTGTGCTTGGCACTTGGCAAGCTCTTTCATTTTGAACTGCAAGTCTCCTTGAAGTCTATAAAGTTTCTACTTCTATTGATTTGATCATTTCCCCCCACCTCATTTGATCTGTTCTCTCTGTTGCAACTATTGATCAGACATTGCATTTTGGGAGTGAACTATACTGTTATCTTTTCTCTTTGCTGCACTTTCTGAAATAAGTATTTATCTTTATTTCTCAACTCTTCTAGCTCTCTTTTTTCCCCTCTGCAATCCTATCTTACATTCCTAGAAGCCCTTCTGGTTCAACAACAGTTCAGTTTTCATGGCAGTCTCTTCTTGTTTAATGAATACAATATCTCCCTACATTTCTCCAAGGATAATTATTAGAAATTTTCTCTCTTATTCTCCACCCCCCTTGTTGAAGTCCATTTTTAGTTGTTTTGCTTTTTTCTTCCTTTTTAAAATATTTTTTTCATGCTGAAATATTTCTCAGCTTCCTGGAGATGCCGATCTGTTCCTATTCAGGAAGGAGGAAGGAATACATTTGATTTGAATCTCTGAGCATACAGGTTTGGCTTGAGTCTCTGATTTAGGGTCATAGGCAAAGACCCATGGAGGCAATAAGAAGAAGAGATTTCTTCTATAGACTTAAAGCTTCACCAGCTTCCAAATGTACCTTGGACAGTTATATCCCTTTGGAGAATGACAGTGTGATTTTTTTTTTTCCACCTGAACTAAACATCAGATTGCTAGTGATGCCTGCTGGGGTGGAGGGAGAAGCTCGCTCTTGATCGTTACACAATCTCTCCCATTCAGGCTCCTTCCTTCCTTCCAGTCTAACACCAGAAGCTCCCCGGAGCCAGCCAGCCCAGCAGCTCCCCAATATTATCCCCCCAACACCCATTCTGGGCCATGTCTTCCCTGTTGGCTTCATCACGCGACAGCGCCCATGCGCTTTCTGTTTCCAGAAATGTGCAAAGTCTGGTTCCCTTATCATCCTTGGGTGTCATCTATTTTTTTTAAAAATTTTAATGTTTATTTATTTTTGAGAGACAGAGAGACAGAGCATGAGCAGAGGAGGGGCAGAGAGAGAAGGAGACACAGAATCTGAAGCAGGCTCCAGGCTCTGAGCTGTCAGCACAGAGCCCGACGTGGGGCTCGAACCCACAAGCTGCGAAATCATGACCTGAGCCAAAGTCTGCCACTTAACTAACTGAGCCAAACATGTGCCCCGCTTGGGTGTCATTTATTGGGTGTTTGGGAAGCAGAGGAAGAAAGTTTATATGGTTAGGAGTCTATCCAACACTGGATTTCAACTTTCGCTCCATAAACCTTCAGGTGTTACTTTATGTTCCAGTTATTTCCTTTCCATGAACAATACGTTCCCAAGTTATACTAGCAATACAGGGAATAGACCAGATCTCACCTCCTTTGAGAGTTTAGCTGTGTTGGGGCACCTGGGTGACTCACATGGTTAAGTGTCCAACTTTTTAAAAATGTGTATTTTTTTTTGAGAGAGAGAAAGAGAGAGAGGGAGGGGGAGTGGGAGGGAAAGAAGCAGAGAGAGAGAGAGAGTCCCAAGCAGGTTCTGTGCAGTCCACAGGAAGCCCACCACAGGGGCTCAAACTCACAACCTATGAGAAGGTGCCCAACTCTTGATTTCAGCTCAGGTCGTGATCTTATGATTCTTAATATTGAGCCCCACATAGGGCCTGATTGGGATTCTCTCCCTCTCCCTCTGCCCTTCCTCAGTGTGCATGTTCTCTCTCACTCACTCTCTCACTCTCTCTCTCTCTTTCAAAATAAATACATAGACATAAAAAAAATGTTTTGCTGTATTAACCTCGATCCACACAGCAATCACCTCTTCCACTGGCCAATCACATTTCTGGCCATTGTATTTTCCAGAAATTGTTATTGAGAGAAGACATGTCTGCTGTTTTCTTCTTCTCACACTGCACACATCTCTTAACCTGTCTGCTCTGAAAGATGTTTTCTTTGCCGTCTTTAGAGCCTAATTTTGAGCTATACTATACTATGTTTAGAAAAGTCCCGCCCCCGCAGTGAAGAAATGGGCGTGGCTTATGTCTGCTGAGATCTCAAAGGAGCAGGTATTCTATGTCAATAGCGAGTGCTCTCTGGTCAATAAAGGGTAAACGGAACTTGTGTAGTAACAGGACAGCTGGCCAGGTACCCTCTTCGGAATTCATTTTTAACACCAGCTGTGGCATCTTGCTCTGCACTGGGTTTTCATGTATTCCCTCTGCATCTGGCTTGGCCCATCCCGGCCTTCTCTGATATTCAAAGTGCCTTCTTGTTCCTTCTCTTTCTTCTTTCTTTTCTTTTTCTCCTCCTTCCCCCAACACATTGCTTTGTGAATACAAGGAAAAAAAAGTGCAGCGGAGGCTTGTTGAGTAGGGGGCTCTCTGTCGTCATACTCGAATTTTTCTCTTCTTTCCTTCCTCCTCCTCCTTTCCCTGCCTTTTCCTGCTCCCTTTCTCCTCCACCCCCATTCTTCTGTCTCTCAGTCTTCCTTCTCCTTTTCTTCTTCCTCGGCCTTTTGAAAGGCACGTATCAAGGCTTTACAAAAAGCTGCCAGGTTGCTGAGAAGCGGTTTGAATTCTCAAGCAGGCACAGCTGTAATCCGATGTTATCTGAACCAGCCAAAGTGGATGGGCCAGGAGCCAACAATTTGCGGAACAAATAGGTGTTGAAAACACTCACCTCAGCAGTTTAAACAAGTTATCAAAGGGGGCGGGAACCAATGCCAGGCAGCTCCACAGAGGAAAGACCCAGGAAGGTGTTAGGAAGGCCCTGGGCTTCTCAAAGAGACAAAGCTCTCCCTCCGGTGGACGGGGATTCCAGCCTGAAAATCTCTCTGGAAACATTTAGGATGTTTTCTTCCTGATGTGGGCAATCGCCTCCTGGGTCACTATGGATTTGAAAGGGGTGGTTAGTAACTCAAAAGCCAGATGAGGTTGAGATGACGCCAGTCCAAAGACTCTTGGCCAAGACATATCTTTGCTAACTCTTCCAGCTTTCTGGGCACCATGTGCCCTGGGGCAGTGAAGTAGGTACTGTTACAGATAAACAAAGCCTAATACCAGCAAAAGTGGTGAGAACAGGTTTTAATCAGTAATATACTACTGTGAGAGGGTAGAGAGTCCAGTAGGAATTGAACTCAACGTCAATTTGTACAGAGATAATGGGCGTTTTAAAGGGACAATGCGGATTAGAAGGGGATGCATGGAGCTTCAGACCAGGGAAGTGAAAGTCTACAAAACGCAAAAAGTGGGCTTGGTCCATGTGAAACCCATCTGATTTGCTAACTGGCGCTTATCAAAGTCATGCCCCAATCTCCCAGAGAAGCTGGGGGACAGGGGCCCGGCCTTGGGTGCTGTCTGGAACAAGCAGAACACCCCCCTGGCAGTCCTGAGTTTTCTCAGGCAGGCACTTTAAGGGGACTGGGGTCATCCTAGGGATGTGGCTTCGAGCTGGAGAAGCTATGTTTGGTGTCCTGTTCAAGCCTATGTAAAACAAGATTAGAGGCTAGTGGAGAAAAAGCTCAGAGGAGCCTGGCTGAAGTTAGGCCATGGAGAGAGTTATTTTCTCAGTGTATCGAGCATCTGGTCTGGCGACCCTAATCAGTTAGAGCCAAGGGGTGGGATTCTGGCTCCAGATTTTAGGCTATAGATGAATAAAGGTAGGGGCGCCTGGGTGGCTCAGTCGGTTAAGCCTCTGACTTCAGCTCAGGTCAGATCTCACCTTCGTGGGTTCGAGCCCCGCATCAGACTCTGTGCTGACAGCTAGCTCAGAGCCTGGAGCCTGCTTCCAGTTCTGTGTCTCCTTCTCTCTGCCCTTCCCCCTCTCATGCTCTGTCTCTCTCTGTATCAAAAATAAATAAAACATTAAAAAAATAAAATAGAATAAAGGTAAACAACAACAAAAAGCAACCTTGAGTTTGAGGGTTCTAAAACCAGTTGTGGTTAGTATGCAGTTGGTCCCTGGGGAGAACTGTAGGGCGTGAATTCAGTTCAAATCATGAGGAAAAGGGGAAACTACGCTCAAAGCAAATAAGCTTTTGTTTTGAACATTTATTTATTTTTTTAGAGACAGCAAGAGAGAGCACAAGTGGGGGAGGGGCAGAGAGAGAAGGAGACACAGAATCCAAAGCAGGCTCCAGGCTCTGAGCTGTCAGCACAAAGCCCGATGTGGGGCTCGAACCCACAAACTGTGAGATCATGACCTGAGCCAAAGTCGGACTCTGCACCGACTGAGCCGCCCAGGCGCCACAAACAGCAAATACACTTGACTGATATGCAGTCCACTTACCATGCACAGGGTTTGCCACAGGACAGGTATTCTTATTTAAAAAAAAAAAAAAAAGCAAACAGCAAAAAACAAAACAAAACAAAAAAAACCCCTAAAAACAAAATCCGCCCCATTGCCCTTCAGGTGTAAAAATCCTGAGGGGATGAACCCTCAGAGGAAAACAGGTTTGGACATAAAACAGAGGTGAGATCTGGGTCTAGGCCTGGGTATTCATTATTCTTGCAAAAGAGTCTGTAGTGTAGAGACTGACATTTTATATTTCCATATGCTTGAAGACTTTTGAGTGCTAGTAAGGGTGCCCATAGAAAATGCAGGTCACATTGGCTATTCAGACTATACTTGCCAGGACATGCTTTTGAAACCTCGCTTCTGTTTTTTGTGAGCTAAAATTTTGCAGGTGGTAAGGTGGTAGGTGCAAATATCACAATGTGAATATGAGCCAATTAACTAACAACGGCATTTTATGAGGTTGCAACCACCTAATTGTTTTGTGTCTGCAGCTAATTATTTCTGGGAGATATTTCCGCATATGGAGAAGGAGTCAGTTATTATAATTGAGTGTACCGCAAACAAAAGTTGTGCTGTAAGTATACCAAGGCCAGGGAGATCACATCTTCTCTGTGTTTTATAAACTTCCATAAATCACTGCGGGCCCAAGGATTCTAAGTGAATACGAAACACTAATGGCAGCATGATTCTGAAGTTTGGAAAACACATCCAATGGCTGGCTGCAGTGAATAATATCCGAGGTATAAAATCTCAGCAGAATTCTGTTGCTGTTAATGCATCCACTCCCCTTCTTACGGACTCGTAGAATGTTTGAGCTGGCAAGAAACATGGAGGTCATCCATTCCCATAACTTTATATTAAAAAATTTTGTTAACATTTATTTTTTTTATTTTTTATGTTTTTAAAAAAATCTTTTAATGTTTTTTATTTATTTCTGAGAGACAGAGAGAGACAGCACGAGGAGGGGAGGATCAGAGAGAGGGAGACACAGAATCCGAAGCAGGCTCCAGGCTCTGAGCTGTCAGCAGAGCCCGACAGGGGGGTCGAACCCACGGACCGTGAGATCATGACCTGAGCTGAGGTCAGACTCTTAACCAGCTGAGCCACCCAGTCGCCCCTCCCATAACTTTATCTTAAAATTTGGAAATTACGGCCCAGATAGATTACATGACCCACCTAAGACTTGTGATGTCAACCTTAACCCGCAAGTACACGATGTATAAACCAGCTCCTCCCACTGGCAGACCCGACACTTACTCCATTACCTTTTTTAAGGCGTCACGTATCACTGGAAAACACGTCTCTTAAAGCCAGATAGGCCAGGCCTGAGGGAGCTCTGACAAACTAATTTTACAGCAGGAAGCTAAACTAATCTTATAAATTGGTCTGTCCAGACAAAGTCGTGAGCAAAGTATGCAGTTTTATGCAGATAGATTGTATTTTTGTTATTATTGCAGATGCTCATTGATATTTTAATGCAAGTTTTTATTGAGCTATGCCCTGAGGCTTTTTAAATTGAGGGTTCAATTATTTCTAAAATCTAATAATTAAGTAAATTAATGAGCCTAGTCAGAAATCTGGCAACCTGAATAGAGGGATTAGATACAAGAAATATTAACGGGAGGAGTCTCTTCTCCCTCTTTAGAGGAAGATCTTTGGAAATTGTTTAGGCTCTGGTTTACAGACGTAAATGGAGTCTGACATTGGGACCCACAAACATGTGACTGCACAGATTCCGGTTAGGGGTACAGCTTAGCAGCAGATGAGAGTGGGCAGGGCAGGCCTTGTCATTTAACTTGTCCCCCCCCTTGCCAAAGCAATGTTGAGTTTCTGGAAGTAGACCCTCCAGGAATACAGAAGAATCTTACTGTGTTCATGTCCCTTCATTTAAGGATAGCATTTGATCAATCGTGGCATGTTTAGAAGAAAGTAACCATGAAGTCCTACTCAAAATTCAGAATATGAGCGTAGGAATGCTGACCTGGGGAAGATAGTTACTGGCATATCTAAGAGATGTTTTAAAATACTTAAAAAGAACCGTACTAATTCTGAATGACCCTGGAGAAGACAGGAAGGGATTTAGTCTGTAGTTCCATATACTGCTTCATATGGTAGCTTTGGCCCCGGGGCACTGCCCTAGTCCAGCCCTGGGTATGTAGCTTAGTCTTCTAGGTACAGCCTGAGAGGTGAGGCTGCTTCTCGCTGCTTACCAAGCCTGCAGAGTTTCTACTTAAATTCCTTCCTAAGTCAGGCTTTTTACTTTGATTTCGGTTCATGAATTTAGGGTTTGGTAACTTGCAGTCTTCCGTCTTCTCCCAGGATTGGCTTGAATTCACGTCATGTTCATTTAAGTGCTTAGCCTTCTAAATAACATTAATTTCAGACTCCCCTGGACATTTCTTATCCTGTTGCTGGCTTCTCTGAGCTGCTAGGTTTGCTGGATTCTTCTCTGGAGATGGCCAAGACTTCTGGGCAAGATGGGGGTGTATCTGAAAAAATTTTGGGTTTATTTTTTCTTAATTTTTTTTAATGTTTTATTTATTTTTAAGAGAGAGAGAGAGAGAGAGAGAGAGAGAGAGAGAGAGAGAGAGAGTGCAAGCGAGCAGGGGAGAATCAGAGAGAGAGGGAGACACAGAATCTGAAGACAGGCTCCAGGCTCTGAGCTGGCTGTCAGCGCAGAGCCTGACACGGGGCTCTAACCCACGAACCATGAGATCATGACCTGAGCCGAAGCTGGACTCCCAACTTACTGAGCCACTCAGGTGCCCCAGGAATTTTGGTTTTAAAAGGATTCGGGGCTGGGGAGCTAGATGGTGATCTGATGGCAACCCCCATGTTGTTCCCACTATAACCCCCTCCTCCCGCTCTTTCACACTCCAGATTATGATTCATTTTTATACGAAGACATCAAAAACTACAATAGAACTTTTTATGAAGTACAGTCTGGTGTAGTCCAGGTGTGTTCATTATTCACGCAGGACATAATTATTAAAACCTGTGTTCCAGGACCGTCTACTGTTTAAAAGTTCTTACGGTCTTTACTTAATTCCTTATTGAACAAAGGATGTTTTGTCTTGGAGATTCCAGTTGAATTCAACTAATGAGATGGAAAATTTTTCCATAAGCAACCCCAATGATGAAGCCTGGAAAGGGGGCTATAGAGCCTCGGTGGAGGAGCGAGGAAACCCAAGAAATATGTCCAGACGTACAGCCAACTGCACAGGGAGGCTGTACCGTGTAAGGACTCTGTTTGCAACTCCTCTGTCATAGCAGAGGTGCTCTGGGCTCTGCTGATCCTGGTGATTCTTCCCTGGGTTTCAGTGGCTGTGAAGGAGGGTCTAATGCCGATGCTCTCCTAGGAGCGTGAGCAGTCATGGATGTGAACTGGCCAGCTTCTTTGGTTAAGGGTTTCCATCTAGTCGAGGAAATATCCCAATTGGAAGACAAAGTGTGTTGGCATGTGAAGGTCATGCTCTTCAGGTCAGGCGGATCTCTAGCAGCTGTGGGATTTGGGCCATATTGTTCATGTAACTTTCCCGGAGCCAATGCTGTCTCACTTGTAAAATAGACTGATGCTGCTCATCCATCAGTTTTGATGTCAAATTAAATAAAATAATACTCTATGAAGTGTCCTGCATGAAAGGGTCTTTAATACACAGTTCCTACTTTCTATACTGCTGGCCACAATAAAATATGTCTTTTCTGAATCAATACACACTGAGGGAAAAGAAAGCTTGCCACTTTATTTTATTTATTTTTTTAACACTAGTTTATTTTTGAGAGACACAGAGATAGTATGATCAGGGGGAGGGACACAGAGAGAGAGAGAGGGAGACCCAGAATCTGAAGGAGGCTCCAGGCTCTGAGCTGTCGGCACAGAGCCTGATATGGGGCTTGAACCCATGAACTGTGAGATCATGACCTGAGCCGAAGTTGGACGCTTTAACTGACTGAGCCACCCAGGCACCCCTGTATGTTTGGGTTGGAATATACATTTGCTCTTAGTAGAGAGATGGTGCTCTGTTTTCTCTTCCATGTCATATGGTCTATAGGGAAAAATATTCACCTCTGTGGCTTTCTTCATAGCTGATATACTGCAGGTGCATAATAATAAGGATCTGACAAGAGACTTGTTATCCCAAGAAGTCCAGGTAAAATTATGTGTTTGTCTGGATTATCTGGGTCATTTTACCCTTGTAAACTTGATAGGTAAAACTGGCCATTGATTATTTTGTATTAGTAATTGCTCAGTTATATTGCTAAAGCATAATCTGGGTGGAGGAAAATTCTTGGTAAGAAATCCATGAGCATTAGCTTCTTGTCTCCACTGACCGGAGCTGCTGTTAGCTGATGACATCATGGTTCGGAAAGCAATTTGTAATAAAAACAGTACATTTGACTTATAGTTCCATAATTCAGGCAGCGTGACTGTGTATTATTTCTTGGATTAGAGGTATCTGAGTAAAAAATATCTATTGTGTCATTAAAGATTACAGCAAAATAATTTATTCTCCCTACAAATAATGTCAATGTAAGCAAAAGATGTACTTTTCAGGGGAATATATCACCTTCCCAAATTGGATGGAGTATCATCTTCTAGTTTTTTCCCTAACTTCAACCACAAAAGGGAAAATGAGGGCACCGGGTGGCTCAGTTGGTTAAGCATCTGGCTCTTGGTTTAAGCTCAAGTCATGATCTCGAGGTTTCTGGGACTGAGCCCTGAGTTAGGCTCTGTGCTGACAGCATGGGGTCACCTTGCATTTCTCTCTCTCCCCCTCTTTCTCTGCTCTTCCCTCCCTCTCTCTCAAAATAAATTAATTTAAAAAATGGGAAAACAGATTAGGGTTACATCAGCCACTATTTTGTAAGCAGAATTATTTTGTAAACTAATCATATAGAAAAGGGTTGATACATGGATTTTATTAAAATTAAAAAGTTTATCAAGCCAAGTCGCAGAGTAGAGGAAGGCACAGAAAAACATATCTGATAAAAGACTCATTTGTTGACTGTAGAATTCTTTAGAAATTCTATAAATTAAAACATGGTGGATGAATCTAGTTCAATGATGGGGCAAAAGACAATCACTTCACAAAAGAGGATATCCAAATGGCTAAAAAATATGAACATGTGCTCGATAGCGCTAATCAACAGGGAAATGCAAATTAAAATGACAATGCGAGATCACTATATAACCACCAGACCGGTTAAACCAACCATCCAGCCATCGGACAGCCAGCAAAGCATCTGAAAGTGCCAGTGGATGGAGAGGATGGCTAATGAATGGCAGGACAAGCAGAGTTCTCATACTCTGGTATTGGGAATATTAATTGGGACAGCCACTTCAGGACACATTTTATCAGTTTCTACTATGACAGAACATACACATCTTCCAGGACTTCGCCATCTTAACCTTAAAATTCACCCAACAGAGTGACGCGTATGTTCTCCAAAGGCCAGGATCATACCAGAGCTATTCATAATAGCCCCCAAATGAAAGCAATCCCAATGGTTACCAACAATGGAATAAATAAGAGGAGGTGTGTTCATTCAGCAGCAAAAAAATAAGAACAAGTTGCTGCACAAAATAGCATGGAAGGATTTCCAAACACCATGTTGAAGAGAAGATAGATCCTCCGAAATAGATACCATGAATCAATTTGTAGAAAGGTTAAGAAAAGATAAAACTAAACCAGGGTTAGTCAGAAAAGTGGTTACTTTTGAGGGTATAATGACAGTATATTATTAAGTGAGATTTCTAGACAGCTGGTCATGTTCTATGTCTATGCTTCTCCAACTTTAGTGAGCACATGATCTCTTTGGAAATTTGCTGAAATGTAGATTCTCATTCAATTGGTGTAGATGTGACCTACGAGTGCATTTCTAACAACCTCCTGGACACATTCCTATAACTAAGATTGATATCTTCTGAATGGTGGATACAACAGTATTACTTGTAAAGTTTCGACAAACTATTTTTGCCATTTGTGCAACAAACTATGTGTACAATTAGTGCATTTTTTGTATATATCTATATTAAACTTCGATTAAAAGGTCTACTTAAGGGGTGCCTGAGTTGCTCTGTAGGCTGAGTGTCTGGCTCTTGATTTTGGCTCAGTTCATGATCTTGCTGTCAAGGGACTGAACTACCCATTGGGCTCTACAATAAGTGTGGAGCCTGCCTGTGAGTCTCTGTCCCTCTCTCCATGCCTCACTCTGTGCACACACACACTTGCTTATCTCTCTCCAAATAAATAAATAAACAGTAAAACAAGGTCTACTTAAAGTAAATGCCTTTTGGAATGGAAACCTGAAATGAAATGTGTAGCTTCATTTTTGTAAACGATGGAGACAGAAATCGACAGATTTGTCCACACACCGCCTGCTGTGATAAATGACCCCCAACACCTTTGATCTTTCCTGCCCTTCTATTCACCCTTCAACTTCTGAGAAGGCGCTCAGGAGCCTAAGTTACCTATACCTCATCTTATCTGAGGGTTAGAGGGTGCCTGATTAACTGGGTCTCATCAGACTCTATGTAGAGTGGGTGAAATATTTTCCAGAAGGGCAATAGGTGCATGGTCTCGCAAGCAGATTGGACAGATGTTGAGCAGGCAAAAATGCCCTTTTCTCTGGAACTTGGCTTCTAACTCTACAGTAAGTCCTTTTTGTCTTCTTTCTCATTGCTTAATATAACTTTTCCAAGCTTACTCCCTTTTCTGAGCTCAATTCTGTGAGTGAGTGTGTGTGTGTGTGTGTGTGTGTGTGTGTGTGTGAGATGGCAAGGCAGGAGCAGCCCCAGGCCAGCCAGCATTTGCATGGAACGAGAAAATGCAGGGGTTGCTACTGCTTACCTGAGTCGTTCTGGGATGCCCTTGCAAGTGCAGTTCTAGAAAGAGCTTAGTAGAGAAAAACATACTAGAGGCAATTAGACTTTTTCATTATCCTTATGATTGGTTCGAAAGGTGAGTGTTAGGTCCCGTGTGAACGTGAATTGCTAGCAGGGCATTTTCTTTCTTCGGTACCTCTAGCAAAGCCCGAGTGCCACTAGAGTTGTGTTGATTTCTTAAAACTCTTGGGTAACCATGATCCAGTTGTTAATCTGTGCCATTAGTTATCCCAGAAGTTATTAATTTGTACTAATGGTCAACTGCCCATTTCCCACCCCTTAGGAAACTCAGAAAAGTGTTTGGGATCCTTCTGGGTAGAAAACACAGTAGAGGCATGAGATCATTATCATCCGTGACACATTCAGGTCATGTTTCTTCCACATTTTTGTTAGTTTCAATGAACCAGGGACTGCTAATAAATGATTTCCATTGGATAATTTTGTTTTTTCTGTTTCAAGTTTCAGGTTGCCTGTCTGGATTTCATTAGCAGTGCAATGATTTACCCAAGAGGGCTTTGTTTCTTAACTTGATTGGGAAAGGGGCATTGGGAAAGGAGCTGTCTTTGTGGGAAAGGGGCTGTCTTTGTGGGAAAGGGGCTGTTTTTGTGGGAAAGGAAGGTTTTTTTGTCAACCCCATGGTAATCGCATGAGGTACAGAAGAAATTTGAGGCGTGCAATTTTGGTTTGCAATTGATTTTGCTTTATCTCCCTCAAACTACGTTCTGTGTAAGTTGCTACACACATATCTGCTCATCGGACACCAAAGTCATCAGCATTTTATTACTCAGGGAAAATTACTGCCATAAAAGCAAAAAGTGTTAAGTGACACCTCGGAAAAGTGTCTGAAATCCCAACGGAAGAGAGGAAAAACTGATTTTCGAAACCAATTTTATTGATTTTTGTTTATATATTATTGCTTCGCTTGGTCTTTTCAACCTACTACTTAGCTTATTTTGTTACTTTCTTTTTCTTCTTTGCCTTATGGTAGTTGCATGGGTGTAAGTAATTCAAAACAAGACCATGTTATTTCATCAAGTTGGCAGAATATGACATAAATGCAGTACAAAGTGGTCTTATTTTTCTCTGGACTTATCTATACATGTTGCTAATCAATGTCACAACTTTTTTTTAAGACAGCTATTTGAGGGGATGAAGTGGTAAGTCTTACAAGCTATACTAGTACCCCCATGTTCCCTCCTACTTGTCACCTTGGCAGATTCATCATCTCAGAAGACTGAAGCCTTGCTAGGTGTCAGCACTCTTGTCCCCTGGAATTCCAAACCTGCATTTGGATGGAGTCCAAGTTAGTGAGATTTGGTGTTGAGAAGTTAATTTGCTTAATTAACCCTGGCATATCCCCAGGCTAGGGATCATGGCTTCTTTGTCAAGTGACCATTCAACTCTTGTGCCCATTTATGAAACTGGGCAAGTCTGTCTTTTATTGATTTAAGGATATCCAAATGGCAAATGATATATCAAAAGACATTTGGGAGCCTCACTTAATTCACCTGAGAAGTGAATAGACACAGCGAATAGACACAGCTTAACCTATTTAATTAGTTAACATGACTAGAGATGGAAACACCTTGGGGACATGGACACTTAGGCTCAGTGATTTGGTATACTCAGCAAATTCCTGTGGGGACATTGAGCACCCACAGCAGACAGTCTCTCCCCGCAAATGTGAATCAAGAAAGTGTTTTAAAAAACACTCATTCAATTAGAATTATTTCTTACATATACTTTAAAATTTTTTTTTCGAAATATTTAAAACATCTATAAAATTAAAAGATAAACTACCTATGAAAATAAGATATAAATTACACGTTTTTTGTAAAGCTGAACATTTTAAACTTGTTTTGTACAAGTTAACCGCATCTTTTAAATGGTTTTAAAAATAAAACTATCTCCAATTCTTCCAGCCAACGTCCACACTGTAACCAATGGAGGAAAAAGAACCAAAGTGGTAACACTGTTTTTGGCGGGCAGAATTCAAGATGGCCACCAAGATTCCAGCCCCGGGTGTAGCACTCTCTATAATCACCTTCTACGTAACTGTGGGCAGGACCAGTGTATAGGATGGAATATTATTCCCAACATTATGTTACTTTATAAAGCAAAGGAGATTTTACAGATGCAATTACGGTCCCTAATCAGTAGACTTGGAGTTGCTTCCAACGGAGAGTAGAGTGAGTGAGGCTGCCTTCATGAGAGGAGCTGTTATGGGGACACGGAACAGCAGCGTCCCCTCTCCTGCTGGCCTTAAAGAGACAAGTCACCATAAGCCCCATGGCCACAATGAACTGGATTCTGTCAACACCCTGAATGAGCTTCGAAGATCCTCAGCGCCAGATGATAACTTAGTGCTTGCTGACATGTTCATTTCAGCCTTCTTTGACCCTGAGCAGAGACTCCCAGAGGAGCCCTGGCTGGGTTTCTGTCCTACAGAACTCAAGTCATACATGGGGATTCTTTTCAGACACTAACTCTGTGGTGGTTTCTGCTATGGTAGCAAGAACATTGGCACAGTCTAGATGTATATTGTAATTAGAATGACACATCCAAAACATCCTGGTTTTGGCATTTTCTGTATAATCTTTCCAACAATGTGCAATATAGGTGGTCATCCATCCACGTTATCCACTATGTCTTATCTATAATGAGCAATGAATAGTTCTTACCTATAAATGGGGGTAACTACCCTACTTTGCATGTTATTGAAAAGATTACACAGAAAATGTAGGAGGGCTACCAGTTCGGGACCTGGGCAAAATGGTCAGCTCTCATTATTGAGTTCAGACCTTGTTCTCCTGGCCATGGGCAAAACAACTCACAACTTGCATATGCCGTGACTGTCAGTTAACTCTCAGAACTTCATCGACCCGATGAGGAACAAGCAGCCTGTTTTGGTGCCAACTACTGAAACCTGCAGCTGACACGTGGAAGAAGCTTATATATCAAAATCTGAACTTCTCATCGTCTGAGAAAGTGGTGGAACAAAGAGAAAACAGGGCTTCAATTATTGTTCCTCAGGGCCCCTGCTTGGATGTTCTCATATGACCTAAGGGTGCTGTAGAAGAAAGTTCAAAAGGCTGTAAATCTAATATCATGCCATCACATATACACTTCATTTAATTGTCTGTAATGTTCCCACGGCAAAATGGGGTGACGGGTAGGGCAACGTTTTGAGGGTTGGAGCGGAGGACATTCCTGGAAATACACAAGCTTTAGGCTTTTCACATGAGGAGTGGGAACAAATTGCAGTGACAGATAAACTGTATTTATTGCACTGGACAAGTGGCTAAAAATTTCTCCTGGGTGGGCGGGGAGAGATGATTTCTACCTAAGGCAGTTCAAGGCAATAGGGTCATATTGTTTTTTGTTGTAGAAAGCTGGTGCTGCCCATAGATGTAGAAAAAATAACACACAGCCTCCTCTGGCTTGTTCTTTTGCAAAAATTACTGGTTTCTGAGGATGCTGATCCCCACAACCGAATGACGCTAAGGAGGGTCCATAATGTATTTAGTGCCTAGGTCCCACTTGCATCACTGCTGGATATTCCGCACTCTCGGAGATGAAAGTAAGAGAATATTTGATTTATTTAAATTTTCTTAGAGTTTCTTAGCCTCTAATATTTCAAACATTAGAGAAGTCTTTGAATTACTTTTTTTTTTCCCCTCACTGGGCACATATGGAAAGGCACGGGGCAAGGGGAAGAACGTTTGGGAAGAGTAAGGACTTGCTTTGCTGTGTATCATGATTATGTTTTTATTTGGAATAAAGTTAGAGATTTAAGAAATATTCCTAAATGCAACAAGCCTTTCCAGAATTCTCCCACTACTAGTGATTTTGCTAATGATAGAACTGAGTCAGAGAAAGGGCAAATCTCCTCTCACTCACGTGATCTAGGGGCAGTGAGAAATAAATGCTATTTTTATCACAGTTTTCCCCCAATCTGGATCTTGTTACCTTGATCTAGGCAGAAAGCAAACATTTCTTTCTTCCTTTATTCTTCCTTCGTTTCTCTTTCTTTCTTTCTTCCTTTTTCTTTCTTTTTTCCTCCTTCCTTCTTTCCTTCCTTCCTTCCTCCCTCTCTTTCCTTCTTTCCTTCTTTCTTCCTTCCTTCCTTTCATCTTTCTTTCTTTCAACTGCAGACACAAGAAAAGCTCTCGAAAGCAAACATTCCTTACAGAAGTATCTAATCCATACACTTCATTCTTTTTTTATTTTTAACTATACTAAAGTGTCACATATACATAAAGTCCATACTTCCTTGTACACATGAGCATGATAGTATTTGTTTTCTTTGTTTTCTTTGAGCATGTATGAGTATGTAGAAAGCAAGTCAACAGCTTTCTGGAAGCACATGAGAAAGGGTTAACTGGCCTCCCACACTCTGTTTTGTTCAGTGCTCTAAGCTTTAAGACAAATATCCCTTTGTTTTTCTTCTTTAATATCCAATTCCAAGCTCACTAGGGAAGAGAGGACAAGACTCCACAAAACTCACTTTGTCTCAGCTAGAACTCAAACACAGGCAAGACATACAACAAACTTTTCATGCTTAATTCTTTCTTCATACTTCTGAAGACACCTGCCTGGGGGCTTTGCAGCTAATGGGCTGCAGAAGGCTTGGGTCACTGTTCAAACTCAGTAGCCCCCATGTGATGTCCAGTCGAAGATCAGTGACTCAAGAGTAGTTCCCTTGTCTGGGTCAGCTTACCACATAGTTTCTTTCAGGGCCCAAAAGTCTCCCCACCACCCCCTCACTGCCCTCCACCTCGAATGCTTTTTAAGATAGGAAGAAAGAATGACCCGTGTGGGTTAGGCAATCTGACATCAAGGTGAATTCTTGATGACCAGCTCTATTCTCCCTTCTATCTTGTAAGCACGCTAATTGGAAGGGGGTTGGTTTTGAAGATCAAGGGAGAAAGAGTTCTGAAGCCAGGGCAAGCGGTAGCAGCCATAACACTTTCCAGTCACTTCTGGAATTTTTTTGCTAGCTTCCTTCTGAGAGCCCATTGAAATGAGAGCCTCATGACCTATAACCTCTCAACAGCTAGGTTTTAAATGGCCTGAAATAACAAAAGGTCATCCCACTGAGAGCTTTCTGTGTCACAGAAAGGTCCAAAGCATGACTTCTCCTCTCCACCCAGAACATGTAAGCACCCTGCTGGCCATAAGACTCTTAAGTGTGGTCTTTCCCTTACCTCAATGGAACTCTCATGCAGAGTTTCCTTAGGACAATGTTGCCCCTCTTCCACGTGACTCAAGAGGTTTGTTCTTTCCAAGTTGTACATAATGCAAATACATTAGTAGCATCAAAAAGTTCATCTAAACCACCTGTTTAGAAAGTCCATTCAGGTTTTACAAATCAAGGCTAGGCAAGGAAGACATCAAACTTTCACTATCTGCAGATCACATGGTATTGTATGTCGAAAACCTGAAAGACTCCACCAACAAACTGCTAGAACCAACACATGAATTTGGCAAAGTCACAGGATAAAAAAATCAACATACAGCAATTGCTTGCATTTCTATATACCAATAAGAAAACACCAGACAAAGAAATCAAGGAGTCAATCCCATTTACAATTGCACCAAAACCCACAAAATGTCTAGGAAAAAACCTAACCAGAGAAGCAAAGAAAGTATATCCTGAAAGAACTTGAAGAGGACACAAAGAAATGGAAGAATATTCCATGCTCATGGATTATAAGAACAAAATGTCTATAATACCCAAAGCAATCTACACACTTAATGCAATCCCTATCAAAATACCACCAGCATTTTTCACAGGGCTAGAACACACAATCCTAACATTTGTATGGAACCACAAAAGACACTGAATAGTCAAAACAAACCGGAGAAAGCAAAAGAGAGCTGGAAACATCATGATTCTGGACATGAAGCTATATTACAAAGCTGTAGTCATCAAGACAGTATGGTACTGGCATAAAAAACAGACACATAGACCAACAGAACAGAATAGAAAACTGAGAAATGGACTCACAATTATATGGTCAACTCATCTTCAACAAAGCAGGAAAGGGTATCTAAAGGAAAAAAGATAGCACAATTCAACAAATTGTGTTGGGAAAACTGGGTAACAACATGCAGAAGAATGAAACTGGGGCACTTTCTTACGTCATACACGACAACAACTTCAAAATGGATGAGAGACTTAAATGTGAGACAGGAAACCATCAAAATCCTAGAGGAGAATGCAGGCAGCCACCTCTTTGATCTCAGCTGGAGCACGTCTCAGGAGGCAAGGGAAACAAAAGCAAAAATGAACTATTGGGACCTCATCAAGATATAAAACTTTTGCACAGCGAAGGAAGCCATCAACAAGGCTAAAAGGCAGCCTAGGGAATGGGAGAAGTTATTTTCAAATGACATATCTGAAAAATGGTTAGTATCCAAAACCTATAAAGAACTAATAAAATTCAATACCCGAAGAACAAAAATAATCCAGTTAAGAAATAGAAAGAAGACATGAATAGACATTTTGCCAAAGAAGACATCCAGATGGCTAAGAGACACATGAAAAGATACTCAACATCGTTCATCAACAGATAAATACAAATCAAAACCATGATGAGATATCTCCTCACATGTGTCAGAATAACTAAAATGAGCAACACAGGAACAACACACGTCGGCGAGGATGTGGAGAAAGGGGAACCCTCTTATACTGTTGGTGAGAAGGCAAACTGGGACAGCCACTCTGGAAAATGGTATGTAGGTTTCTCTAAAAGTTAAAAACAGAAGTACCCTATGATCTAGCAATTGCACTACGAGGTATTTATCCAAAGGATACGAAAATAAAATTCGAAGGGTTACATGCCCCCTGATGTTTATAGCAGCATTACCAGCAATAACCAAACTACGGAAAATGCTCAGATGTCCATTGACTAGTGAGTGGCTAAAGGATATGCAGTGTAGGGGCACCTGGGGAGCTCAGTTGGTTGAGCATCCAACTTTGGCTCAGGTCATGATCTCACAGATCATGAGTTCGAGCCCCACATCTGGCTTTGTGCTGACAACTCAGAGCCTGTGAGCCTACTTTAGATTCTACATCTCCCTCTCTCTCTGCCCCTTCCCCACTTATACTCTGTCTCTCTGTCTCCTTCGAAACTAAATAAACATTAAAAAAAGAAGAATACTTGGTGTAAACATACAACGGAATACTACTCAGCCATTAAAAACAATGAAATCTTGTCCCTTGGGTCCAAGGATGGATGGACAATAGGGTATATTATTGATAGACAGAGCTAGAGTATATTATGCTAAGCAAAATAAGTCAACCAGAGAAAGACAAATACCATAGGATTTCATTCATATGTGAAGTTTAAGAAATAAAACAGATGAACATATGGGAGGGGAAAAAGAGAGAGGGAAATAAACCACAAGAGACTCTTAATGATAGAGTTGATGGAGGGACATGGGTAGAGGATGGCCTAAATGGATGATAAGCATTAAATACAGCACATGTTGTGATGAGCACTGGGTGGCGTATATAAATGATGAATCACTGAATTCTACTCCTGAAACTAATATTACCCTATATGTTAACTAGCTAGAATGTAAATTAAATTTTGAAAAAAAAAGAAAGAATCATTAACTTAAAAAAATAAAGTAAAATAAGCGTTAAAAAAATCAAAGTCAAAGGGAAAAGATACAAGGGTTGTGGAATCTCACATGTTTATTAAATTTGAAGAGCTAATTTCACTCACAGTTTCCTACTGGCCAGGAAAAGTAAACAAGAGAAGTGTAGTTAGTGGTTTCCAACATAAATGTGCCTCAGGATCCTTTGGAGCACTTTAAAGAAAGGGGAAGGGGGGCGATGGTCATGGAGAGGGGCACTTGTGGGGAAGAGCACTGGGTGATATATGGAAACCAACGTGGCAATAAACTATTAAAAAAATAAATAAAGTAATGAGACTTACTCCCCCAGACTTAGCCATTTTCCAAGAGGGAACTCAAAATATCTGCGCTCTTCCTAAGCTACCCAAGTGAATCTGATGCTCAGCTGCTTCTGCAAATCACTGGGTTAAATGACTTGCTTTTCCTTTTTTCTTTATTCTTTGTCCTTTTTGAAAAAATTTTTTGATGTTTATTTCTGAGAGAGAGACAGACGGAGCACGAGCAGGGGAGGGGCAGAAAGAGAGGCAGATGCAGAATCTGAAGCAGACAGCAGGCTCTGAGCTGTTAGCACAGAGCCCAATGCAAGGCTCAAACTTCCAAACCAAGAGAGCATGACCTGGGCCGAAGTTGGATGATCAACCAACTGAGCGACAGAGGTGCCTTTTTTTGTGTGTGCAATACGGTATATGATGGGGTGCCTGGGTGGCTCAGTCAATTACATGTCTGACTCTTGATTTTGGCTCAGGTCACAATCTCATGGTTCATGGGTCTGAGCCCCGAGCTGTCAACAAGGCGCTTGTCTGGAATTCTCTCTCTCCCTCTCTCTCTGCCCCTCCTCCACTCGTGCAGGAGCATGCTTTCTTCCTCTCAAAATAATAAATAAACATTAAAAAAAGGAATATGATACCAGTTCCTCCTGAGACTTAGGATGTTCCAGAACTTAAATCTCCTTTCTGATGATTCATCTAACTCATCTGACTCATTTCATACAACACAAAGTGATATAGGACAAGATATATTCAACAATATGTTCGCTATGGTAAGTTTCACAAAATATGTTTTTTCAGATCCTCTGAGTAAAAGATGAACTAAGTAAGCCAAAAACCAAATGAGAAAACTAACTTTACAGTGGTAACACCAATAAGATTTAGAAGCCTGCATAGTGTTACGCAGATTTTTCTGAATGAAGGTTGTCTTCCGGATAGCCTGAATATTTTTTAGGTTTTTAAAGAACTATCCCACTTAAAAAATTGTCATTTGTGGGTCTTGGGGGAAAAATCTTAAACGATTAATTATGAGAAAACAAATGCCACACTTATTATAATTATAAACACTATTACAGCAATAGTATATGAATATGACAGGGAAAAAAATCAACTAAAATGGAAAGGCTTATATTCTTTATTTCAAGGTAAATGTCTCCTATCCAAGATTCCTTTCCACAGGTAACCATGCTTATCCATTTCTGTTCTTAGTCCTTCTAAAGAACCACCACAGCCGTAACACATGTTCATAGAAATGTCTGGCTTGTCAATGTCAGACATTAATGACTGACTCTCACTAAGAAAGAAGAAAATAGGCTGCTTAAAATACTTCATTCCTTACCTCCACAGCATCTGATTTGACAGGTAGGTCAAATTACTATTTTTGGTTCTTTTGTAGGTTATTTTATAATTTTAATTGGCATTCTTGAAATTCTGGTCCATGTTTTATTATTTGTTCAAGCATCTCTTTGCTCCCCTGTGTAAGATAGGGATTTGAAGCCCCTAACCTCTTTCCTCTGCTTCTCTCCACCAGCCTCGCCCTTTTCCTTTTCCACATTGCAGCGCATATAAGTCACTTTCAGACTCCACTGAAGTCTCTCAAGTGTTGTCTGTAAGTTGATTTTAAATTTGAAAATACCGGTGTACCTGGGTGGCTCAGTTGGTTGAGCATCTGACTTTGGCTCAGGACGTGATCTCATGATTTGTGGGTTTGAGCTCCACGTCAGGCTCTGTGCAGACTGCTAGCTCAGAGCCTGGAGTCTGCTTCAGATTCTGTGTCTCTTTCTCTCTCTGCCCCTCCCCTGTTCACGCTCTGTCTTTCAAAAATAAATAAATGTAAAAAAAATTGTTAAAAAATAAAATAAAACAAATTTGAAAATACCTGATACACACTATGACTATAGAAATATTGACCATTGCAGAACCAACGCGGTGCTAGAGTTGCATTTTCTCTTCTAGCCACTCACTTTACAACACCCATGTGAATGATTAGAATGCCCCACAATTCCACTTTGCACATATTCTCTTCCCTTAAACTCCTTCTATATAACAAGCTCGAAGACATTCCATTTTTATGGTTTTCTTCCTAACTGTTCAAAGATATTCTTTGTACAGCCTTGTTTGTTATTTTTCAGCATCTCATTACCTTTATTTCTGAAAGATGTCTCTTCACCTTCTCATTTATAACTTCCATTTTTGTATCCTCTCTGTTACTTAGAATTCACTTTTTTTCTTTGTCCAGAGACCCACTAATTTTATTTTTAGCTAACTGCTTTTTTAGGCAGCTCTGATCCGGGAAAATCTATCCCGTAAATCACCCTGAGATATTGCTATCATATCTTTTATTATCTGTCCTTTTCTATTTTGATTTCACCCTCATTTTTCTTAAAGTATATAAGTAATATCATCAAGGATACATAAAAAGTAAATTTGTAACACCCTTACAGATCTGTGAAAAAAGGCATTTTCCAAATCTATTCTATACAAATGGATTTGAGAGTCTGAATGAAATGGATAGTTTTTAATAAAAATATGAGACAGCAAATTCCCTCCTACAAATACAGAGCATTTTGTACATTAGCAATGTAGAAAATTGGCAAATGTATTACAGTAAAATTACCCAGGAAAACCCACTGTCTAAATGGTTTCATAGATAAATTCTTTTAACCATTCAAGGAAAAAACAATTCTGATGCTCTTAACTAATCCAAGTCATGGGAAAAAAGGGAGATAATCAACCTATTTTTATAGACCCAACATGATGTTAAAATATTCCTACACTTACAAACCACAAAACCTGAACAATATAGATGTAATTTATTCTTCCTCTTGAATATTGTTGCGGAGTATTAATGCATTATTAGCAAAGAAAATTCAGCTTGATCATTAAAGAATAACATATTCCAACCAGGTGGAGTTCATGCTCAATGGCTTCAAAATGAAAAATCTATTCATAAAGTGAATTGAATCCAAAGATCAAAGGAGAACATTATTTACGAATATCTCAGTGGTTGTGAGAAAACATTCGACCACATGCTATGTCCATTTTTGATTAAAATGTAATTTCATAAGATAGGGATAAATAATATAATATCAGGGGTCCTTCAGTCGGTTAAGTGTCTGACTTTGGCTCAGGTCATGATCTCATGGTTCACAGGTTCACACCCTATATCAGGCTCTGTGCTGACAGGTTAGGGCCTAGAACCTGGAGCCTGCTTCAGATTCTGTGTCTTCCTCTCTCTTTGCCTCTCCACTGCTTGCACTCTGTCTCTCTCTCAAAAATAATTAAACATTAAAAAAATATATATAATATGAAGAGAGAAATAAACATAACTCTTTATATATAAAGGAAACACATTCAATATTAAATATATATATATCAATAGAACTGGACAAATAGCAGATAAATATGGTGGGAATATGAAAATAAAATTATTTTTTATTAATTATTTTTGTAGGACAGCTTACATACCTAGAAACCTCAGGGAAATCATCAGAAATTATAACGAATGAGAGAATTTAGGAACAAGAAGTTATAAATAATAATTTTTTCATGTAGAAGTAAATACTGACAATATAACGAAAGGAAACAAATGATCTAAAGCAGGAGTCAACAAACTCTTCAGCGAAGGGCCAGATGGTAACTATTTTAAGCTTTGCAGGTCATATGGTCTCTGCTGCAACTTTACAACTTTAAACAGTGTAGACTGGATGTAAATGATGGGCGTGGCTGTGTTCCAGTAAGTTTTATTTAGAACAACAGGCAACCCCGATCTAAAATAACAAGGCAATGCAAAAAAGCCTAAGCACCTCAAGAACCATTGAAAACACATCTAAAGAAAACTAAAATTCTACGAAGGGCAAAAAACGTGATTTTGTGCCCCTTTGTAGTAAGATTCAGAACTATAATTTCCCCAAATTAACTTATAGATTGGCTATAATCCTTTCCAAATATCAGCTAATGTTCATTTAGAGCCTAACAGAGAAATGAAATAATATGAAAGAGAAAATGAACAGAAAAGAGGCATAGACATAAAGATCTTGGGGGAAGTATAAATCAATGTGACCTGCTTGGAAGGCAGTTTGTGACATCTGTCAAATTTGTGAAAATGCAATCCTTTGACTCAATAATTCTGCTGATAGGAGGTCGCCCTACTCACGTGTGTGCAGATGTTCACCGAGATGCTTGTACTGGGCTTCTTCCGACCACGTGTCATGTCTTACTTCGTTTATATTGTCAACGTGAGCAGGGCTATCTAGGCAGGCTGCTAAAAGCTATTTTATTTATTTTTACCCTTGTCTCCTTTTTTTGTTGTTTTTTAAAGTTTATTTATTTTGAGAGAGAGAGAAGTTGAGCGAGAATGAGTGGGGGAAAGGCAGAGATAATCTCAAACAGGCTTTGTATGGTCAGCATCGAGCCCCACGTGGGGCTCCAACTCAGGAACGGTGAGATCATGACCTGAGCGGAAATCAAGAGTGGGACTCTTTTTTTTTTTTTATGCTTTTTATGTATTTTTAAGAGACAGAGAAAGACAGTGCAGGCAGGGGAGGGTCAGAGAGAGAGGGAGATACAGAATCCGAAGCAGGCTCCAGGCTCTGAGCTAGCTGTCAGCACAGAGCCTGATGCGGGGCTTGAATCCATGAACATGAAATCATAACCTGAGCCGAAGTCAGATGCTTAACCAACTGAGCCACCCAGGCGCCCCAAGAGTGGAACTCTTAACTGACTGAGCCACCCAGGCGCCCCATCTTTTTTTAAAAGACTTAATCAATGGTTTGGTCAAATATCCAAGACAGTATATATGCATACTCTGGCCATGATTTGTGAAATAACTTTTGGCTTCCCCTGAAATTGTGAGATACTTGAACTTCCATTGCAAGGAAAGCATATCATCAGATGCCCTAAATAAAACCTATAATGAATATGCTCAAAAAGGTAGCTGTTAGAACTCTGCTGCTGAAATTATCCACTCTTGACCCTAGAGCTCTGTGACCCCTTTCCATATTAATAAGTGGTCTGATGAATAAAGATTCCGTTACAAATAAACTTTGGAAACATGCATTATCCAAACGTACTTAATAAGAAAACACATTTTCCCTCCTTCATGAATGGTTTGGGCAATATCTTCTTATAGAGAGAAATAAGATGAGAATAAAAGAAATAAAAGACGAAATAGAGATATTAAAATACATTTTAGATGGGGTTCCTTGGGAAGATGGTTCTGAGCTACATACAGTATAGCTGTTACTATTATTGTTACTTAACTGTTGTTGGGGCCCGAATTGAATAGATGCCCAGGATGGTCAGTTCATTTATTTTTTCCCTTTCTTTACAAAAGCTGTGAGGTGGGGAGAAAAGAGGTTCCCACATTATCATTTCTTGAATGTCGTTCTGTACAGTTTTGACATGCATTTTAAAAAAAGAAAAAAAAAAACAAGAAAAGAAAAGGCTTCTAGTTCTAAAGGGCAGACAACCTTAGGGTTGATTAGAGCCAGGGCTGATGTTACTAGAAAAACAATAGCTGTTTTGTGCAGACACCCTCCACTGCCCAGAAATGCACCGTTTGTTGGGGGACGGTGGGAAGGAGCGGGTAGAAAAGAAAGAAAAAAAATATTATTTTGCAAACAGGTTCATAGATTTCCCTTCTATCTGCCTCGCATAATGAGGAAATGAGAAAATGGCATGTCTCATGTCAGGATTGTATGGGGGGCGGTGTGAGGTGGGGGCGTGGGGGGCTCACCTTGTACGCAGAGCACCTGCTGCCCGTGAAAACCTGCACGTTCTGACTTTCCTAGTCTGGCCCTCACACTGCTCTGCCTTTGACACCTTCACCTCTCTTCCCGGCTCTTCCTCCGCGCCCCCATCCCCGCCTGCCCCCCGGTTTTATTTTATTTTTTTTCCATGGTCTCTGAAAATGCAATGGAGAATAAAAATGTGGCGAGACCTGCCGCCAGCACCTATGCCCTCCAGTTCTAAGCTGACAAAAATGTCAAAAAACTGACAGTAAAATATGCGAAGAAAAAGCCCTCGCAAACAGGAACAAGCCCCAGACTATTTGGCGCTTTCACCACACTGTGTCACGGTTTTCAAACAGAAATAGCAGTTGTGGGATTTATTATCTCTAACATAACTTGTTAAATTTGACACTATGCAAATTATATGTATTGTGTATCAAATTATACATAATAAATAGATAAATATAAGTAATATATAACTATATATTATATATAAGTTAATATGTATTATATATAATTATATATTATATATAAGTATTAATATATATTATATTAACATATAGGAAGAGTACTTAAGGGGAAAACTTTCCTTACTAGAGGGAGGCCAGTAAGGAAATGGACAGATGGTCGCACCCAGGAGTGATGCGGGCATCCATCAGTGGAAGGAATCCTAGTCCCTCTACCTCTGGGATTCCTAACAGGGCGAGAGGCTGCTAAGGGGACCCAAAGCACGGCGACCACCACCCCACGCTGCCCCCATGACCGCAGTAAAATGGTTGAACCACTAAAATCTATGTTTATTTTCTTGGCCGACTCGGCCTCAGAGAAGCTGGTTAATTTCCCAGAGCCCTTTGAACGCCTGTTCACTGTGATTCTAAGTGGTTTTCAGCACAGAGTCTTCTTTGAATGAAAGGAACTTTTGAGAGGCTGTGAATAATGACTGTCAATATATTCTAAGCACCTGATGGAGGCTGGATTTTTCACATATTGTCTAATTTAACCTGAACAAGTATCCTTCTGGGTAAGTGTTGTTTTGGTGTTTATTTGTTTGTCTGTTTGTTTTCTGTCATTCGAGGAGGGAGGACCCTAGGCTTATAGGAGAGTAACTTCCTCAAAATCACAATTGTTCATTGACAAAAACGGATTGAAATACACTTGTCTGATCTGAGACAGCCCTCTTGACACAGAGCTCTCCTAGGAGGAAAAATAGTTGATTCACGTTCTTTAATAAATATACCTACACGCTATCATTTTAAACACAGAACACAACCTAAGGCACATCATAAGCAAGAGCTGTAGATATCCTGTATTTGTAGAAATTGCATTCTTAACCCTTTGCTTCCTTTAAAAATCGAGATACTTAGTAGAGATGTGCTTCGTTTCCTGATCTCTTAACAGACCGATAAACTAAGGCACATGAGAATGGAATGTCTTGTTTGGTTTAAACTAATACCCACCGCGTACTTGTGACAAGGGGAAGAAGCAATCATATTAAATATCTCCATCAAGGCAGAATTAGGTTACTCCCTTAAGACATCAGATATCATGAATGTGTTTATAACTGATGGTTTTAAAGTGGAGTTGAGGTACCCTAGTTAGCTTGGGGTATGCACAACTTAATTGCACATAAAATTGGCAACTCATGCCTTTCAAAACAACAGAGAAGAAGAAGAAAAAAAAAAAACAACAAAAGAGGAGCAAGTAGGAAAGCACATAGGGCTCAATTGCCCTTGAAATTTGCACACAGCATTTGCCACAGGCAATTAATCTGCACAGAGAAGAAAGGGAGCCCCCAGTAATGTCGTGTGGCTTTTTCAAGTCTTCCAGCAGGTGACCGGCAAAGCCAGGAGTAGAACCTGGGGTGTGTGGCTCCCCATCCTCTTCTGACCAACAGACTCTCTTCTTTTTCCTGACAGGGAGCAGTACCGTCTACCCACCTCCTTTCCTATCAAAGATGTCTAGAGAGCCATAAAACTGCCATTGGAATCCAAATGTCCTATCGGTGGAAATGTCTAAAGCCAATAACGGCTCCAGTGATAACCCCTTAATGTTCAAATAGATCCCTGAGGGAAGGAGACACAGCTGCTCCTGCAAGACCGGCACCGTGGGCTTGGTGCACGGTCAGAAAACGCCACTGTCCATCAGCCTCCACCTCTCATGGCACTCCTTCATAAATTTTATTAGTACTTTAAGAGCAGATTGTGGGGAAGAAAGAATAACATCTTTAATTCAATTTACATATGAATAGAAGAATATGTGCAGGTATCGGAAATGAACTTCTAGGTAAAATATGAGCTACAGAACAAAGACAGCCTGATTAGGAGTCTGTGCGAGGTGACAACGCTCTCATTTATTTGAGCTCTAGTTCAAAGCGTTTCCGAGAGGCTGTGACCACTTCCCTGAAAACTTTTCAAAACATTATGTTCAGCATTTCTACTTTTTCTTCCCCCTCATTTAAATGATCCTACTTTGCATATTCTACAGACAGAAGGTACGTATTTATTTTGAGGGAGAGATAGACATGTAAATAACTTTTATTTTGGAGGTAAGCCTCTTCCGTCTCAATTTGGGCCATCAGTTGGTGACAAACGGAAACAATATTTTTAACCAGATGTAAGGAATATAACGGCATGCGT
This sequence comes from Suricata suricatta, assembly GCF_006229205.1. Taxonomy (NCBI): domain Eukaryota; kingdom Metazoa; phylum Chordata; class Mammalia; order Carnivora; family Herpestidae; genus Suricata; species Suricata suricatta. The sequence goes on from NC_043708.1 coordinate 127,043,837, forward strand.
TCTTCGTATCAGTCATATCGTATTCCACCGAATAGTCTATTTGGAAAACAGAAAAACAACAATAAAAAAAGCAAAATGCATGAAGATCTTTCTTTCTATCTTAGAGGAAATTAGTATTTTTGTATTTCTACCTACCCTGAAATCTGAACACCTAGGGGTTTTTTTTTTGAAATAAAAAAATTAATTTATAGTGAGAAACATTTTGTATCCTCACTTTCTGTCTGTACCAGAAGCTAAATATAAACCTTGGGGGCTGGTTTGCAAGGCATACAGTAAACCTCCTGGCTTACAAGACCTTCCAGCAACATCTAGCAATACCAGGCTTCTTTTGGCCAAAATCTTATGTAGCTGATTTTGATCATGTGTCTGGTGGTAAGTTCACCATGGCTAATTTCTCTCTTGACTATTTTTATTTTTATTTTTTGCTTGTTTATTTGTTTATATTTTTCTATCCAAATTTCACAGTTATTACAGAATCTGTGTTTCCCATTTCAAGTGCTCTGTGTTGGAGTTGGTAACTTTCTAGTAATGAAGATGTCTTTCAGAGATCTTTTGCTTTTAATTTTTTTTTTAATTTTTATTTATTTTTGATACAGAGAGAGACAGAGCATGAGAGGGGGAGGGGCAGAGAGAGAAGGAGACACAGAACCGGAAGCAGGCTCCAGGCTCTGAGCTAGCTGTCAGCACAGAGCCTGATGCGGGACTCGAACCCACGAATGTGAGATCTGACCTGAGCCGAAGTCGGAGGCTTAACCGACTGAGCCACCCAGGCGCCCAGATCTTTTGCTTTTAAAATGGTGCTTACTGGGGTGGCTCAGTATGATTAAGTGTCCAATTCTTGATTTTGACCCAGCTCATGATCTCATGGTCATGAGATGGAGCCCCGTGTTGGGCTCAGTGCTGAGCGTGGAACCTGTTAGGGGTTCTCTGTCTCCCCCTCTCTCTGCCCTTCCTCTGCTCAAGCACATTTTCTACCTTTCTCTTTCTTAAAAAAATGGTGGCTTCTAATTTTCATATAGAAAGAGAAGCATTCTGCTTCTTTCAAAAACATAATATATTACATAGTCTTAAGCTGAGTTTCACTCATGCTTTGGTAGACATAGAACTTTTCTTCTTTTACTTATTTCGATTTCTTATTTTCCTTGGTGGACTGTGTATTGTATAATTTACGTGGACATTGAAAATCATATGCGTTGGAGTTTTAGTTATAAGCATATATTCACACAAGCTTATAGGAAGCCTAAGGGAAACAGAAAAATGACCAGGAGAATAAAAAAGAAAATAAGATAATTTTATAGGCTGTTCTTCCATAAATGGTATTAACTAACCAGAGAACTCATTATTTTAAGTTGACATGATGAACTCTTTAGAAGTTAGGATCACAGCCTGGACTTTATAGAGACTTGAGTTTCTGATTCTGCCACGTGCTAATCATGTGATTTTGCAGGAGCTTAATCTCTCCAAGCTGTAGTTTTCTCTTGTGTTAAATGGAGATATGCATAGTTTTAATTCCTAGGTTTGTATGAGCACAAAAAAAAACAATTAGCATCCTAGAGTAGGATCTCCTTATGTGTCATATAACAATATTGTTACTAGTAGTGATAGTAGTAGGAACAGCAATAATGGAGATAATAATGGAGTAGGAACACACACACACACACACTCCTTTAAAAAATATTTTTTAATGTTTTTATTTATTTTTGAGAGACAGAGACAGCACAGTTAGGGGAGGGTCAGAGAGAGAGGGAGACACAGAATCGGAAGCAGTCTCCAGACTCTTGAGTTAGCTGTCAGCACAGAGACTGACTAGGGGCTCGAACCCACAAACTGCGAGATCATGACCTGAGCTGAAGTCAGAGGCATAACTGACTGAGCCACCCAGGCGCCCCTCACACACACTCCTAAACTCTGAAAACAAACTGCTAAGGACCTAGCCTGGTCCAGTCCCATCTCAGAAATTCAGGCAATAGCACTGATTGTGTGTTCCATGTCTCTGACCCCTGTTTAATTCTCATACCTTTCCTGAGATGATCTATTTAACACTCAGGAATTTCTTTTCTGCATAATTTAATTATGGCCAATTTCTTTTCTTTCTTTCTTTTTCTTTTTCTTTTTTAAAAATCAGGATCAAGTTCTGTGTACAACTGAAGAGACCCCATTGATGCAGATGAAAAAAAACCCCAGATATTAACTTTATCTCTCTAAAATCACCATATTCTTCATACAAAGCTGATTCAAAATGTATTGTCACTTCAGGGGCTGAGCACTGCTCAAGCGATCTGAAATAGTTACGACAGCTTCTGATGCATAGTTTGCAGTCTCTAGACAAACATAACTCACTGTGTTTGCGTGATAGTGCCTTCTGCTCCGTTCAGCCCAATGACCAGTCAAGTTTGTGGAACAAAATCAACTAAATTGGTTGTTCAGCTGCCTTGGACCATTCATGTCAGTTTAAAAGTATGATCCTGTGCAACAATTTGGTCACAGCTGTGTAGAGCTGTGTCCCGGCATTGAATCTGGAAGGATTACATAAGAAATGGTAGAGCTGGTATCTTTTAAATGACTCATTTGTATATTTTTATCTTTAATCATAACAATTGAGAGTTTAACAGGAGATTAAAGTGTCTAGGCTTTAGTATCATTACTATTTAAGGTTAACATTATCCGAATAATATGCCTGAGTGAGGAATAAGGCACTGAATTCTGGGTCTGAAAATCTGGATTGGGACATCGCTCCTGTCTTGCAGTAGCAAAACCATTTCCAGGGAAGTAGATATTCTCTGAGCCAGTGTTTTATAGACAATAGTACTTGGCTTATGTATCCCACAGGTGATGATGCGCACCAGTTGAAACTGGATCTCATTGATGTTTCTTGAACAAATAAATATTAGACATGAATAAAGTGTTTTCTAAATTGGAAAGCTCTATACAAACTATGATGAAGCTGTGCTACCCATCAGTCCTTTTCTGGTAGGTTTGTTTCCCCATCCTCAAGAATAATATTCTCTCCTCTGGCATACATTCTCTTTTCCCCTTTCTGTGCCCCTCTTATCCCTCATTTTCCAAATCCGAAATGACTCATAGTACTTGGAGAAAATACAACATGGCGTACCATTCCACCAGTTCCAAATCTTACTTTCATCCATATCGTTCAATACTTTTTTAATTGCTATTAGAAATGACAAAATCTTTCACATGTGAAAGAGTAAAGTTTTGGGTTGTGCTGTGGATCCCATCTCCTCCTCCTGCCTTCTGGTGGCCTATGTTCCTTTGACTACTCCCTGCCCAAGGATGACTCTCTTTTTCTTCCTACCTCTGTATCCATGCTTCCTTCCTATATTTTTAAAGGCTCATTTCCTTTCTCCTGAAATGCTGGCCTTCCTCAGGCTCCTTTTTAGCCAGTTTCCTTTCTTTCTCTACATTTTTTGTTTTAATGATGTCTGCTATTCTTGTGGTTTCAAAGAGTACCTAGATTCTGATAACTTTCATGGTAGTACTCTCGTTTGAGCTCCAGGACATTAGACTCAGTTGCCTTCTCTGCATTTAAAATGCACCTCCCCCATATGCATGCGTACACATACATGACACACAAGACAAATCTGTTGATCTCCATAAAATAGCCTCCTTTTGCCACTTTGGACAACTCTCTCCTACCCCACATATGATCAATTTCTATCCTTCCACTTTGGAAAAGCAGCTCACAAGTTTGTCCATGTGTCTTTATCTTTACTACATCCACTCTGTCCAAGCCACCAACATCTCATCCTTAAATTATGAATAATAATCAACCAATTTCTCTCAAAAATCCAAATATTGGCCTTTCTAATCTCTTCTTCACAGAGTAACCCAAGTGTTAGTGTAACAGCTTCTTCCTGTACTTAGAATAAAATCTGAACAATTGACTTACCATGGTCTACAAAGTTCTGATTAACCTAGTGAGTACTTCGTCTTTCCCAAATCCTTGACCACTCTTCCATTGGCCCTTTAGACTCTAATAACACTGACTTTTCAAACCCTTGAGGGCACTAATGTCTTTCTCATCTAGGGCTTTCCATGAGCTCTTTCCTATGACTCGAGCACACTTCCCCTTAATTTTTTGCCTGGCTCAATCTTATTTCCATTGGAAAACAGCTTAAATATCCTTACCATTTCACCTACAATGGGACCTCTGCTCTTTCTTTATACAACTGCATTCTTATTTTCTTCATAAGACTTATAAAAACTCACAGTCTTTTTTGTATATGTGTTCATCTACTCTTTATTCTTAACTAGACAAGAATCATCTTTTCCATCAATTTTATTATTCAGTGGATACATAGGGCACAACACAATCCCTAGCATGAGCCATTGCTTAATCATCATTTGTTAAATGAATGGATGAATGAATCCTTTATAATGCTCAGCTTCCAATGCCAACTTTCTGTTCTTTTCTTTATGCCAGAAATGCTTGAATATAATTACGATTCCACATTTCAACCATTTTATGTACATGTGATAAGGACCTCTATTGAAGATAAGATTTAGTAATTATATTAAAGGTATTTTTCTGCATATACTTCATTTAAAGTGCACAAAACAGCACAAATGTTCAATGCCCTAAGTTGTGTAAAAAAGCAGAAGTAAACTCTTTGAAGAAAATGAATTCTCCCAGCTCATCAGATTCTGATCTCATCAATGAACAGAATCATCCATGTCAGAAATTTGGGATGTGAATAATCTTCAGATGTTCTTTTATCTTTTTAGCCTGCTCCTTAATTTATCATTTCAAGAATGGATGTCCTAACTCTACTGATGAAAGAGTACTTGCATAGCCCGTAAACTCAATGAGCCATTAAATAGGTGACAATAATCTTGATAGAAGTTTGGAATATTTAATTAGTGCAAAAAATACTCTTACCAGTGCACTCAATTACGTCCATGGATACTCCCCAAAATATCAACCAACTATTTTGCATGTCCATGAAATGCTTTGGAAGACATTTAAGACTGAAAAAGGAGACAATATTTCATCTGTTAATTGAGGACTTGACATGCTTGGCCATGTCCAGTAATAAAGTTTCAAAGTGAATTCAGTTTAGATCCTTGAGATATTTTTAAAGGTGACATTTCTATCCTTAAGGTTAACATTATATGAAAGTAACCAGAAGGCTATAAAAGATGCTAGGCCAGAAAAAGGAAGTGTATTTCCCAGTCTGCTAAATAATTTCTTTGGGTTACAAAATAATAACTAATTATTTGGTCTTCCAAATAGCTTCAGTGTTTTATTTTATTTTATTTATTTATTTATTTAATGCTTTTTTATTTATTTTTTAGAGACAGAGAAAGACAGTGCGAGCAGGGCAGGACCAGAGAGAAAGGGAGATACAGAATCTGAAGCAGGCTCCAGGCTCTGAGCTAGCTGTCAGCACAGAGCCTGACGTGGGGCTCAAACCCACGAACTGCGAGATTATGACCTGAGCTGAAGCCAGATGCTTAACCAGCTGAGCCACCCAGGCGCCCCAGCCTCAATGTTTTAAAAATAATGAAAGTGTGGTTTGATGTTTTACAAAACTCCATCATCCAGATTTCCTCAACTAAGTGGTCCTGACATCCCAATTCTGGCCCACAGAGGTGTGAGAAACAGGTGAAATTTTTGTCCAAGGGTTGTGAAGTCTGAAAATCACTCCTGTACACATTGTTCTTACTGCTTCATCAGTGCCTCCCTCCAATGATAGAGCCTATACCTGGGACAAAAATCTGGGATAGAGCCTGATATAGAAGGCCATAGATGCATGCTTAAATTCTCCATCCTGAATTGAACATAATGTCAGTTGGATTCCAGTGGTCACAAAAAGGAAAATTGTATCTCCAGAGAGGACTAGTTACAGGTATTGAGTATGTCGGCAATCCTAAACTGGCTGGCGTAGTTCTATCATCTATCTCATATGGCATCAACCTGAGAATTTATTTATTTGTTTAATCATTTATTTATTGATTAAATGATCATTAGTGAATGCTTACTGTGCACTCTACTTGGTTCTACTTGGAGGTATAAGAATGACTCAGAATATTAAGTAGTTTAGTTTGGCTTTATGAATACATATGCAAGGAAGCAATACAAGAAAGTAGTATTGATGCTAAGATTATTGCTTGTATCAGATGCTCTGTGAGCACAGAGGAGGTCTAATAGCTGCTAAGGAATAAGTGGAGAAAAAGCTCCCTGGACAAGTTTTGGGAGTTGAGTTGGTGCTGGAGCAATAAATAACTTTTCAGCCAATGAATTTGAATAGAGGTTAATTATTATTTTTTATTCACAATGGAACCATTCAAAATTTACAGTGTATTTTCCTGTTTAAACGTTTTCATAATAATTATTATTCATAATGGATGCTTTTGTAGCCAGCTCAAGACAATTTATTTTTGTCTATATTGTGTCAAATAACTGTTTGATTATTTTCCACTGAATGATAAAATCAGTAGATATTTTGATGTCCTGTATACAACAAATGTGCTTGACTCTTGCACATCTCACAAACCTCTATGACCTCATGCTCTCAGGATTTGAAATAAGCAAAGTTGACTTATGGGTCATCACCAAGATTCACTGTGACACATATTGCTCTATGATAGCATATTAAAGAGTAGCTTAGTATTCTAAAATGATCCCCCAATCCATTTTGGGACTCAGGTACACAAAATTAGTTAATTATGATACCTGGATCATGATACATTTGAATCATGGGCCAACGAAGAGTCTACATTTATTTAAATATTTTTAAATGACAGTAAGCACCAAGGAGCCCACCACTCAAAAGTAATCGAAGACCTTGACAATAACCTTGCTCTATTGTATATCCAGCAACCTCATTAAACTCCTTATTATTGGGGCGCCTGGGTGGCTCAGTTGGTTAAGCCTCCAACTTCGGCTCAGGTCAGATCTCACATTTGTGGGTTTGAGCCCCAGGTCGGGCTCTGTGCTGACAACTGGCTCAGAGCCTGGAGCCTGCTTCCGGTTCTGTGTCTCCTTCTCTCTCTGCCCCTCCCCCTCTCCTGCTCTGTCTCTGTCTGTATCAAAAATAAATAAAACATTTAAAAAATTAAAAAAATAAACTCCTTATTATCTCTAATAATTTGTCTTTCAATTAATTTTGGTTTCTGTATATAAATGAGTATGTAATTTGCAATAACCACCTTTTGATTTTGCCCATTTCAATCATTTCACCAATCATACATATTTCTTGTATTATTTCATTTTCTAGGGCTTCTAGTACTATGTTGACTAGAGATAAAGTTTGTGAGTGTATCTGCCTTCTTCATTGTTTTAAGATAACAGGTGTCAAGTATTCTTATTTAGAAGGCTATATATTTTAAGTTTTTTATTTTATTTTTAAAAATAACTTATATCAGAATAAGAAAGTTTATTACTATAATTAATTAAGACCCTTTAATCAAGAATAAATGTTAATTTTTAAATGCTTTTTAAAATTTAGATAATTATAGAGATGTGTTATTTTTAATATGTTACTATAGTGAAATGCATTAATGAATTTTCTAATGTTGAATAAATCTTGCATACTTATGATCAAAGCATTTTGGTTGTGCTGTATTATATTTTTATTCAGAGTTGGATCAGTTTAAAATATGTTGCTTAGGAGTTTGATATCTGGCTTCATTGCGTGAAATAGTTTTATGGATTTTATCCCTCTCTAACATTTTTGGATTTGGCAGCAAACATGTACTGAACTCAGAACAAATTGGTGTGTAATCATTTTGTTTTGTTTTCCTGTTGTTTGGATGTTTTGTAAAATATGGATAAACTGTCCACTGAACATTTCATAAAACTTATTTATAAAATCAATGAGGTCTGGAATTACCTTGTTAGAAGAACTTTAAACTATGATTCTATTTTCTAAAAATCATATGACTAAGCTCTTTCCATTGGTTCATGATTAGTAGCCACACTTTTCTAGAGATGTATCCATTTTGTCTACATTATCAAAGGTATTAATATATTGATAGTTGATAGTATCGATTTTTTGGTAACAGGTTTACTGAGATATAATTCACATATCATACAACTCAACCATTACAAGTGTATAATTCAGTGCTTTTTAAATATATTCAAAGTTGTGTAACCATTACTACATCTAATTTTAAAACATTTTCACTGCCCCTCAAAAGAAACCATAAACTCATTAGCTGTCACTCCCATTCTTTCCCACTCCCTGGCAATAGACCACCATGAATATACTATATATATCTCTAGATATTTGCCAATTCTGGACATTTCATGTAAGTAGAGTCATACAGTATTCAGTCTTTAATGACTGGCTTCTTTTTCTGAGTATATTTTTTAAATTCATTCATATCATAGCATTTATCAACACTTCATTTCTTTCTATAGCTCAGTGGTATTACATTATTTGGATATAGCACATCTTATTTGTCAGTTCATTTGTGGACATATGAGTCATTTCCACCTTTTGACTATTATGCATAGAGACACTGTGAATATTTATGTATAAGATTTGGTAGGAACATACATTTTAATTTGTCATAGGTGTGTGTGTCTAGAAATGGAATTGCCAGGGCACACGGTAATTCTATGTTTAACTTTTTAGAGAACTGCCAGACTATTTTCCAAAGTGACATTGTCATTTTCCATTCCCATCAGCAGTGTTTGAGAGTTGATTTTTTCCGCAGCTTCACCAACACTTGCTATTATCTACCATTTTATTACCCCCACTCTGGGTATATAAAATGATATCTCATTGTGGTTTTGATTTGCATTTCCTTCATGAGGTTAAATATTTTTTCCATGTGTTGATTAGCAATTTGTGTATCTTTTTGAGAGAAATAGCAAGTCAATCTTTGCTTATTTTTTGTCTTAGACAAAATCATTGAGATGCAAGTCTTCTTTGTGTATTCTAGGTACAAGTGCTTTGATATATTATTTACAAATATGTTATAACATTCGCTGGATTGCACTTTCACTTTATAGTGACTTTTGAATCACAAGTTGTTAATTTGATGAAATAGAATTTATCTTTTTTTATGTTCTTACTTTTGGTGTCATATCTCAAAAATTATATCTTTCTGAATCCAAGGTCATGAAGATTTACACCAGTGCTTTCTTCTAAGAGTTTTATATTTTTAGCTCTTACATTCAGGTCTTTGATACATCTGAACTGAATTTATGTATATGGTGTGAGATAGGGATCCAATTTCATTTTTTCAACATATGGTCATCCCACTGTCACAGCACCATTTGTTAAAAAAAAAAGTTCTTTCCACATTGATTTATCTTAGCAACCTTGTCAAAAATCAATGGACTATAAATGTGAAATTTCATTTATGAGTTCTCAATTCTATTCTTTTGAATTATATACCTCTTCTTAGCATCACACAGATGCTATTACTTTGGCTTTGCAGCAATTATTGAAATCAGGAAAGATAAATCTCATAACTTAATTATTCATGAAAATTGGTTTGGCTCTTCTGGGTCTCTTGAGTCTCCTTATGAATTAGAATCAGTTTGTTGATTTCTGGAAAGAAACAAGGTGGGATTCTAATGGGGATTACATTGAATCTGTAGACCAATTTGGGAAGTGGTGTTATCTTAGGTTTCTATTTAAACTCCAGTTAGTTAACATACAGTGTGATATTAGTTTCAAGTGTACAATTTAGCAGATTCAACACTAACATACAGCATCAGGTGCTCAACACAAGTGTAGTCCTTAATCCCCATGATCTGTTTAACCCCTCGTCCCACTCACTGGACTTCAAGTTATACTATAAAGCTGTAGCAGCCAAGACAGTATGGTGCTGGCACAAAAATAGACACATAGATCAAAGAACAGAATAAAAAAAACCAGAAATGAATGCACAACCATGTGGTCAACTAATTTTGACAATGCAGGAAAGAATATCCAATAGGGAAAAAGCCTCTTCAACAAATATGTTGGGGAAACTTGACAGCAACATGCCAAAGAATGAAACCGGACCACTTTCTTATACCATACACAAAAATAAATTAAAAATGACTTAAAGACCTAAATGAGAGATAGAAAATCATTAAAATCCTGGAGAACACAGGCAGTAACCTCTTTGAAATCTGCCACAACAGCTTCTTACTAGATATGTCTCCTGAGACAAGGAAAACAAAGGCAAAAATAAACTATTGGGACTTCATCAAAATGAAGTTTCTGCACAACAAAGGAAACAATGAAAAAAACTAAAAAGAAACCTATGGAATGGAAAAAGATATTTGCAAATGACATTTCATAAAAAGTTAGTATACAAAATATATAAAGACCTTCTAAAACTCAACACCTGAAAAACACATAATCCAATTAAAAATGGGTAGAAGAGATGAGTAGACATTTTTCCGAAGAAGATAGCCAGATGACCAATAGACTCATGAAAAGGTGCTCAACATCACTCATCATCAGGGAGACGCAAATAAATACTACAGTGAGATAGCTCCTCACAGGAGTCAGAATGGCTAAAATGAACAACACAAGAAAAAACACATTGATGAAGATGTGGAGAAAAGGGAATCCTCTTACACTGTTGGTGGGAGTGCAAACTGGTGCAGCCACTCTGGGGAATAGTATGCAGTTCCTCAGAAAGTTAAAAATAAAACTACCCAATGATCCAGCAATTGCAACACTAGGTATTTACTCAAAGAATACAAAAATACAAATTAGAAGGGAGACATGCACCCCGATGTTTATAACAGAATTATCTGTAAAAGCCAAATTATGGGAGTAGTACTATCTTAACAATATTAAATTACCTGACCCATTAACGTGGGATGTCTTTTAGTTTATTTGGATCTTCTTTAATTTCTATTAACAATGTTTTGCATTTTCCATAGTGAAAATTATGTACTTATTTTATTAAATTTATTTCTAAGTATTTTTCAAATTCTAATACACATTTTAAGCTTTTACTTATTTATTTTGAGGGAGAGAGAAAGAGAACATGAGTGGGGGAAGGACAAAGAGAGGGAGAAAGAAGAGGAAGAGAGACAAATCCCAAGCAGGCTTCATGTGCCGACAGTGCAGAGCCAGAGGCAGGGCCCAAGAACTGTTACCTGAGCTGAAACCAAGAGATGGACACTCAACCGACTAAGCCACCCAGGCACCCATCAAATTTTATTTTAAATGAGAGTGTTTACTTCATTTCATTTTTTAGATAGTGCATTTCAAGTGAACAAAAATACAATTTATTTTTGTGACTTCTGTAAACCTGATGAACTTGTTTATTAGTTCTAATATTCTTTTTCCTAAATTGAGATATAATTGACATTTAACATTAGTTTCAAATGTACAACATAATGATTTCATAGTTGAAATGGTCACCACAGTAAGTCTATTAGCAGCCATTGCCACACAATGGTTATATATTTTTTCTTGTGGTCTGAACTTTTAGTATTTACTCTCTTAGCAACTTCCAAATATGCAGCACAGAATATAATTAACTACAATTACCATGTTGTACATTTCTAATAGTTTTAGTGTATGCATGTGTATTTAATTTTCTATAGATAATATCATGCCACCTGCCTGTAGTTAGTTTTAATACTTCCTTTTCATTCTAATTGTATTTTATTTTTATTTTATTTTATTTTATTGGCTTTTCTTGCCTAATTGCCAGAACTGTGTTGAATAGAAGTGGTGAAAGTGGTTATCCCTGTCTTTTTCCTATTCTTTTAAGAGGGAGCAGTCAGTCTTCATCATTAAGTATGACTTCAGCTGTGAGATTTTTACACCTGGACTTTGTCAAGTTAAGAAATTTCTTCTTGGAAGTTTGCTAACAATTTGGTTTGTTTAGCATGAAAGAGTATTGGATTTTGTTAAATGCTTTCTCTAAATCTATTGAAATATCTTCAACAAAATTTCTGACATGGTGTATTTACATCAATTGGTTTTGGAATGTTAGATCAACCATGCATTCCTAAAATAAAACCACTTGATCACGTTACATAACCCCCTTAACAGTTGCTAGAATCACTTGTTAGTATTTTGTTGAGAATTTTTACATCTATATTCATGAGAGATATTAGTCTCTAGTTTTCTTTCCTTGTGATTTCTTTGTAATCACTGTTTGATCTATGAGAGTAATATTGCCTTTACAGAATGAGTTAGGAATTGTTCCCTTCTTTTTGATTTTTGGGAAGAGTTTGTGAAGAAGTGTTATTACTTCTCAAGAAATGTTTGGTAGATTTACCAGTGAAGCCATCTGGGCTTGAACTTTTCTTCACTAGAAGTTGACTGATTAAATTTTCTTAATTTTTGTCCATTTTTCCATATTTTCTGTAATTCTTGAGTCGGTTTCAGTAACTAGTGTCTTCCTAGGAATTTTCCATTTTATCTAAGCCATCTAATTTATTGGCATACATTTGCTTATCATATTTCCTCAAATTCCTTTTTTTAAACAATTTTTGTTATTTTGGAATCATGTCTCTTCTCTCAGTTTTGACTTCATTAATTTGAAAGTTCTTTTTTTCTTGTGAACGCTAATTAAAGTTTTGTTGATCTTTTACAAAGAACTAATTTTGGTTTTCTAAATGTTTGCCATAATTTTTCTATTCCATTCAATTTTCTCTCTTTTATTATACTATTTTAATTATATTTTTCTTTCAACTTGCATTAGATGTAGTTTCTCTTCTGTCTATAGCATCCTCCGTTGGAAAGTTAAGTTACTGAGTTGATATCTTTCTTATTTTTTTTTAAGTAGGTGTTTACACCTATAGATTTCCTTCTAAGCACCGCTTTGGGTGCATGTACATTTATTAGTATTATATCACCAGGATGGCTTTACCCTTTCATCATTTTGTAATCACTTCTTTGTCTCTTATTATAGTTCTTAACTTAAAATCTATTCTGGCTTATCAAATCATTGCTCTTTTTGTTTTTTTTCTTTCTTTTCAAGTTTTTATTTTCAGGGAATATCTTTTTCCATTCCTTCATTTTGAGCTTATGTGTATTTTTACACAGAAGGGAATCTCTAATAGACAGTATATAATAGTGCTTTTTAAAAATCCATTCAGCCATTCTATATGATTTTGATTGGAAAGTTTAATCTATTACATTTAAACTGATTATTTACAAGTAACTGCTTACTAATGCCCTTTTTTTTAGTTGTCTTCTGGTCTCTTGTATTCCCTTGTTCCTTTCTTTCTGTCTTGCTGTTTATCTTTGTGAATTGGTGATTTTCTGTAATGGCAGTCTTTGATTTCCTTTTTAAAAATCATTTAAGTATCTGTTGTAGGTTTTTCTTTGTGGTTTTCATAAGGCTGATATAAAACATATATGTGAGGGTTTTTTTAAGCCGATGACACCTTAACTTTGATCACATATAAAACCTTTACCATGTTTTTCTTCTCCACTACTTTTTTTGGTTTGGTTTTTGATGTCACAAGTTACTTCTTTTGATGTTGTGTGTCCAATAAAAATTATTATAGCTCTATTTGTTTGAATACTTTTGTTTGAATACATTACACTTAGGGGAATGATACACCACCATATTACAACATTAGAGTGTTCTGAATTTGACTCTATCCTTACTTTTTTTTTTACCATTTTATTTTTTTTTAATTTTTAATGCTTTATTTATTTTTGATACAGAAGAGACAGAGCATGAGAGGGGGAGGGTCAGAGAGAGAGGGAGACACAGAATCTGAAACAGGCTCCAGGCTCTGAGCTAGCTGTCAGCACAGAGCCTGACGCGGGGCTCGAACCCACAAACGTGAGATCTGACCTGAGCCGAAGTCGGAGGCTTAACCGACTGAGCCACCCAGGCGCCCCGTCTCTATCCTTACTTTTATAAGTCTGTCTTATATTTTCATTAGTTTTCATGTTACTAATAAGCTTTCCTTGTAAAGCAGGTCTAGTGATGATGACCTCCCTAAGATTTTGTTTGTCTGGAAAAGTCTATCTCTCCTTCATTTATGAAGGAAAACTTTGCTGAGTAAGGTGTTCTTGGCTGGCAGTATTTTGTTTTTGTGTTTGCTTTTCTTTCAGCATTTTGAATATATCATTCTACTCTCTACTGCTCTGCAGAATTACTACACTGAAAGCCTTTTGACAGTTTCCTTTTTTGGTGTGAGTTTTGTTTTTTTCATGATTCTTTTAAATTTCTGGTTTTATGTTTGATTTTAGAGAGTTTTGGCATTACGTGTCTTGGAGAAAATTGTTTGGGGTTTAAATTTGGGAGGATTTATGACCTTCATGAACTTGGATGTCTACATCTCTCCCCAGATTTGGAATGTTCTCAGCCATTATTTCTCTAAATAATTTTTCTGTCCCTTTCTCCCTCTCTTCTTCTGGGACTCCAGTAATGCATAAATAGTTTCACTTATGGCATCCCATAGTTCATGAAGGCTTTCTTCACTTTTTTTGGTTTTTATTTTTTGTTATCTTCTGACTGGATCATTTCAGTTGATCTGTATTCTATTTTACAGAGTTTTTTCTTCTACTTGCTCAGGTTTGCTGTTGATGATTTCTATTGCATTTTTCAAATTTCATTCACTGTATTCTTCAACTCAAGATTTTGTGTTTGGTTCTTTTATTGATGATTTTGATCTCTCTGTTAAGCTTCTTGTTTTATGTGTGTTGTTTTACTGGTTTCATTGAATGGTCTGTATTTCTTGTAGAAACACAAGTGAGGCTTCCAGAAAACAATTATTTGAATTATTTTATTGGACATATTATGAATTTTCATTTTATTTCCATTTCCTTTGCATTTCATTGGTGTTGCTTAGTGGCAAGTTATTTTGCTCTTTCGGTGGTGTCATCTTTCTTTGGTTTTTCAAGTTCTTTGTAGCTTTGCTCAGCTGTCTTTGCATTTGAAGAAGGAGTCACCTCCTCCAGTCTTTTCTGACTGACTTTGGAAAAGAAATACCTTCCACCAGCCCTGTTAGGGATTCTGAAGTTTTCTCAGATGCTTTCTACAGGTTAACCTCCTCTACACATCTTGTTCCCTCTTGAGGGAGAATTCTTAAGATTATATTCTTGCAAAGCAGGGCCAGATATTAACAATATTTGGTTTGCTTTCCCAGGGACAATTCTAAGTGCTCAAATCTGTGCAGAGCACTCAGTCCCGCGGAGTTGGGCTGACTTCCTGTGTGTGTTCATCAGCCATCTGTTGTGGCTTCCTCTCACTGTCACTGGGGGCTATAGTGTGTGTGTGTGTGTGTGTGTGTGTGTGTGTGTGTGTGTGTGCGTGCACGCGCATGTAGAGGTAAGGTTTATGAAAAATTAGGGGTGCTCATGGGCCAGAACTGGGGTGCGCATGAAGAGCAGGTGTGGCATTTCCAGAGGTTCATGAGCAGGCTTGATGATGGAGACTGTGAAGAGATTAGCACGACCTGTGTTCCTTCATGAACATTCTCTCAGCTGCACACTTCCCCCCGGCTGTGTAGTTTACAACTCATTGTTTTATGTGGTAGAAGGAAGAAATAGACCTCTTTGGCAACAGCCTGCACAGCTGGGGAGCACTCACTCACATGCTCTTACTTCCTCTGTGGGAGAGATCAGAGCCCGAGAAGGCTTCTGCTGGCATTCAGCAACGCCACCTTGACTGAGGGAAGGAGCGGATGATGTAAGCAGAAGGAAACTGTTCCGTCTATCTTCTTCAGCACATCCAATCTCAGATTTTGTGATCCAGCTGGAACTTCTTCACTGGGCTCCTGAGCTTCCAGAAAAGCTCTCTTTTTCCTGGTGATTTTCTAAGTCAGTGTACTTTGGAAGGATTATGGAAGAAAATTCAGATACCACCACTGTGCTCTGTATAACGTTATTGTTAGCTATGGGCATCCTGCTGTATAATGGATTTCTAGACCTTATTCATCTTGTGTAATTGAAACTTAGTACCCTTTGACTAATATCTCTCATTATCCCTGCCTCCAGCCCCTGGGGATAATCATTCTCCTGTCTACTTCTGTAGATTTTGACTATTTTAGAGTCTTCATATAAGTGGTGTAAGGTATTATTTGTCCTGTATCCAACTTATTTACTTAGCACAATCTCCTTTTGTTCATTCATGTTGTTGCAAATGGTGGGATTTCCTTCCTTTTTAAAACTGAAAATATCCCATTGTAAATATGTACCACATTCTCTTTATCCATTTGTCCATCAAACAGTCAGATTGCTTCGATGTCTCAGTTATTGTGAATAGTGCTGCAATAAATATGGGAGTAAAAATATAGTTTTGAGATCCTGACTTAAGTTCCTTTAGATATATGGCCAGAAGAGGCTTTGCTGAATCATATGGTAGTTCTATTTTTAATTTTTAAAGAGATCTCTCTACCGGGCACCCTCCTACACTGTTGGTGGGAATGTAAACTGGTGCAGCTGTTCTGGAAAACAATGTGAAGGTTCCTCAAAAAACTATCCATAGAACTCCCTTATGACCCAGCAATAGCCCTGCTAGGGATTTACCCAAGGGATACAGAAGTGCTGATGCATAGGAGCACATGTACCCCAATGTTCATAGCAGCACTGTCAACAATAGCCAAAACATGGAAAGAGCCTAAATGTCCATCACCTGATGAGTGGATCAAGAAGATGTGGTATATATACACAATGGAGTACTACATAGCAATGAGAAATAATGACATATGGCCATTTGTAGGAAAGTGGATGGACCTCGAAGGTGTCAAGCTAAGCGAAATAAGTCAGGCAGAGAAAGACAGAAACCATATGTTTGCACTCATAGGTCTAACAGGAGAACAGGAGAAACCTAATGGAGGACCATGGGGAGGGGAAGAGGGAAAGAGAGTTCAGGAGAGAGAGGGATGCAAAACTTGAGAGACTATTGAATACTGAAAATGAACTGAGGGTTGAAGGGGAAGGAGGAGGAGGGAAAAGAGGTGGTGGTGATGGAGGAGGGCACTTATGGGGAAGAGCACTGTGTGTTGTATGGAAACTAATATGACAATAAACTACTTTTAAAAAATAAAAATAAAAAAAGAGATCTCTCTACTGTTTTTCACAGTGGATGCACTAATTTTCATTCCCACTAACATAACAGTATAAGAAAGAATAAAATACTTGAGAATATTACCCCAGGAGATGAAGAGTTGTAAATTACAAACTACAAACCATGTGAAAAAAATTAACATGGACAAAAATAAATGGAGAGATATCCCATGGTTATGTTTGGAGGAATTAGTATTATTGAAATAGTCACACAATTTACAGGGATGTACAGATTCAGTGCAATTCCTACCAAAACCCCAATGGCATGTTTTATTGAGTAGAAAAAAAATAATCTTAAAATTTGTATGAGAAAACAATATTGAAAAGGAAAAGAATTTTTAGCAAGAAAAACAGAGCTTATGGACTCATATTTTCTAAATTTAAAATATATTACCATAATACAATAATCAATACTGTATAGTCTTGGCAAAATTAGATAAAGATCAGTGGAATAGAATGGAAAACTGAGAAATAAGTGCACATATATATCTTTTGGTAAAGATGCCAAAAAATACTTAATGAGAAAATAGATTGTTCACTAAATGGCATTGGAAAACTAGATATCCACATGAAAAAGAATGAAATTATATCATTACTTTACACCATATACAAAGTTTAACTCATAATGGATTACATAGATAAACATAAGACCTGGTACAATAAAGAACCAGAAAAAAAAATGGGGAAAACCTTGTTGACATTGGTCTTGGCAATAGTATCTTGGATATGACACCAACAGTAAAAATTGACAAGTGGGACTCTATCAAACTGAAGACCTGCAGAGGAAAGGAAGCTATCAAGAAAATGAAAAGACAATCCACAGAAATGGAGAAAATATTTTCAAACCTTGTATCTGTTAAAGGGTTGATGTCTGAAATATATAAGAAACGTTATAACACAGTAGAGAAGAAAACACCTCAGTTTAAAAATGGGCAAAGAAACTGAACAGACTTTCTCTTCAAAAGAGACATAAATGACCAACAGGTAAATGAAAGGGTACTCAACGTCACAGGTCATCAGGGAAATGGAAATCAAAGCCACCATTCTAGCTACCACATCACCTCCCACCTGCTAGGATGGCTGTTTTCTGTTTTGTTTTTTATTCTTTTTAACTGTTTATTTATTTTGAGATAGAGTGTGAGTGGGGAGGAGGCAAAAAAGAGAGAGACACACAGAATCTGACTCAGGGCTTGAACTCATGAACCATGAGATCATGACCTGAGCAGAAGTCAGACACTCACCTGACTGAGTCACCCAGGTGCCCCCCCCTTTTTAAAAATTTTTTAATGTTTATTTATTTTTGAGACAGAAAGAGACAGAGTGTGAGTGGGGAAGAGGTAGAAAGAGAGAGGGAGAATGGCTGTTATTAAAAAGCAAATAAAACAAAAGATAACAAGAATTGGTGAGGATGTTGAAAAAGGGAGGGGTGCCTGGGTGGCTCAGTGGGTTAAGCGTTTGGCTTTGGCTCAGGTCATGATCTCACGGTTCATGGGTTCGAGTCCCTCATCGGGCTCTGTGCCAACAGCTAGCTTAGAGCCTGGAGCCTCCTTCAGATTCTGTGTCTCCCTCTCTCTCTGACCCTCCCCTGCTTATGCTCTGTCTCTCAAAAATAAATAGAAAACAAAAAAAAATTTAAAAAAAGAGAAAGGGAACCCTTGCACATAACCTCATATATGAATGACAATAGGGTGAATCTAACATTTTATTTTACTTATATTTTTTGAAGTTTATTTATTTAATTTGAGAGAGTGACAGAGGAGTGGAAAGGCAGGGTGAGAGGGAAGTGAGAGAATCCCAAGCAAGCTCTGCAAATCCAACACCAGGTTTGATCCTATGAACTGTGAAATCATGACCAGAGCTAAAACCAAGAGCTGGATACTTAACCAACTGAGTCACCAAGGCTCCCTAACATTTTAAGCTCTAGGTTATTTTCCTTCTGTGTGTTGAAAACTCTACTTGCCTTCTTGTACTGTTTTGTTATCTAAAACATATGATGTCAGTCTTTTTTTTCCTCTTAAATGTGAATTATTCCCTATGTGATTTCCTCTTTCTATCTGTGCAACTTTAGGTTTTTTTCTTTGTCTCCAACATTTTTAAATTTCAGTTGTGACACTCTAAGTACTTTATACTCAATGTTTGTTCTTTAAAAAAAAAGTCTGGAGAATTTATCTGCTATTTTTAAAATTCTCTTCTTTATTCATATTTCATTCCTGCTGAACTCCATCTACTGATGTTACCTCTTCTAGTTTTATTCTTCATATTTTGTAGCTTTTGATTTTATAAACTGTTGTTTTAAGTTTTTGTTCGAGTAGGTTTTTACAATCTAGTTCTATACAAACTCACTCCTTGACTATATTCATTATTCTCTTTATTCCATCTATTAATTTCATTACTCTTTTATGCTTAATATTTATACTTTATGATGTTAATGTTCTTTTGTTCTGTTTCAAATGGCTAACATTTTCTTATCTTTTTATTATGTTCACTCATCTTTTAATTCGTTGTGCTGCCATTTGTACGTTTTATGGAATACATCATCCCTTTGATGTTCATTTGACAACTTGGATCCTCACACATCTTGTTACTTTCACACAATACCCTGTTTTCCCCCGGAAGCATTAACGAGGCTATTAAGTAATGTAGAAAGGGGATACGCAGGCCTAAATATGGATCAACTCCAACAAGAAAATGAAGGGAGAGGTAGGATAGTAGAAGAAACAAAGAGTGAAGAGTAAATTGTTCCAGAAACCAGAAAAAAACTACTACTCCCCACAAAGCAACTGCTTAGGAAGGCTTTTTCCTTTCTTGGAAAAAGAAGAGATTCATTAAGAAAAAAAAAAAAACCTTCTTAGATTCTATTTATGCCAGCCCTGGGATAGTTGATGGATGACATGGAAAACATAACACCTGAGGTTAGTTATTTCCTTTGCACCCCCAGCGATGCACTCCCGGCTATGCAAAAGGCCCACTCACATACTACTCTTGAATAAATATGGGCAAGAGGATCCATAAATGCAGGGACAGACATTTTATCATCCCAAGGCAATGCAGAGCAATATCAGAATTCCAAAGGTGCCTTTTCTGTTTCCACAGCCCTTAGGTATGGCAGAAGGCCTCCTACCTGAGTCCAAAGCTATTACCTGTGACCGAAGCTATTTCAAAACAGTCCTCTGTTACCTGGGGATTTTTTTCTGTTTTTCTCTCCTTGAAAGTATTTTTGTCTCAAATTTGTATTGGGTCAATCTCGGAGGAGGGAGCCAACAGTCATTTCTGTTCTATATCTAGAAACAAAAACCTCCACACATCTTTTTAGAAACATCATTGTTGTGAATTATGAAAGCAGCACCAGTTGGCCTGCAATATTTGATTTTTTATACTTATGGAAACATCACATTTATGAACTCGTTTGGTAGTCATAGCAGTCCTATAAAATAGCTAAATTATCAGTATCCCTGTTGTACACATGAGAAAACTGAAGTTTCAAAAAGCTGAATGACTTGTTCCAAATCCCATACTTAGCTATTCATGCCTCATGACTTCTTCCTCAGAAAACATTTTTCTCAGTGACTGAACCTCTGATGTTTATCCCCGAAGTATTTACAAAATCCCTGTCATCCTCCTCATGACTTCCAACTGTAAATACTCTTATTTTTATCAGATGCTGAGGTCTCCTCATGTGAAGTAATTAAAGAAAGTAAGAATTTGAAACTGATACACCCCAGTAAGATACAGCCAAAGGTCTTAGTTTTTTAATTCATTTCATTGAAAAAATATTAATATATAGATTCACATTGGTTCCACATGTGGACAGTTTGGAAGTCACCCACTCAATAACTCTTCCTGAATCCATAAATGAGGGAGGGGCACAGGGCAAGCTGTTCCCCCCACATTAGAAAGAAAGACAGGTGAATACAGGGTATCAGGGTGAACCAGAGTAAAGCCTCAAGAGCAGAAAACACCATGGGAACTGGTACCAAGGTAGGGAAACCTCAGTGGTAACTGGTGAACTGCTGGAAGCCCAGGGTAGACAAGTCTGAGAGGTAAAACTTTAGGCTCAGTCAGTCATAGAAACTCACACAATTCTGTGAGACTGCCTCCAAGAACCTGAGCAGATTCTCACAGTAGATGGAGAAAATGTTTCTCATGCTTCCATCAGAGTAGGGGAGGGTAGGAAGGAGCCATGTTGTAATACACCAGAGCTTTCTATTTTTCTTACCAGGGCCTACGCTCAAGGGGAGTCAGTTAACCAAAGCCTAACAACTTGCTGAGGTATTATCAGAGCCTTACTGACCAGGGAGAGGGGTGATGGCCAACCTCAGCCAACCCTGACCCTAGCCATTCTTCCTACCTAAGAGGAGAGGAAAGCACCCTAAGAAACATTAGTGAAGTTCCCAGTCCAGAGACAAAGGCTCACTTAAAGACTGAGACCTAAACGTAGGATTGTAGAGTGCTTCCCCTTCTCCAACACCTCACCACCAGAGGACTAAAGACCAATTTACAGCACTTCCTTTTACCCACACATCATTCCGACTCTCAAGAAAAAAACACATGTTATACCAAAGGGGGGAAAAATACAATTTGAAGAATCTGAGTAAGCAGCAGAACCAGGCATGATGGGAATTGTCAGATTGCGAACCACTAGTGCTAGGAATCTGAAGGCCTGCAGGAAGTTTAAAATTCCAAATCTTGTTACAACTTTTTAAAAGATGGTGAAATTATAAAAATGCACATGAAGTTTTGATACACTGTATGATGGGTGGGTGAGGCTGTCCAATATACTCATTTCTTTCCTTAGTTCTCAGGTGTGGTTCGGCAGTGCAAGGACTCTGTAACATTAACAAATTCAATAAAAAGTGAATATATGGAAAAAATAAATAAAACAACTATGATTAATATGCTAAGAGCTCTAATGGGGATAAAGTAGATAGCTTGAAAGAACAAATACACAATGTAAGCAGAAAAATGGAAATCCTAGGAAAGAACCACAAGGAAATGTCAGGGAGAGAAAACACTATCACAGAGAAGAAGAATGCCTTTGATGGCCTCATTAGTAGACGGGACATGACTGATAAAAGAATTTCAGAGCTAGAAGATTTAACAAATGAATCCTTGAAAACTGAAAAGTAAAGAAAACAGAGACTGAAACACACACACACATGCACACACACACACATATCCAGAACATATTGTTCTAGGACTGTGGGCCAACTACAAAAGTGTCACATATATGTGAAGAGAATACCGGAAAAAGTGAGGAAGGAACAGAGGAAGAGTTGAAACAATAGTGACTGAGAATTTCCTCCAATGTCAGACATCACACCACAGATCCAGGAAGCTCAAAGAATACTAGGCAGGATAAATGCCAAAACAAACAAACAAACAACAACAACAGCAGCAAAAACCAAGAAGGAAATAAAACAAAGCAAAAAACACTACCTATGCATAGCTTTTTCAAACTACAGAAAATCAAAGATAAAGCAAAACAGAAACAAACACACACACACACACACACACACACACACACACCCTAAAACAAGCTAAAGGCAAAAAAAATGCCTTATTTTAGAGAGCACGGGTAAGAATTACTCCTGACTTCCCAGAAACCATGAGAGCAAGAAGAGAGTGGGATGAAATATTTACAATGTTGAGTGAAAATAAAACATCAACCTATAATTCTGTATCTTGTGAAATACAAGGGTGAAGGAAAAAATAAAGACTTTCTCAAGTGAACAAAAATTGAGGCAATCTGTTGCCAATAGACCTGCCTTGCAAAAAATGTTAAGAGAAGTTCTTTAAAGAAAAGGAAATAATATAGGTCAGAAGTCTAGATTCACATAGAGTAAGGAAGAGCATAGAAGAAGGAATAAATGAAAGTAAAATAAAAACTTTTAATTTTTTCTTATTCTTAATTCAGTTAACATATAAGCATTTTTTTTCAAAATAATACTATCAACGTCATTAATGTAATATAAATATAAATAATAATATACTATGCAACAATGCAAATGTATTTGGTTATATGTACACACACATGTATACACAATATATGTTTATGAATGCTTATATATAAGTTAAATGGATGGCAGTAATGATAGTGATACAAGGAATGGGAAGGAAGAATTAGGATTATTTTATTATAAGGTCCTTATGTTACCTGTGAAATGTTGTAATATTATTTGAAAGAGGACCCAGATCAGCTGTAAATATATATGCAAACTCCTAGGCAACCAACAATAAAAAATTAAAAAATAAACAAACTAATGCTTAGCATTGATACGCTAAGAAAGGAGATAAAATGTAATAATAGATAATGCTCAATTAAAACCACAAAAGGCAAACAAAGAGTGGAAGACAGAAATAAAAATAAGTGACAGAGCCAGCAAAGAAAACATAGTAACCAGATATTAATATAACCATATCAATAGTCACTTAGAATGTCAATGGTTTAAATATACCAATTAAAAGACAGATTGTCACAATGAATCAAAAAACATGACTCAACTATATGCTCTCTATAACAAATACACTTTAAATATGAAGACATATAGGAGTGCTTGGATGGTTCAGCTGATTAAGCGTGTGACTTCAGCTCAGGTCATGATCTCACAGTTTGTGGGTTTGAGCCCCATGGGGGGTCTGTGCTGACAGCTCAGAGCCTGGAGCCTGCTTCTGATTCTGTGTCTCCCTCTTTCTTTGCTCCTCCTCCACTCATGCTCTCTTTCTCAAAAATAAATAAACATAAAAAATTGCAAAATGTATAAAGACATATAGATCAAAAGTAAATGGATGAGGAAAAATAAACTGGCTAACACTGATCCAAAGAAAGCAGACATACTTATATTAGAACAGACTTCAAAGCAAGGATACTTATTAGGAATAAAAACATTGCATAAGGAGACAAAGATCAATTCTCCAAGAAGATATCACAATACTTACTATGGATGCACCTGAAACAGATGATCAAACTCCACAGACAGAAACGAATAGAATTACAAAGAGGAATTGTTGAATCTGCTATCACAGTTGGTGACTTCAGTACTCCAATATCAGAAGTGGATAGATACAGCAGGCAGAAAATTAGTTTCAAGTGGTCTTTTATTTTGGAAAAGTTTCTTGAATGGGGCACCTGGGTGGCTCAGTCATTTAGGCATCCTGACTTCATTCAGTTCAGGTCATGAACTCACAGTTCATGAGTTCGAGGCCTGTGTCAGGTACTGTGCTGACAGCTCAGAGCCTAGAGTCTGCTTCGGCTTCCATGTCTCCCTCTCTCTCTATTCCTACCTCAGTCACACTCTGTCCCTCTCTCAAAAATGAATAAATATTAAAAATTTTAAAAATATTTTTAAAAAGTAAACTTTCTTGAAACATATATATATATATATATATATATATATATATATATATATATGATCTTTTTTTCCATTTCATTTCTTGGTTTTCTTCTTCCAGGACTATTGTTATTTGTATTTTAGATTTTCTTTACCTGTTTTCTATTTTGTGTATGTTTTCAAATTCTTTTTATCTTCTTTTATCCTATATTTTCATGTCACAGTACTCTTGAGGCATTATCTGTTGTGTTTATTCTTGTGTTTTAAAATCTGCTGTCTCTGAACCTCTTTTTTTACCTTTCCTCTTATTTTTTTCTGAATTCTATTATCTTCTCAAATCTTCTTTTTCTTAGATTAAGTCATCTCTGTGTTTGTCAAATTCTGATTTGTATTATTCATTCACAGCATCTAATATTTCCTAAATTTCTTTGATCTAATCTTAAAATACTAATTTTCACCTGAGTGTTTTCATGTGT
The DNA here is from genome assembly GCF_006229205.1 of Suricata suricatta. NCBI lineage: Eukaryota > Metazoa > Chordata > Mammalia > Carnivora > Herpestidae > Suricata > Suricata suricatta. The sequence goes on from NC_043708.1 coordinate 127,068,608, forward strand.
CTTCCTGGAGTGTCCACCATTCTCTGTTCCTTATTCTCTTTTAATGAAGAATAACTGTGTATATAGGGCGCCTGGGTGGCTCAGTCGGCTAAGCGTCCAACTTCGGCTCCGGTCATGATCTCACTGTTAGTGGGTTCGAGCCCTGCTTCGGGCTCCATGCTGACAGCTCAGAGCCTGGAGCCTGTCTTCAGATTCTGTGTCTCCCTCTCTCTCTCACCCTCCCCTGCTCACGCTGTCTCTCTCTTAAAAATTAATAAATAAAAACATTAAAAATTTTTTTAAAGAAAACTGTGTATAGAATTGGGCAGCCATCTTTTTCTATTATTCAATTTTTAGACAAATTAGTTTTCCTTCAGAATTTGGTGGTAGGTCAGGATAGGCATGACTTGTTCAACTTCATGGTTCTAGAGAATCATCTTTTATTGTTTGTACAAAGAAATAAGAATATATGCCTCATTCTGAAATCTCTCTCCCCTGTTCTTCCACTCCTTTTATCTAGACCTTTCTTTTTGTTTGTCTTTACTATCCCCGTCTTCTCAACAAGTATGCTATACCTAAAAGTTTCTCTTCTATGTGCAAGTTCATCTTGGTAGGGGTTATCAGTGTCTTAGTAACAAAGGTTCCTAACCCAAGCACAGTAAAGACATTCTACAGTAGTGGACATATCCAGTCCACAGATCTTGGTGCCCCTGGGGAAAAAACAAAAACAAAAACAAGTATCCTTGAAGAAATGGAGGATTCTAAAAGTAATGCAAAATGGATATAAAATAAGGTTGTCATGTCTGAAAGTAAAGCAGTACTTAAAAAAGAAAATGTAGGCTGCTCAGTGTCTGACTCTTGCTTTTGGCTCAGATCATGATCTCAGGGTTTGTGAGTTTGAGCCCACTCCGTGCTGACAGTGAGGAGCCTCCTTGGGATTCTGTCTCTCCCTTTCTCAGCCCCTCCCCTGCTCACTCTCTCTGTTTCTTTCCTACAATAAATAAATAAACTTAAAAACATAAATAATAGAGAAGTGGGGAAGTATCAGAAAGACACAAGGGAACCTGATGCGGTTGGTCTGGTCAAATACGAGACACATAGAGTATCTGAGATAATGAAGTATGGGAATAAATGGCAAACCACCCCAAAACAGAAATTTATGAGTTCATACAAATAATAAGTGGCAAATAAACAGTACAGAGAAGAGGGTTTTGCTTATAGATGAAAATTGAAAGTTGTTTCATAACTATATAGAGAGGACTAGAGTTAGATCATAAGTATTTTGCAATTATCGTAGTAAATATTGAATCAGGCAATATTAAGACTGGTGCCACATCAAAGAGGATATTTTGATAAGGATTGGGATATTTCATCTTTTCAAAATTTCTCCCCAGAGATTATCTATTAGTTCTATTAGTTTTCAAGGAAAAATGTAATAATTATAAAGAAAAAAAATCAGACAGCATTCCGACAAGATATTCAAAAATTTATATTACAGGGCTGCCTAGTTGGATCCGTCAGTTGAATGTTTGACTTCACCTTGGGTCATGACTTGGGGGCTCATGAGTTCGAGACCCACATCAGGCTCTGTGCTGACAGCTCAGAGCCTGGAGCCTGCTTTGGATTCTGTGTTGCCTTCTCTTTCTGCCCCTCCTCCACCCCCACTCTGTCTCTGTCTCTCTCAAAAATAAACACTAAAAAAATTAATATTGCAAATGAGAATCAAATGAATATTGTGCATCTCAGATATGAATAAGACACAGTATCTCTTTTGTTTCACTCATAACATGACACATAAGGTGAATATAAGGTAAGGAAGCATCAGACAAACCCAACATGAAATGTGTTTCATTAAAAAAAAACTGGCAGGGACTATATTTTTCAAAAATGTTAATTGCATACAAGGCAAAGCATGATTGTGGAACTTACAGATTAAAAGAATGTGGGGAACTTTGACAAGTAAAAGGAGTACATGATACCTCTGGATTCTCTACTAAAAAGGAAAATATGCCATAAGCATGTTAATGATATCAATTGAAAAAAATGGAATATGGATGATTGATTAAATAGAAAAATTTGACCACTGTAAAATTTACTGCTTTTATTTTTTAAATTTATTTTTAAAGTTTATTTTGAGAGAGAGCATGCATGAGTGGGAGAGGGCCTGGGATAGAGAATCCCAAGCAGGCTCCATGCTCTCACCTGGGAGCCCTACATGGGGCTAAATCCCATAGATTGTGAGATCACGACCTGAGCTGAAATCAAAAGTTGGGTGCTTAACCCACTGAGCCACCCAGGCGCCCCTCAAATTTACTGCACTTAATACCTATACTGTAGTTTTATAATATAATATCCCTACTATTTAAAAAAATACACACCAAATAAAAGCAATTGGCCACGAAATATGTAGCTTACCCTCAGTTGGTTCAGAAGTAGTTATATTGTGTTTGTATATAGAAGTAGAAACTTACACATCTCCACAACTGAAAATAAATATGGAGGATAGAGAAAGAACCCAATGTGATAAACATAGGATGAAAAGCTAAGAATAGATGAATGTGGGTAAAAGGTGTTCTTGGTACTATTGTTTTAAACTCTTCATTGCATTCAAAATGATTTCTCAGTCAAAAGTTTAAAACTGAAAAAAGAACAAGAATTCATAGTCCAGACACCCTCGGCACTCCCACACCTCACCCCAGCAGGCTGGAAACGCACACTACATTGGCGCTGACCCCAATTCATCTAACATTCTTAGATTGCTATTCAGAGCTCCCCAGTGGTAATGTGGGGCTTTCTTATTCTTTTTTTTTTTTAAACTTATTTATTTAGAGAGTGCAAGTGTGGGAGGGGCAATGAGAGAGGGAAAGAGAGAGAGAGTATCCCAAGCAGGTTCCGCAATGTCAGTGCAAAGCCGGATGTGGAGTTCGGGCCCACAAACTGGGAGATCATGACCTGAGCTGAAATCAGACACTTAACCTAGTGAGCCACCCAGGCGCCCCTGGGGTCTTCCTAATCTTAGAGAGGTCGGCTTCTGCCTCTCTCACCTTCCTTCTACAAAGAGGCTGATATCATTTGATTCTATCGGTGCTTTTTCCCCCACATATTTTTAACAGATGCATACTATTGTAAGAAATAAATGATCACAGTTTTATTAATGACTTTCGTATTTTGGGTCAATTATGTTGGCTCTAATTCTTTCTCTCATAAATAGGAAATTTGTGTTGAAAATAGATTTTTTTTTGTCTGGGTTTTTGAATATTACTTTATTTTTTTTAAATGTTTTTTATTTATTTTTGAAAGACAGAGAGAAAGAGCACAAGCAGGGGAGGGTCAGAGAGAGAGAGAGACAGAATCTGAAGCAGAGTCCAGGCTCTGAGCTAACTGTCAGCACAGAGCCTGATGTGGGGCTTGAACCCACGAACCATGAGATCATGACCTGAGCTGAAGCTGGACGCTAAACCGACTGAGCCACCCAGGTACCCCGAATATTACTCTAAAGTTTTGGCATTTTGTTGACAAGACTAATAAATATGAAGATATTTTAAAAAAGAGACATAGTATATATTACCAGATTATATCATTTTCCAGAAAGAATATACCTTTTTAAAAATTCAGTAATTTTACACATACTAGTAGGCTATAACTTAGAACTGCATTAAGGCACATTAAAAAAATGTGTTTCCTATTTCTACCAGGCATATTTTGGATGGTCATGTTGGCATTGCTGTTCTGAAGCAGGTCTGAGGGTAATGTGGGATAAAGCAAAAAAGACAATAAGAACACGATATTCTTCTAATCCTATCATCCTTAGTGACCTCAAAAATCAGAGTTCTTGCTATGAGAAAAAGAAAACAAAGAGGTTAATTAAAAATGCTGCACTCCTGATTTTGAATAGGAAGTATTAGTATGAAATCATAACATATCTTTATCTTTAAGATAAAACATATTTTCAGTTTTGTCCACTGAAAAGACCTAGAAACAATAATTAATCCATCCCAATAACTCCTAGCTCAGAGATCGTGTTCTCTAAGCACAATTTTCTATTGAACGGAATGTTCTTCTTGAAGGGACTCAAAGTTCCATGACACAGGCAGGAAAGAGACAAGATGATCTTAGAACATCCTGTCATACCCGATAGCAAGAAATTGTCAAAAGCTACCAGGGTCATATCCAAATAACAAAAGTGACTTCAATGTGAAAATATTCCCTGTTCCAAAAGAAGAGATGTGAGTATCACTAAGAATAGCTACAATTAATGTAAACATATAAAAGATGTTTGAATCTTTGAGTTTATGCTAAAAAAGGATGCTATGGGAAATCATCATGGCAACCTTCTAGAGATCCATCTCATTATTTGAAAACTGGTTATGAAAGGGAATAAACACAGCATTTAGATTGCCTTTCTTATAAGAACGATAGCACAAAATAATCCAATATTTGATTTGGGGCAATAGTTATTTATGGAGGTATTCCAGATAATAAATGAAAGAAAAATGACAGAATATCTCCATTTTACAACTCATGAAGAACTTACCGTTTTAGGTATTAAGCATTTTGGCTTTAGTAGTACATTAGGATAGATACACAGTTTGTGGCTTCTGATGGCAAAATGGAAAATCTATTATGAAAGAATTTGACCAAAAATGAAAAAGCGACAGGAGAAAGAGAGAGGGATTGGGGAAGGAAGGAAAGGAGGGAGGGAGAAAGGGAAAGAAAGAAAAGAAAAGTAAAAAAGAAAAGAAAGAAAGAAAGAAAGAAAGAAAGAAAGAAAGAAAGAAAGAAAGAAAGAAGCGAGAGAGGGAGAAAGGGAGGAAAATAAAGAGAAGGGAGGAAGGAAGGAGAGAAGGAATGAAGAAGGGAAGAAGGAGCTTGAATTTGGTCAAAGGCCCAGGTTCAAACTCTAATTCTTTAATTTACAGGAAATACAGAGAACAACAAACATGCTGAATTCTTGGACAAGTATGCAACAGAAAAATCCAGATTTCTAGGAACTATACTAGGAATTTCTTTCTCAGATTTCATGAGGAAGCAAAGAGCAGTGAGAGAGAGAGATGAACAATGAATATCAACCATTCTCATGTGTTAACTTTCCATAGATCCTTATTTTTTATGTTTTTATTAAAAAATTTCTTTTACATTTATTTAGTTTTGAGAGATAGGGGGAGACAGAGCACACATGGGGGAGGGGAAGAAAGAGAGGTAGACATAGAATCTGAAGCAGGCTCCTGGCTCTGAGCTGTCGGTACAGAGTCTGATGCAGGGCTCAAACCCACAAACTGAGAGATCATGATCTGACCCAAAGTTGGTAGCCTAACCGACTGAGCCACCCAGGTGCCCCAGATCCTTATTTTAAAAAAAATGGTTAAAAATGGTTGATGGTATGATATTTATGAATTAATTATAAATTTGTATAAATTTGGTGATTTGCAGTATTATTTTTACAATACTTAGATATAATAATTATGTAATAGTTATGTTAAAATCATCCTTATCTATTAAAGCTATGCCCTGGATTTGCTTCAAAATAGAAAGGGTAAGGGGTAACCTGGGTGGGAGTGAGAAGACGTTATTGATTGGTGGTTGACTGGTGATTGATTGGTGATTGGTTGGTGATTCTTAAAGCTGAGTTGGGAGAACCAAGCAGTTTATTATGGTATTTGGGGTATCTGTTGTGTATGAGGGGGGGAAGCTGTATACACATGTAATTTAAAAATATAAAAAGAGAAGATATATATCCGTATCTACATATCCCCTGATATATAATGCTTCTGGGAAATGAAATGGGGGTAATGGAAAGTGGTAAGCCAAGAACCTGCTATTTTCATTATTATTCTTACTACCTCTTCAGTATTCTTTTGACTTATAAAACAGGTGCATATATTACCTTATCAAAAGTGGAAATAAAATAAAATTTGTGTTTTGATCCACCAATACTAATTGGAATGATTTATCTGGCAGAAGACCTTCTATAGGTAGTATAATTTAAAAAAATATGTATCTAAAGTATATAAATAGACTCACTAAAACATGGTTTAAAAATATATTATTCAAAACAAAAAGAATAGGTAGGCTTAGGGGATGCATCCAGTGGTATTTAGAATGTGGTTAAAAAGAATGAGATTTCACTCTATCTGTTGACGTGGGCAAAGCTCTAATATATATTGTTAAATTAAAAAAAATAAGATCACTAAACTAAAATAATACATAAATGTAAACAACATATAACATTCCATTTTTGTTTCTTGTAGTGGTAATATTCTGGAATAAATCTATTTATTTTTAAGATACTACAAATTTTATTTGCTACTACATATACTTTTAGTTTGCGGTGATGTTATAGTAACTATGCTTATCTATTTAGTATTAGATATTAAGCTCTCAGTGGGCAAGGATCTACACATTTGATGTGTTCTTTGGCACTTTATAAGGTATTTATGCAAAAAATGCAATTAATCTTGGTACATGCATTGAAAAAATACAGACATGTGTTAACCATTGCATTTATTCAGAGATTATCAAAAACTGATTTTATAAACTTTTCTTCCTCTTTATATGAATTATATTTTTTTATAATCAGAGGAGTAAAACAAGGTAAAGAAGATGTTGAAGTAGAAAAAACACAAGAGAACTCTTTAAAATATGTGTAGCCCTCAGCACCATCCGAAACCAAAATATTTCCATTGTGCCAACACTCAGTGAACCAATAGCTTTCTCTTGACCAAAATGCGAATAAAACGTGTACTTTCCTATAAAGTTACTTCTGGCTCTTTGGAAAGGAGCAGCCCATTGCACAATTGAGTGTTTACTTATTTCCTTCCCATGTTATTATTTATAGACCAAGTACAAAGTAGTCTGTTGCTGATGAGAAAGGAAATTCCAACCCGCAGTTTCTCAGAACGACTCTTATTTTGACGGATATATTTTAATGAACCTAATTTATGTGAAGGTTGTTCTGGTAAAAGAAAAGTTCACAAAAATATCATGCATGATTGATCTCAAGACCATGCCTTGATCCAAAGACAACACACAAGAGCAGTCAAATATACGTTTTATGGGCTTTTGTCTGTTTTGCAATAACACCGGAAAACATTCTTTAATTAAAATTTAAAACCGTAACTGATTAATTTTCTGTGTAAACAATCCGTGTAAACATGGGATGTCAGCATTTTAAGGCTGTGTGAGTATAAATTTTACTCTCCTCACATGGGCATTCTGGGAAAGACTTTGGTACTAGCCAAAGATGAGCATGTGACCCAGGGGACGGGGGTTGGAGCCTGAACGTGCTCTGTAACCCCACTCCTGTCCTCTTAGCCTAGGTGTAGTCAGAGCTAAGGAAAATGTTCTCTGCCGTGTCATACTGTTGGCATGGGCCTGGTTGTCACTCACTCCATAGCTTTTTATTTACTAGCTGCAAATCTCCAAAGGATCCTCAAATACCCCTTCAGTAGCTGGGCCAGCCCCCACCTCATTGGTGCTAGAAGCTGTGTGCCCCCAAGAATTTGGCCATCAACATGGCTATGCAGAACTTAGATGAAGCACTCCCATTTGGTTTCTGTTATTAAACATAATCCCCAGTTTTTACAGGAGCCAGAAAGCAACCTCACTTCTCCTTGGCAACTTTATGATTTTTTTTTCTTTAAAACAGAGGCAAGGTTTAAAATGTTACTTAAAATACTCCTGAGTGACTTTTCAAGGAAACACGGAAATACATTGCCAGGAAAATGGAGGAGCATGTTCAACGTAAAGAATCTAAAAATCTCTGCCTGGACATTTGTTTAAAGCTTGGAATAAAAATGCCTATCATCAAGTTGCTTTTATTAGACACTTATATATAGCTTTGCAAATAATACATTACAGTGACCTTTGTTCTTCTAGAATCTAGGAAAAGAACCAGCATTGAAGTTCTGAGCTTGTCTAGGTGAGGAGTTTGGGTTTGCATTTCCAAATGGTTCAGCTCATTTGGATACACATTGAACCATTTGCTTACTTACCCAGACCCATCCCAGAGGAGAAATAGAATCTTGTGGTGCAGTAAGGAGAGAAACATTTCAAAGGAAAGACTCCTGGACCTTGCTTCATTCCCAGTGAATTTATTTCACTTGTAATTATGTATTGAAGCTTTTAAAAAGTTTCCATATTAATTAGTCATACTATTGTTACTACAGGAGGAAGAAATATGAAGAAACTTTCCTCAAGTAAAAGAAATCTTCTGTACAACAAAGGAAACAATCAGCAAAACCAAAAGCCAACCTATGGAATGGGAGAAGATATTTGCAAATGACATAACAGATAAAAGGTTAGTATCCAAAATCAAAATCTATTTAAAAAAATTATCAGACACAACTCCCAAAAAACAAATATTCTGGTGAAGAAATGGGCAAAAGACATGAACAGACACTTCTCCAAAGAAGACATCCTATTGGCTAACAGACACATGAAAAGATGCTCAACATTACCCATCATCAGGGAAAATGCAAATCAAAACCACAATGAGATACCACCTCACATCTGTCAGAATGGCTAAAATTAACAACTCAGGCAACAACAGATGTTGGCGAGGATGCAGAGAAAGAGGAACCTTTTTGCACTGCTGGTGGGAATGCAAACTGGTGCAGCCACTCTGGAAAACAGTATGGCGATTCCTCAAAAAATTAAAAATAGAGCTACCTCACGACCCAGAAATTGCACTGCTAAGTATTTATCCAAAGGATACAAAAATGCTGATTTGAAGGGGCGCATGCATCCCAATGTTGATAATAGCACTATTGACAATAACCAAAGTATGGAAAGAGCCCAAATGTCCATTAGTTGATGTATGGATAAAGAAGATGTGATATGTATACACAGTGGAATACTACTTGGCAAAAAAAGGAATGGAATCTTGCCATTTATAACATCATGAATGGAACTAGAGTCTATTATGCTAATGAAATAAGTCAATCAGAGAAAAACAAATATCATATGATTTCACTCATATGTGGAATTTAAGATACAAAATAGATAAACATAAGTGCAGGGAAGCAAAAATAAGATAAAAACAGACAGGGAGAAAAACCATGATAGACTCTTAGATACAGAGAACAAACTGAGGGTTGCTGGCAGGGTGTTGGGTGGGGGGATGGGCTAAATGGTGATGGGCTTCAAGGAGGACACTTGATGGGCACTAAGTGTTATATGTAAGTGATGAATCACTAACTTCTATTCCTAAAATCAATATTACACTCTATATTAACTAACTTGGATTTAAATTAAATGAATAAAAAATAAAAACAAATAATAAATAATAGTAATACAAAAAAGAAGTTCCTCTTTTACCCTGTCTGCCACAGAAGTTTTGTATTGATACGTCATTTAAAACTACTTGTGTCTTTGAAGGGATTTTTTAGGTATTTCTTCCATCCTATTCATTAGCAACATGTTTATGAAATGATGATTTGTGTACCAAATGGGATAGAAGATAAAGATTTGTTTCTCCTTCATAGAAGACATGGAGGACAAAATAAAACATATATAAGTTCTGAATATAAATAGTAAAAAGTCACATTTTCTTTAAAGTTTATTTATTTTTGAGAGAGAGAGCACAAGCACAAGAGGGGCAGAGAGAGAGAGAGAGAATCCTAAGCAGGCTCCACACTGCCAGAGAGGAGCCCGACTCAGGGCTTGATCTCATGGGACAGTGAGATCATGCCCTGAGCTGACATCAAGAGTCAGATGCTTAACCAACTGAGCCACCCAGGCACTCCTAAAAAGGCACATTTAAAGGACACCTACTAGAGAAAACCTATATATGTTTTCTCATGTCATTGCAACTTCTCCATGCCATTGGGAGGTGAGGGAATTGAGATTTTATGAGATTAGAGAATCTGATATAGGACACAAAGGCAGAATTCTCAGGGTCAGGATTTCAGAATGTTTAAAAAATAGTTTTTAATGTATTTCTGAGATATATAGAGAGAGACAGAGTATGAGCAGGAGAGGGGTAGAGAGAGAAGGGGACACTGAATCCAAAACAGGCTTCAGACTCTGAGCTGTCAGCACAGAGCTGGGCATGGGGCTCATAATGAGACCATGACCTGAGCTGATGTCAGAGGCTTAACTGACTAAGCCACCCTGGCACCCCCAGGATTTCAGGATTTAAACTGAAGTGTAGTTGACATTAAGTCCAGATACTTCCCCCCGTGGCATGCTTCCACCTGATAGACAGAATTGGCCAGGCAAAGAGATGACATGTTGGTTCATGCCAATCTAGAGGAAAATCAGATATGGACCTTCAGGTGAGGGGCAGGGGCAGCCAGAGGAAAGGGACAGAGAGAAAGGCAGCAATGTAGGACAGTAGAATGGAGATCACAATTAGGGAGAGTTTTGTGGTGTGGCAAGAGTGTAGGGGGAATGGGAATGGGACACATAGGGGTTTCACCTTTCCACTGGGCAGCAAAACATCAGTATATTCCAATCCCTAAGCTATTTTTGTTCTCTTTCTGTTTTTTAATTGTTTTCAACATTTTATTTATTTTTGTGAGACACAAAGAGAGACAGAGTATAGGCTGGGGAGGGGCAGAGAGAGGAAAGACAGAATCTGAAACAGGCTCCAGGCTCTGAGCTATCAGCACAGAGCCCGATGCAGGGCTCCAACCCACGAACTGTGAGATCATGACCTGAGCTGAAGTTGGACGCTTACCTGACTGAGCCACCCAGGAGCCCCTTGTTCCCTTTCAAAGACTCCTTAAGATGTGGGTCTTTGTGCCTCCAGATCCTTTACTAACTGCTGAGCTAAGCTGCTTAGGAGAATCACATGCATGTAGGTCTACCCTGTAGACAATGAATTGGCTTTTAGAAGAGTAACCAGGCCCATGAGATGAAATCCCTTGTAATCGAAGTATCCAGACCTTTCCTTGATGTAATAAATTTTCTTGACGTAATAAATCCACAGACCTAAAATGCCTACTTGCTCTTTAGCATCAAACCAGAAGTCAATGTGTGCATTCTGTAATTCCTCCCCCAAATGTATGCACTACTCCACATGACTAACGTTTCTTGGTTGTCCCCCATACTAGTAACTACCACAAAATTACAAGAAAGTCCACTTGGCCTTGTTCCTATCCATAACAAATTCCTTATTAGAAATTTTCTAAAGCAACATGTTACCAGTAATACAGAAAGCCCTATACTGATGATGAATTTGGGAACCTCGGAGAGCACATTGGCCATCGGCCTTGAAAGGGTACCTGAGCCTTGTTTTGCCTTGTGATAGTCATTCAATCAACAAATCGTTTTCAAATCATCTCCACAACAGACAGTGGAGATCATTACCATGTTCATTTTTCAGATGAAGAAATGGATCCATAGAGATAGTATGATCCTGTTCTCAAACCGCCAGGTCAGTATGTCTCATGGAGACTTGTGGAATTGCCAGGACATGTACACGGAATTTGGGCTGGGAAATGTGATCATCATCTATCAAACCAGTGAACCTTATGTGCTATGTTCTTTTTCAAGGAAAAGGTATAGGATGGAGTTAGATGGGGATTTGAATTTTGTCCTGGCTGTATCATTTTCCTGGCACAGGAGCTCAGACGCATCATGTAGCCTATTTCTTTTCTTCTCGTTTCGTTTATTTATTTATTTTTTAAAGTTTATTTATTTATTTTGAGAAAGAGAACAAGGAAGGGACAGAGAGAGAGAGAGAGAGAGAGAGAGAGAGAGAGGGAGAGAGGGAGAGAGAGAGAGAATCCCAGGCAGGCTCTGCACTGTCAGGGAGGAGCCAGACTAGGGTTCAAACTCATGAACTGGGAACGAAGACTGAGCTGAAGTAATCAGTTGCTGAACCAACTGAGCCCCCCAGGTGCCCCCCATAGCCTCTTTAAATCCCAGGTTCCTCATCTGAAAAATTAGCAAGTATAATAATACCTACTATTTCATAGCGTTGAGAGGATTAAGTGAAATAATGCATATAAACTGCATTAACACAGCAGTTGGCATTTTTATAACAATAAATATTCACCATGGGTGGTGTCAGCATTGGGATCACTCCTTTCAGAGTTCCTAAAGCACTTTGTGCTGTATCTTCAGCAGTGTGACCCGGTGTCTTGCACACAATTCGCAGCCCGCCCTCCCACCTCAGGAACTGCTAGTGGAATTAATTAATATGCTCCCTATTAAACTCTGGAACTATGGACTAGGCATCCAGAAATAATAGCTGGTATTTTGCTCTATTCTCATTTTGTTCCTACAAATCCCTCCCCGCCCCCACCTTCGCCCCCCGAGTCACAGGCACACACATGGCGTCATATTTCTTTACGTTGAGCTGGAAGGGGTGTTCATGTCGATAAGAAAGCTTCCTCCCACCCCACTTTGTCTGCCCTGCACTTAGGAACCAAGGTTGAGTTCAAACAGGGGTCAGGGAGATAAAAGCCTGAGGCTTAACCACCAATTCGCTAGTCTGGTGCCTAAAACTTCCGTCATTTATTTATTGCCATTAAAAAGGATCCGCCGGGTCCTGTGTCATGAAGGCTTTGGGCAGAAGGCTCTGCCATTTATTATCTCCCCTTCAGTGGGGAAAGAGAGGGTGTCCCCGGGACACGCTGCCCTGCCCGTGTGCTGAAGCCGGAATGCGAGGAGAGGGAAGTTTTCTAGCACTTATGGGATCTTTTGTTTTTCATCAAGAGGCCAAGAGCGGACATTTTGAAATAATTGTCAAAGACAGAACACATGCAAACCTAGGGCGGGTGGAAGCCAGCTCAGCCCATGGCTGAACCTTCCAGACTGAAAGAGATTTACTGCAGCAGCTACAGACACTATTTGTTATGGAGAAGATAAACAGGTCATGTGGAAGGTGCTGGAAACATTCCTAGGCAAGAAGAGGGCCCGGGCATAGCCCCAGTTGGTTGCCGTTGGGTTAGGTCCTCTGCGCACACAATGTTAGCGGAAGGGAATACCAGTCAGGCCCCCCAAAAAGGACAATTGTACAACAGATGGGCACTGAGACAGCAGCCCTGATGTATCCAAACAAAACGTGGAAGGTGCCAGTCAAGGGAGTCGGGGCAAGAAATGGTCTTCAGCCTTCAGCATCCCAGCTTTGGCTGCTGAGCTCACAGGAGTCTGTGTGGTGCTACCTCCCTCCTGCTGTAGATCCCCCGCACCGTTTCCTCTCCCCTCCTCCACTTTGGCAAAGCAAGCAAGATCATAAACGTCAGATGTGAGCTTGTCGCTGTAATGATCCTGTGGCTATGAATAAAAATGGCCCAGGAACAGATTTATGAATTGAATCGTCTTTCTGGAGGCGGGAGGGGGGTGGGGGGTGGGGGGTAGGGGCTGGGCTGCCTGGCCCGCTCATGTAGCCGGGGAGTGTGTGTGTGTGTGTGTGTGTGCACTCGCGCCTGTGTGTGCTTGTGTGCGCTACTCATGTTGAACTTCTAGCAATCGAGAGCCCGCAGGGTTAAGCCTAGAAGGCGAGAATGATATTTTCACCTCCTTTGATGACACACGAAAATAAAGACCGTCTCATTTTGCAGCAGAACATTGAGTCTGTGAAGCCAATGTACATGTGGTTACTATTTGCAGAATTTGGCATTTTCTATGAATAGAATAAAACAGGCATTGGATCCGCTGTCATGTTTTGACAGGGTTGTCCTTTTTTTCCAGAATGCCACTTTCCCTACCCTCTTCCACCCCCCCCAGATTTGAGCAACAACCTTACCACGATTTTTTTAGGTGGACTCGAAAATTTGATGAATAATGAATTATAAGCTGGAATGGGTCAGGGGTTTAAAGCACAAGGAAGCAATCACCCCGAAGAAAGTGGCCCCCCTAAGGGGAGGCAGGTCCCTGTTATGACTGTTGGTGAGATTGTCTCCAGACGGGGCCTCCCCCAGCCCCAGAAATGGGAACAAGGTCAGGGACCAGATTAGTTAACAGTGCGATGTGGGAGTTTAAAGCTGTTTTGTTTACAACGAGCTAATCAGCCTGACAGCAAAGTACTCCGGCTCTTCTCTCTGTTCAATATCTTTGATTCTTTCCAAGCTGTTTGGGCCTCTGTTTTCAGATGCTCTTCAATTCTGTACCTTTCATACGTCCAAAACTTGACAGGGATGAAGTTGACAATGAGAAATAATTTTACCTCTTCACTCTGTCACACGTCCATCAGTTTCAGTCCCAGGGTGTAAATGTGGGTGTGAGGTTTCACCTTCTCAGGGAGAGATGGAGTGTGCTATGTTTAACCTGTAAACCATTATTACACACACACACACACACACACACACACACACACACACACACACACACACACACTGGGGAAGCCCTCTCTTAACCTCTTGAGAATTTGAAGCTTTGGGTTTTATTAACACAGGACCTTCATATGTTAATTACACTTTTATTTCACGAGCTCTCGCTCACGCTCATGACCACCTTTTTTTAACTTATCATTTTCTTTTGTTCAACATGCTTCACTTTCCCCTTTGTTTTCATGGGCCCCAAAGCCGGAATGAACCCATGTGAGACACCTTTCCTAATCAGCTCTTCAATTTTACATCGGAATGATCTCGCCGAGCCCTTTTTGTCCGTATTAGCAAAAAACGACTGATCCGGCATTGGAAGGAAAAGAAATAGCTGTTCCAACTATTTTGAACAAGCAGTCGTGTTCTGATTAAACAGCTTTATCTTGCGTGTTTAAATGAAGAATGTAATTATACTCAAAACTAAAACCAATTGTCAGGATGTCTCTGTTTGGCTTGGAATCACTACAGTATCAATGCAGTGGTGGGATTTCTCCGAACAGTACTAAGAATACCAAACAGGTCATGCACTGTATTAGCGTTTCATTGTTATTTATGTTTGCCTGGACTAGATTTAGAGTCTCCTAAACCCCTCCCTCTCAGGACCATTTTCCCTATTAAATCATCTTGTTACACCACGAACCTGTAAGTGAGCCTCTTTTCTTAAAAAAAAAAAAAAAAAGCAAATTCAGGATTAAATTCTTATCCGTGCTCATCTTTTGTTTTTTATAGCGGTCACCCCTTTATTATTCCAATTACTATTAATCAGATCAAAATTAATTTTTTGGCCACTTAATTATTTTTCATAAAAAAAGATTGAACATCTCCTATGTGATAAATATTATGCTGCAAATTACCAGGGATATGAAGACAATTAATAAAATGTTGTCCTCAAATTCCTCATGAGTTGAGAGAGAAAATAATGACTATATAATCAACAAGGAAATATATTTTCTACCTAGGTAATATTTACATACTATAGCATTATGTATTATGTAACTGTTTGTTTGATTTTCTACTTTCAGGGAAAACTGTATTACATGAAGAATTATCATAATCCTGGCATCAATTGATAGAACACCACCAGTCATTGTCCAGGATTGTATTGTTTAGTCATTATCATAATTAATAAAGAGAATTTGAATATGATAAGGAAAGTTCCAGAAGACTTACTCATATGCTATCTCATTCAAATTATCTATAATATAGATATAATACTATATATATATAATATTTTCTTCCTCATATTTCACAGACGAGGATACAATGGACATTTTTCATGGAGGGACTTAGCCAATGCAAAAGTTTGAAATGAGCAGTTCATTCATTCAACAACTAATAAATATTAATCAATAAACATGTGTATCGAGCTACTATTTTGTGTTGTGTAAATAGTAACATAAACAAAACAATTCCTTTCCTTGCGTATACAGAGAATACAGGCTAGTGAAAGAAGATGTACAAATAAACACATAATTAAATATTGAACAAAATGCTATTGAAGGATAGGGTTCTAGGAAAGAAAATCAATGAAGCATGTGTTTTAGAAGGGAGAACAAGGGACGACCTCCTTAAGAAACTAGTGGATGGAGGCACCCGGGTGCCTCAGTAAGTTAAGCATCTGACTTGATTTTGACTCAGGTCATGATGTCGCAGTTCGTGAGATCGAGACCCGTGATGGGCTGAGGGCTGACATCATGGAGTCTCCTTGGGACTCTCTCTCTCTTCCTCTTTCTGTCCTGCCCCTGCTCACCCACGGTCACTTATACTCTCTCTCTCAAAATAAATACATAAAGCAAAAAACTGATGTATGATCTGAGGATTGCAGATAGAGGCAAGGAATAACGTGCCCAACAGAGGAACAATATATGCAGAAGTCCCAAGTAAAAACGAGAAACTGTATTTAAGAAACTGAACAATGCCAATATGGTGGCAGTGTAGAAAACAAGGGGAGAACAGTATTAAATGGTCCTGGATGAGTAGGCAAGACATATGCCATGGAGGGCCTTGTACACAAAGCCTAGTAGTCAGACTTAGCTAGGATATTCTGTATTAACGAATAAACCCAAAAATCTCAGTGTTACAACAAAATACAATTGTATGATAATTTACATATCTCACAGTCTGGTATGATGGTGGTGGTGGTGGGAGGGGTGGTGGTGGATGAAGAACTTGTGTTCCACATAGTCAGGGGGCCTGGAGTAGGAAGAAGTACACGGAGAAGGCGCTCATGCCCCTGTCTTGACCTTGTAGGCACTGGAGAGGTACTCCTCACTCAAACAGGTCTCCACGGATAAGAACTTGTCCACAAGGCTTCACCAGGATGCAAATGGAATTGTCGCTTAGTTGGATGCTTGGAACAAATAAATGATTTGGTGAGGCTCTATCCAGTCTCTATTCAGAATTACATGTAAGGAGAGTGGCTTTATACAGTTGCTCCTAAAGGCTATTCAACAGGGAGGTAGCATATCCTAATTCTAGTTTTTACCTGCTCATTTTATTTTTTTTATTTTTTTAAACATTTTTAAGTCTTTATCTATTTTTGAGAGAGAGACAGACAGAGTGTGAGTAAGGGAAGGGCAGAGAGAGAAGGAGGCACAGAATCTGAAGCAGGCTCCATGCTCTGAGCCGTCAGGATAGAGCCCAACATGGGGCTTGAATTCACAAGCCATGAGATCATGACCTGAGCCGAAGTCGGATGCTCAAAAGACTGAGCAATCCAGGAGCCCCTATGTGCTCATTTTAATATGAGTGAAGAATGGAGCTGGCCTCCATCTGGACTCTGAGTAAACCAATGAACTAGGCATCTCCCCCCCCCCCTTTTAGGCAAACAGCTTAGTCTTATGTCCCATTGTCTTTGTGTAAAACTGAAACTTAGAGTTGACTTTGTTTGGGAATCCCACAAAATAAAAAATAATCTTTATTGAAGTTGACTTGAGAATTTAAAAAGAGAACAAAATAGAGGGGAGAAAACTATACTAATGTTAATAACCAGGAAACACAACACACAAATTTTAGAGCTCAAACAGGTTTAAAATATATAAGAAAAAAACATCCCACCAAAAAGCAAGGCTAATGGAACAAATGTGAAAACAAAAGAATGGAATAGAACTATAATTTTAACATGTAGTCTTTAAAACTTTTAATAGCCAATAATAGAGTTAAATAGCAAGTTAGACATTTGTAAAACATGCATTAGTGATTTTATTAGAAGACAGTAACCAAGAATCCAACATAAAAACAAAGAGATGGTAAGTATGAAGATAAGATCAAAAGACATGGAAAAAAGAATGAGGGAACCCAAAGGGAGAATGGGGGAAAAGATATTTTGAGAATATAAGGCTTAACCATTTGACAAAGGACTTGCTTTTTATATGTAAGAAGCATGGAACAGAAACATAATTAGAAATTACATCCAACTGTACACAGAGTAAACCTTCAGGACACCAAGAGAAAACCAAAGGAAACTCGTAAAGTGATCATTGAGAATAGGCAAATTACCTACAACTGCATCCCCATGCATCATTTCAACCCTAAATTTTTTACAAAGGTGATAATGGACAAGACAATGCAATGATCATTTCAAAGAGGTTGGTGATGGAAAAGAACTCCACTTTGCCAGCTATCTCTAAGAAAAGGAGGTAGTGGTATGGGGTAGAACCTCATAGATAATGTTTTAAACTTCCCTCAGTGTATTTACTAAATCTCAGATAAGAAATGAAATCAACACCCCCCCCAGCCTGCTTAAAAAAAGAAGTAAAGCAAGAAACAAAAATTTCACAGTATGAGTGAAAAATAATGACCAACTTAAAATTCGGTTCTCAGTTAACTTAGCATTCAAGGATGAAGGCAAAATAAACTCATTTTGTTTAAAGTCTAAGTTAGTGTTCCACTTATAAAAGCTTGTTGAAAGAAAAAAATAATACCAAAAAATGACATTAAGAAATATGACTAATGTGAGGAGGGTATGAAAGCATTCCAGAGCCATACACTGATGTTGATAATGTACAAAAAATACTAATGATCATTCTATAAATCTTACCATTTCTAATGTCAGTGTTTCACTAAAAGCTATCTTGGGATGCCTGGGTGGCTCAGTTGGTTGAGCATTTGACTCTTGATTTTGGCTCAGGTCATGATCTCAAGGTCTTGATTTTGGCTCATGTCAGATCTCAGATCTCTGCACGGCGTGTGGACCCTGCTTAAGATTTCCTCTTTCTCCCTCTGCCCCTCTCCTCCACCCATGCATACTCTTTCTCTCTCTCAAATAAAAAAAAATACAAATAAAATCAGGCTATATATTCTTATTCCTTTTTCTATTTGTAAGTCTCAAAATAGTGATAGAACCTTTATCTTCATGGCATGTGAAGCTGGAAAGTGGAAATGAATTAAAATGTCCAGAAGACATGCTTTTTAATGTATGGACGGATAGATCAACATGTAAAGGGATTCTAAAATACATTCTTCTTATCTTGCTTAATATCTAAATAATTGACTGTCTAAATTATTATCTTATTTATTATCATCTAAATAATTAACTTTCTTTTTTTAATATCTTTTAATGTTTTATTTATTTTTGAGAGACAGACAGTGTGAGCAGGGGAGGGTCACAAAGAGAGGGAGACACAGAATCCAGAGCAGAGTCCAGGCTCTGAGCTAGCTGTCAGCACAGAGCCCAACGCAGGGCTTGAACCCACGAACCATGAGATCATGACCTGAGCCAAAGTCGGACGCTTAACCGACTGAGCCTCCCAGATGCCCCAATAATCAACTTTCTAAAGTGTCCATGCTATAGTTTCACTTTTTTATCCTGAGAATTGTAACACTGCACATGTCTATGGTTTATGCAAATGTGTGCGCTTGCATATGTATATATATCCTATCAATATTTGGGGGTAATTGTTCTGTATTTACTGGTACTGTTGTAGAAAAGCAATGACATTAATTAATTAAATATTAATTTGATGTGCTATAACATCATTTCCCTCTCTTCCAGCCCTGTTCCATCTTTTTGCAAACTCATTTGTATCCTTCCTCTAATAACTACCTTCCCACAGCCTAAAACTATACCTGACATTCTACTGTATTAATAACTGACTTCAACGTTACCTATTCCTGGTTCCCACTATCACTGTTTCCTTCTCTTCACCAAGAAGGCTTTTTAAAAAAACTTTTTTAATGTTTTTATTTATTTTTGATATAGAGAGAGACAGAGCATGAGAGGGGGAGGGGCAGAGAGAAGGAGACACAGAATCTGAAGCAGGCTCCAGGCTCTGAGCCAGCTGTCAGCACAGAGCCTGACGTGGGACTCGAACCCACGAACGTGAGATCTGACCTGAGCCGAAGTCGGAGGCTTAACCGACTGAGCCACCCAGGCGCCCCAAGAAGGCTTTTGAAAAAATGACCAGTTAGCCACTAACATCCCTAGTTTAAATTTCCCTTTTCTCTAAATCTCTATTGAACACAGGCTTGTTTTTTTCATTTGTTTGCTTGTTTGTTTCAACCACCAGCCCTCTGAAATGACTTTTGCAAGCCCAGGGGTAACATCCTTACTTCTAGATACGATAATCTTGTTTTGCCATCGTACTCTCTCATCACTGTAGAACCATCCAATCTTCTTGACGTTCCTTGCCTGGACTTAGAGCTACCACACTGCTGTGGCCATCCTCCAATTCCACTGGCCATTTCTATTCATTCAGTAGTGCCATCTCCTCTTTCAGATTCTCTCCCTCACCTGTCCCACCTCCGTCCTATGTGAGAAAACGGATACATTTTTTCTAGATAGTTAATATTCTCCCGTGTACATTCAGCATAATCTGGAATTAAACAAAAGGGGAGAAAGGGAGCATCACAAGAAGGATGCAGTCAGTGGGCTGAGCCCAATGCGGGGCTCAAACTCACAAAACCATGAGATCATGACGTGAGCCCAAATGAAGACTCAGATGTTTAATCGACTGAGCCTTCCAGGTGCCCCTTCATCTGGATAATTTATGTAAAGCTTCCAGACTCTCAGCCACAGTGATGATTGGTCAAACATGTGCGCATGCTTCCGATCAATAAACCCGTGATACATCAAGTGGAGATGTAGATATCTTGTAGGACAAATACTCCTGGATGTTTATGTAAAATCTGTCCCCACTTGCTTTCTTACTGACAGAATCCCTGGAGGGTTTTTTTTTTTTGGTTGGGTGTAGGGGAGGGAAGCAATATTGTAATAAGATTAAAAAGTGCATTTTTAGGGATGCCAGACCACTGTGGTGATCACAGGGAACACATTTCTGGTCATTTCTGGAAACATGTTTCTTTCCTCATATAGGTACCACTCCTCCCTCTTGTTTTCAACTTCCTTCTGCTGCCTGGATGATGGTCCCGATGGCTGGAATTACAGCTGCCTTCATGTGACTGATTACAGTAGGGAAGCTGAGCTCATGTCTGCGTATGAACTCTGGACTGCTTACCTTTGGATTTATTGTGATGTAGGGAGAACACAAATGTCTATCTCATCTAACCTCTGGTCATTTGAATTATCTGTGGCGTACAGCCAAAGCCTAAATAATGCAGTTTTGAATAAGATGAGTCAGAAGGTCAGAGTGGGAAACAAACAAACAACAAACAAACAAAACAACAACAACACAAAGATTTGAGGTCTCCAGACTTATTTGGGTTCCAAATTCTCCAGGTACTACTAGCTTGAGGTCTACGGCAAGATACTAAAGCTTCTGAACCTCAGTTTTCCTATCTGGACATCGGGACTTACAATACAGAACTCACCCCCTTGAGGCTGCTAATGAGGATGAACTGAGTTATCAATAGCTTCTGTGGATGGCAATTAAAATGATAATAAAGTCATAACAGGAGAAAGTTTTGAAAGTGCTCTCCAAAGTAACGTGTATCCAGAAGATTCCATTTTAAGGTGTCGTCAGACTATTTCTAACCCAGTCCATTTGTTTTATGCACCGCCAGCAATCTCATTGTAGCGGAAAACATATTTCATGGTGTGCTGGGTGGTTGAAGTGGCACTTAGATGCACGTGCACTAATTTCAGGTCAGCAAGAAAGATCCAGAGCACCCTGACAAGACCCAAACTGACCCCTTTTAACTCTTGAGTGAAATGTTATTTTACTCGCTCAAGAAATCATTGGAAATGAAACTAAATCTCGGAGAGGAATAAAAATGCCAGGGAAAGGAAAAACTCTCTTTGGGACAGTCCTCTGAGCATCTAGATTTTTGTTATTGTTTATTTTTTTCCTTTAAGTAAGAAAGCAGAATATCAGGCATGATTTTCCTATAATTTTAGCATCATTCCATATTCTAACACATATCCTAGTGTGTTCCTTTCTTGCTACTTTCTTTCCCGTTTCAGGATTGTGAGAATATGTATATGGAATTTCCAAGATCAGGTGTACCTTTGACACAAGACAAACCTACTAGAATATGTGTTGGGACAGGAGTAGGGAGAATGGGGACTTTTTTTACTTCCAAGGAAGAGAGAGTTATCTGAGTGACTTCAGGAGAGGAAGAAGAGGGGTGCCTGGGTGGCTCAGTCGGTTAAGCGTCTGTCTTCCGGCTTAGGCTCAGGTCATGATCTCATGGTTCATGGGTTCGAACTCCGCGTCAGGCCCTGTGCTGACAGCTCAGAGCCTGGAGCCTGCTTCAGATTCTGTGCCTCCCTCTCTCTCTGACCCTCCCCTGCTTGCACTGTCTCTCTCTATCACTCAAAAATAAATTTTTAAAAAAAGGAGAGGGGGAAGAGATTGGTGGCTTCTGTGTGGTGGCCAGAAATTGAAAAGGGAGAGCAGACCAGGAAGAGTATGCCTTCAGGAGCTGGCTTTCCCGGGTCCCACATTCTTGCCCTTGTCTTTCTCCACTTAAAGGCATCCATCTCCTTTTCCTACCAAATAATGTCCTCTGCAACAGCATAAAAAATACTAAACCTATAAATTTGTGACCCTGACTCTGAACCTCTATGGAAGGATAGTTGCCATACTGTCTGCATCATGATTTAAAGTTCACTAGATGTTTTTATACCCACTTTTTCACTCCTCAGTGGATGACTTCTCTAGCTCTTAATTGGAATTCAACTCAGTTCGATTCTAAATTAATACCTGATCTGTAAATATTCAAAATCTTCATGGAAGTTAACCTTTCAAAGAAGAAAAAAAAAACAAGATGCAACTCTTGGACAAGATGTCTACATATGACCCGCAACTAAAATCAAAGCCACGTTTCTCATTCGTGTTCATTCGACAAGGAATCCTTATTCCTTCTGCAATGTTCTTTCATTCACAGAGACTCCCATCAACCAGTGCTTTTGATTTCACTCAAGTTACGGTCAAAGGGCCACACTGCTTAAGAATTGTGGATTTTGTGACTCAAACAATTGAACAGAGGCTCTACATGTCCCTTTGATTCAGTTGCCATATGTCATTGCTTCCTGTCTGTCCTGGAACACTGCACCTTCCTCCGAAACACTCGTGTCCTGCCTTTCTTTTCCTGACTTGGGAAGTATGACTTCCGACAGCCTCTCTGAGGAATTAACTGCCATTCTCTTGGTGATGTCTGTTTGCTTATCAACCTCACAGGAAAGGTTTTGTTAGCCAGGAGGAAATGCTGATCCATAGAGCACATGTGTCCATTCTTTGGTGGCGGTGGTCAGTAGGGCTTCAAAAGATGTTCAAAATATTAGTGAGGATGGGGTTGTTTAAGGTTGCCAAAGAATAGAAATGGAAGGAACCATTGCATGTAATAGAAAATACACGCCATCTATTAGATGAGGAGGAGGAAGCAAGATCACACTTTTAACACTGACGTGGATTCTGTTAAGTCTTCATCTACATAGAAAAATGTAGGGGAAAATAAACCGGGGGTATGCATTTTGGCTGCAAAGTGCTATGAGTATTTGTTAGTCCTCTGCATCCTTTTGCATGTTGAGAAGCAGTCTCAATACCCAACATAGGAAAATGAATGATATCTTCAGGACGGCAGAGGCAAACTAATACTATGACAGGTATGAGGTATATAATGCATCATATAAATCTATAGGAGTGCCTGGGTGGCTCAGTCAGGTAAGTGTCCACTGACTTTGGATTAGGTCATGATCTTGCAATTTGTGAGTTTGAGGACCTCCATCAGGCACTGTGCTGATGGTCCAAGGCTTTCTTGGGATTCTCTCTCTCTCTCTCTCTCTCTCTGCCCTTTCCCCACTCTCATGCTCTCTCTCTCTTTCTCAAAATAAATAAATAAACATTAAAAAAAACTGTAAAGGTGCCTGGGTGGCTCAGTCAGGTAAGTGTCAGACCCTTGGTTTTGACTCAGGTCATGATCTCACAGTTTCATGAGTTCAAGGCCTGCATCGAGCTCTGTACAGATAGCTTGGAACCGGCTTGGGATTCTCTGCTCCCCCCCACCCCCGCCTCTCCCCTGCTCACACTGTGTCTGTCTCTCTCAAAATAAAGAAATAAACTTAAAAAGAGAAATGTATAGAAGATTTTATTTTTATATTTTAAGTGCTATACTCTGCAGTTATAGGTAATCCGTTATAGGTAATCCTTCAACTATATATATATATATATATATATATATATATATATATATATATATATATACACACATATATATATATATGCATTCTACAAAAATTGCTATTTCACAATGAGAGGAATGATATGGTTGTCAAAGCTACTACTGTATCTTCGACAATTCACATTTGGGTAAATGATTAACTTGGACATGGAGTGGTGACAAAGAACAAATGAAACACTAATGAATAGGGACATAAAAACTTATTTACGAATAAGAATCTCTGTACCCAGTACCTCCGCTCCTGTAATTTTCAACAAAGGATATAATTCAAAAGAAGGAGATTGCTTTCTTCATAAATATTCCTTTGCAGTATTATTGTTAATAATAAAAGTCTGAAAACAGCCTAAATGTTCAACAGAGGGGATCAATTAGGTCACGATGAGGGTGACTCAATGGAGTGTTAGCCTCCCTTAAACTAGAAGATTCTGAAGTAAAGAACAGTAAAATAACACATAGTAAGATATCGAATCGCTTTCCTTATTGGAATTCTTTAAACTTTCTACGTGATTCTGTACCACGATTGGAAGAAGAAATGAAAATTTGAAAACAGTAAATGTGTTCTGGTAATGGAGTTTTATGTGTATGTTATATATAAATATAGATATGTACTCTTATTTTAGTGTAAAATAGAAAAAAAGAGAAAAAGCTTGAGATGAGGGGAATAGATGGGCTAAGTTCCAGAAGGCCAGAACCTGAGAGCCTGGAGACAAAACTACACGTTCAAGGCCACTCCAAGTGGCCTTGGGCGGGTTGGGGGTGGAGGGTGCCCTCAAGCGGAAGTTATTCACTTACCTCTGTACTCAATCATGCTTATTTGAATCTCAAGACCATGATTCAGCTTTTTGTCTCCAGCTTCTTCGTTCTTGCCATGTTAATTCTTCCCTGTGATGATCCCCGTTATCTCTTTCATGGTCTCACCTCCAGGCTGCAGTGCCTTCCTGGAGAAAGTCGCTAAATTGGGTGCAACTGGCCGCTACAAACTGACACTGTCCAAACCCAGTGGGGCTGTCAGTACTAACTGTTATCTCTGTTGATTCTCTGGTCGAGTATCCACCACACCTCTTCCAAGGGCTTTATTTGTCCTATAAAAGAAGAGAAATGTGTCTTCAAGTGTGTGGTTTTTCAGCTTTTCAGTTGGATAGAACTGAGTTTGGTTTTTGGTTCTTCGCTTATAGACACGTGGACTCAAGTAAGTTTCCTCCACTCTGAAAGCCTCGTGTCCTCCCACAAAATGAGACAATAATGCCCATCTTCTGCCATGCTGTTCTGAGACTTAATCACAGTGCTTGGCACATAGAAGGGGTTCTGTTGATATCATTATCATCAAAATACTACAAGCAAGTGGTGGGGCTACAAGAGCCAGTGGGGATGGGAAGGAATTGTCAAATAGGAAAGTGACCATCGATGACCAGGAGCTGAGTAGAGACAGTAGATGGGGTCAAAGGTACCCGAAACTTCTCAATTATCTGTGGTAGGGGAGTGATATTCTTTCCATTGAAGCAAAACAAAACACAACAAAAGACAATTAGCAAATTAACTAAATCAATCAATCAAAGGCTGGGATTTGTGAGGAAATGGTAATGAGTTTCATTTTTAGCCACTCATTTCCTTTTATTCTCCTCTGCTCTTACCAAGACAGGTGTCTATCTTTCCTTGAAGTACCTATATCTCTTCATGCAAGCTTCTTATCTCAATTCTTCCTTCAAATCTCCCATCTATCTCTTTTCTCTCTGGCCCTCCTTTTTCAGCTGACCGCCCCCATGCCTGCCTTCATTCATGCAGAAGGTGCTTGTATTGAGGGAAGCTCACTTGGTCCTTCAATGATGGCTTCCATGTTTTCTTTTTCACTGTTAGACTTCCAGATTGCCTTCCTCCCCACCCCCGAGTTCTATCAGATGTTCATTACCCAATCATACCTGAGCTTTCTGCATCTAATTTCTACTGTCATGACTAGTCTAAAAATGTACTCTTTTAAAGTTCTACTCAATGACTTTCTTTTCTCCAGATTCATGTCTACTGTTACTCTATATCCTCCTTGGTGTACCTTTTTGATGTGAACACGTTTAATCGAACCAACTTCTTAAAATTTTTCCTTCCTGGGGCCCCTGGGTGGCTCAGTCAGTTGAGAGTCCAGCTTCAGCTCAGGTCATGATCTCACCGTTGATGAGTTCAAGCCCCATGTCGGGCTCAAAGCCTGAAGCCTGCTTTGGATTCTGTGTGTGTGTGTGTGTCTCTCTGTTCATCCCCTGATCATGCTCATTCTTTCTCTTTTTCTCTCTCTCTCTCAAAATTAAGTAAACTTTGAAAAAAATTCCTTCAGACTTAATCTTATGTTAATTCTATGTTTGTAGGTATTTTCTCCTCCAATCTCAGTTAAACATTTCCTCCCAACGGTTATGTGGTTAGGAAGACATACTATAGCTGAAAGCATCCTATTTGTGCTGCCTTTGACCTACACACTTGGGCTTCTCCAAGAATTAGTTTTCCCATCTATAAAATTGGGTTAATTATCATAGATATAGTTGTGAAGATTAAGTAAAATAATGTCCATCACAAGACTTTACACAGAGAAACTGTTGAAAATTGTTATTATTTGTGTTGCTGTTATTCTCCTTTATTTATTTTGGGAGACCCTGCAGAGTTCCGCACTTGGACTCATGAACACTCAGCATTACTGTGTGACAATTTTACCTGTTTTGGGAAGCTAATACATTGACTGTGATTTTTTTTCACACAGGCAGAGTTTGTAATGTTATCTGAAAGATAGTATGGTGGGAGGATTAATATCTAAAAATCTCTGATTTTCCCTTGCATAGATATTATGGCCACTTGCTCTTTTCTGTTATCCATCTCCTGGGATCAAGAGAAATAAAGCTGGTCCTTCTTTATGTCAAATAAAGCAAAGTGACATGCTTATTGATTATTTTTTTCCCTGTGGACTCTCAAAGAGCACCCTGGGGGAAGTCACAAAAAGAGTCAGATGAGCCCTTATCCATGTTAGAATCAGTAGCTGGTTGAAAAGAGCTTGACTAAGTTTGTTCCTGATCTCCTAACCACCAAATGAATGACAATGAATGACACCAGCTCTGGCTCTTAGTATCATTTCAAAGATGGAAAAGTTACGATTGAGTGTGCAGGATGCAGTAGAAATGATATTTGGATTTTGCTCAGCATTGCTTTAAATGAGGATGAGAGGAGATGAGGTGAGAGACCCACTAATTTTGCCTCTTTGAAGGATATATATCATTGTATTCAAAATATTTTAAAGATTTGCCTGGTTTTAATAGAGGGGGTGTCCCCAAATTGGTAGACTCAGCTCACAAACTCAAAGATCTCATTTGTCTTCAAATGCTTTCAAATTGTCAACTTATTAAAACAACTTGCCAAAACTTATTTTCTATGAAGATGAGAGGTTTATCAAGTCACATTTTTTTTGCTACAGAGATGATCTAGCACATTGTCTTCTTAAATGCCTTGCTGTCTTTACTAACCCAATGTCTTGATCTCCTCCTCCTTCTAGGTAAATTAACTCTATGAAGAATGCCATAATTTGTTGGGTCCTTCAGTCTTGAAGTCTCACAGGCATCATCAATAGCCCCTTTTCCTTCTTCTAAAGCCCAAACCATATCAGTCACCAAGTCCTCTTGATTTGGTCATTGAGATAATCTCACATAACTTCAGTTTCTTTTGTCTCTAACTTAATTCAAATCCTTTCTTATCATGAGATACCTGGAGAATAATGAAAGCTTCATAACTTTCTTCCTTTTCCAATCTATGCTGTAGGAGTAACCGATCAAAGAGATTGCTTTTTATGATCTTTGCCCTTTTGAAGACCCCATATCACACCAAATACCAGATTGACATCCAGAATCGTTGACCAGTGGTTCCAGACTAACCAGTGGTTATAAACTCCTACCTCCCACTACTGGGATGCATAAATTTTGTCTTTTATTTAAACTCACACTCACACCTGCTTTATGCCTTTGCATACTCTATACTACACTAAAAATGCCAGACCCTTTCCTCTCTGCCTTTTAAGTACTACTCCTTCTGGAGAACTGAATACAAATTTTATCTTTTCTATACATTTTCTTGAATCATTGAGCCTGATTGTTATCTTCGTATAATTTTTTAGCATTTACTCTCTATACTGTTAGCAGATTTTCAAACATATCATCTCATTTCTTCATATAATCTTTTATTTAAAGTAGACTTCATGCCCAGCATGGAGTCCAGTGTGGGGCCTGAACCCACGACCATGAGATCAAGACCTAAGCTGAGATCAAGAGTCAGATGATCAGGGCACCTGGGTGGCTCAGTAGGTTAAGCGTTCCACTTTGGCTCAGGTCATGATCTCACGGTTTGTTGGAGCCCTGCATCTGGCTCTGTGCTGACAACTAGCTCAGAGCCTGGAGCCTGTCTTCAGATTCTGTGTCTCCTTTTCTCTCTAACCCTCCCCTGCTCGTTGTCTTTCTCTGTCTCTGAAAAATCAATTAAAAAGTTTAAGAAAAGAGTCAAATGTTCAACTCACTGAACCACTCAGGTACCTCCTTCAAATAATCTTTAACTTCCTTGAGGGTAAGACCTTTCTCTTATACCTGTGGATCTGTATAACATTAGAGGTGTTATAATTCTTGAGTGGGTACTATAAAGTAGGTATTTAGATTCCAAAGGATGACTTGTGGACATTAGGGTAGACAGATAACTCCTCACATTAGAAAGAACCAATTTTGGAGGCTAAAGGATCAACTACTTCTTAACCAAGGTAGCATAAAGTAGTATAGATTGTGAACAGTATGAACAACCACACAGCACACTACTATTTACCCATCAGGAGATCAGAATGGAGGCATTGATAGGAGCTGCTGAGGGCCCAGGAACTGAACACATCCTGGGAAAATTCATCCCATGCATCCTATAAAATCTGGATATGTCAGAGTTTCCACCTATAAATAGAGAGTGCATGTACATGACAGACTGCATAGCAGTCCTTGCCAAATTGTCAAGGGGTATTTTTTGTATGCTAAAATCATACTATATTTTATAATTTTGTAACCCAAAATTGTATTCCTCGTGTAAAATGGTTCAGCCATTATGAAAAAGATTTTGGCGGTTCCTCAAAAAGTTAAACATAGAAGAATTACCATATGGGCCAACAATTCTACACATAGGTATATACCCAAAAGAATTGAAAATAGGTATTTAAACAAATTCATGTGCACTCATCTTCCAAGCAGCACTATTCACAAAAGCTAAAAGGTAGGAACAACTGAAGTGTCCATCACTAGATGAATGGACAAACCAGCTGTGGTTTGTGGAATATTATTTAGTCATAAAAATAAATGAGGTACTGATAAATGATTGTACGCTACAATGTGGATGAAACTCCAATTATGCTAAGTGAACAAAATCAGACACAAGAGACACAATCAGACATATATGATTCTATTTATACAGAATATCAGGAATAAGTAAATCCACTGAAACAGAAAGGAGATTAGTACTGGAATCAGATAGAGATGGTGGTAAACATCACTGAATTTTAACTCTAACATGGTTATGTTTCTGTTATGTGAATTTCACTTCAAATAAAAAATACATTCTTCTCTTTTCTAGTACGTTTTCCAGCATTGCACTGTGGGAAGAAAAGCAAATCAATACAATAGTTTTCCAGCCACCAGAGCTTTTGTAAACTGTTTGGAAAGTAAGTCATAATCAAAGCAATTGGATGACAACAAGAAATGGACTATAGTCAGATGGCACCATTGTCACCTGAGACACCTGTGCCTACTTTGTTTCTGCCCCTAGTTTTGCAGATAGCTTCTGACCCTGGGCATGTCATTTGCTGTTCTTTGGATTCTAGAAAGAGAAGACGGAATGAGATGGTCTTTAAGATTTCTCCCAGGCCAAAAAGATTGGGAGTTTTTAAAGACAATGGCAGAGATAATGCATATCACGGAAAGCAAATGCCTAAGAATATAAGAGTGGCAATATCCCTGAGAAGTGCTTCAAAGAAGAGTTCAGAGGACAGCAACTGTCCCTGGCCTGGAAGGCTGGGTTAAAGGATTGCTATTGTCAAGTGATATGTGTGCAGCGAACTTTACAGTATCTTCATTATTGAATATCATGAAAAAGTAAATTATCAGTAAGCAATTCAATATATTTTCAAGTTATAACTAGGTCATTCACCAGCTATGTCTTATCTGAGTCATCTAAAGGCATGTTCTTCTCCGTAACTGAGACCCAGACATACAAAAATTCTGGGGGGCTGTAGTAAAGTCATTAGCGACCAGGAAAACACACACTGTATTTTATCATTGCGACAGTTACCTCTCACTGCATTTCAATCGAAATCTCCAGTTGTAGATTTCATCCTGCTGTATACCTTGGAGTTTTTGACATAACCAACTAAAGTTGGGATGAATAAGATTTAAGTGTGATAGCATGGTTGAGATTAATCTTTCATATTAATTGTATATTACCAACCTCAGATCTACCCATTACTTAACTCTCTCGGTAGGAATCACACAAAACAAACTGCCCCCCCAACCAATAATTACACTAAAGCCTCAGATAGACGTTTTTTCAACCTCCCCAGAGTAGATGCTTTATTTATAAGGAGAGTGCAAATGTCTGACGGAACGCTACGGCTTTGCCGTCCATGGCTGTTACACAGTCTTGCTTGCATCCTCCATTGCCATGTTACAGAGCAGAGGGCCTGGATTTTCTTCTTTCACAAACAAATATTCTTTTGAAAGGTGCTCTCTTTCTTGCATTTCATCTCATATGTAAATTACCAAACTGCCAAGCTGCTTGTGTGAGGTTTTATAACCCTTCATTGTTTATGCTTGTCACTGATGAGTTTCTCCTTTGTTGCTCAGCACGTTATTTATTTGAAAAAAACATCCCCACCTCCAGTTGAGGCACCCCTGCTTCCTTTCTTCAGCTGGAGGGAAGGAAAGGGGATGGGGAGCGGGATGGAACATAGGAAGTAGACTGAGTGATTTTTCTCCCCCTAGGAAGCCACTTCCTATCAGAAGGACATCCAATGACCCATCACTTGAATGATCAAAAAAAAAACCAAAACAAAACAAAAACAAACAAACAACAAAAAAAACAGGGAAATAGCCTGAGCTTCCACAGCTCCTAGGTCAGAAAGCCCATGATCACCTGTGACCATGTTCCTAATTGGATCCCTATTAGGACCTCCCCCGACCTTCGCGTACTACACAAACCCGCAGAGAGAAGTTCCTAAGCAAACTGCCACAGCCATTTCTTCTAGCTCCTTGGGTACCGTGGCTGCAGGGACACCTTCCAGAAAAGCAAGCAAAGATTTTTGTCCCTTTTCACACCTTCTTCAGCAAATTTCTGTGGCAGAATATTTGGGAACGGGAACAAGTACAAATGCAAAAAAAAAAGTGTTTATGAATAATGGAACATTTCAAATCCATCTGGTTTCTGAGACATTTTTTACTTTCTCACTACAGCCAATTATATAGCATGCTTGAGTGAGAACTGGTTCTATCCTGAGGCTCATTCTGCTCTCAAATTTCTACATTGATAGTTGCTACCAACCTCTGAGGTTAGTAGCCATATGGTAGTCCAATATGGCGCTTTATACTCTCCTTGTTATACAGTAGGTGATATTCTGGTGAACATAAATCCGCATTGTAGTGGGCGCCCGCAAAGGGGGACCCGGGGTGGGGAACCTAGAGGGCCTTCCCAGATTCTGGCAGTGTACAATGATTTCCCTTTTTAGTTGAAGAGTGCTGGGGAATTATTTCCATAGTTCTTCCTTTTGTTGCCTATATTTACCCAATCTATCCCTGAATATATAACAAAAGACCATGAGAAAAATAGGGAGGAAAAAAAAAAGTGTTTTGGTTTTGGGAAAAGGCATTTTCTTCATGCCATTCTTCAAAGAGTTTGCTTTTTTAAAAAGTTTTTTTGTGACAGAATATATCAATTTATAAATGTAGATGCTTTTCAGTTGATATTTATGTCTATTGAGGTAGAGATAATACAATATTGAACACACGTATCAGTATATATTCTTAAAGGGAAGACTTCCTTACAACAATAAACAATATCTTCACTCTAAAATTTTCTTTCAATGATTCTTTATTACCATTAAATATCCATTCAGTTTACAGAGTAATAAGGACTTAGTATTTACCCACTAAATAAGCAGCTTTCTTGCTATATAAGGCCTATATAAGAGATGATCCATTTTTATGAGTGAAGAAATGAAAAATATAAATTGATAGTTAGATTGCTTGCAAATATAAATTTATTTTCTAAAGTTGGATTCCCATCAAGGATCTCAGCCCCAAACGTTTGCCACCCAAATAGGCTGTCTCTGTTGCTTTGCCTCATTCTTTAATTTCTAAGCCCTTAGAGCTCAGCCTTAAATTTGGAGAGGCAGTACCAGCATGGAGAGGGCCAAAACCAATGTTGAAGTTTAAACAATATTCAACTGGCTCCATGTACGTAGACCTGGAATCTTGGGAGGGGCATGAATACATGTTCAGTGCATATGATGCATTTATGTGTATAATATATGTGGGGAAAGACGAGTGTCTCCAAGGGAGGAAACTATAAGTTTTGCTGTCCTTCACTGAATATGGCCCTTTCTGACTTGTTTTGCCCTGTCACCACTAAATTATAGATCCCATAGTTTGAATGTTATTGTGCCCTTCCCCAGTGGCCGGCACTACACATTATGTCTCGAAGAACTAAATAAATACTTGCTCAAACAAAGACTATAGAGAAAATCAATTATTAGTATGGTAAACTTTACCTCCTTTGAAAGTTTAGTTAACATTTGTCTAAAGTTTCATTCCAAATGACCTATCACGGATTATATAATCCTCAGAATAGCTCCCCGAGCTAGGCTGAACAAGTGGTAAAAATGTTATAAAATGTCTAATAGTGTATCCCAAGCCCCAGATGGCTTATCTTTGTCTTTTGGATTTTCTGCATGTCTGTACTCTCTGACCTTGGCACAGATGATCTCGATTTGCTGTAGTTAATTATGTGGTTTACCATGGCGAGTCCAACAAGAGGACCTCCGTGATTTTAAATGGTTATAGGCTTTCATTTTAAGCCGCATAAGATGATTTACTCTCAATTCTAGGACTCCTTGAACAGCCTTTTAATTCCAATGTGTACAAGTATTTATGTTGTCTAATTTTTAAGAGTAGGTTTAATTTCTGATATATTGATTGATTATGCAGTTGAGATTTTCCTCTTTATTAAAAGAGGTTTATACTAGTTTTCTCACTTCAGAAATAAGAAAACCAAGATGTGTAGCGGTTGACTGGATCCAAGTGAGTTCGGTGGGGGTGTTGAGCTGGACCTCACATCCAGACTCCTCTCTTCAGTCATTTCCACACTTGCTTGACCCTGAAAATCACTGAGTACTTGTTGGACAACCAGATTCCTCAGTTTCTCCTCTGGAGTAGATTTGCCAGCACAGGATGAGGGCAGCTGTGCTCCTTAATTTTTAAAGATGAGTTGGATCTTGAAAAGGATGAATTGACGGAACCAACTGAATCCCTTCTTCATGGTGATCCTATATGTGAAATGCCTGGTGTAGATCCCCAGGTCAGAACTCTCAGTAAGGACAGGTAATTACAATACAGTGTAAATGCTAATGACCCTCCTTGCTTCAGCTCTTGGTGACAGGCAAAAGGAGGGACACTGGGGAAGAAGGAATGGCTTCCCACTTTCTTCTAACCTTTTAAGACAAGTCTGTACAGGCACTGAAAAGAAAATTCTTCAGCTTGCACGGGAATTGCTATTTCTCTGCATGTATGAACTCCAGCACAGTCCCTCAATGAGCTGGTCTCCCAAGTTTAATTCATTTAACACTCAATCACTCCAATACTAGCAAAATGTGTTAAGATTTTCCTGCTTGGTATTTGTGGAAATTGGTGGGAGAAAAAAAAAAAAAGAGAGGAACAAATAGCTCTGGGCAAAACCAGGCATCTGAGAACAGATGGTGTGCAAGCTTCTACCACTGAGCATGGCTGACAAACCGTAACAGTGACCTGTTCTGATCACAACTCCTGAGAGTTTAGGGAGTGAGAATTCCCAGCAAAGCCAAAAACTTACCCGGTGACCTTGACTTCACTTTGCAATAGCGCCACCAAACACAGCTTTAGTGGTAGCATAATGAGATGACAACAAGAGAAAAGTCTTTTTGATAAAAAGACTGCAGGAAGTATGTGGCCTTATTACGCCGTGCAGAGAAGGAGTCCAGGTGGACACGACTAAATGGATCTGGGGCACAAGCGTTCGAGTGCTTGCCCGGTCTCTAAGAGAAGTTTCACAAATTCGGAAAAGTGGGAAGTCGCTAGAGTATGGATTCAGCTTTCCTCTTTTGCCTTCCGTCGCTCTTTCTCTCACCCTAAAAGTATAAAATAAGTCAGACACAGCAAAAGAAACCTTTCGGCCTGGCCACCTAGCCCTTATTTCAGGGATGCAATTATTTTTTCCAGTACCCTAATTCGGAACCCTCAAGGTCATCGATTGCGCGTAACGTCCATTCTGTTTCCATCTTGCCCTTCAATCGTATGTCTCTTTCTGTAGCCATCTCTCCAATTTGTGCCTTTCTGTCTTCCCCTTTGCCAGTCACGCTCTTAATTCACATCCACATCTTTTCAAACCTGGGGTACTGCGACAGACTCCCATCTGGTCTCTTTCTCTCATGTCTAAATCACCCTGTAGCTGTGAGAATACTTTAAGAAAGTCTTCTTCCTTGACCCCACGTAGGCCCAGGGGACTCTGTCTGCACTACCGTTCCCTCAGATAACTATTATTTTAGTTTCTCCAATATATAATATAGCCCACCTGTCTCTACCATATTAATTCCCATATATTTTCATCCTGCCGAGGACCTTAGTGGCTCAGTGTCCTAAACTTCACTGTCCGGTTTCAAAACCTGTCATAGATCTGGCCAGTATGGCCACTGTCACTTACTTATTTAACACATATTTATTCATTCTGCCCCACAAAAGGCACTCTGCTCAGGGCTAAGAATCCAGCAATGGGCAAAACAATGTCCCTGCCCCCATGGAGCTTATGTTCCAGTAGGGGAAGATAGATAATAAATAAGTGAAATATGTACAATGTATCCTATTATAATAAATGTAGTAGCAGTGAGTAGAGCAGGAAAATAAATAGAGAAATCCAAGCATTGGTATGGAATTGCAATTTTCTTTTTTTTTTTTTTTTTTTTTCCAAAGCCAAAAAGCAAGGGTCATTTATTGCAGGTTCGAACCTGGGCCTCTGCTTACTCCAAGCTGGTGGAACGGAGAGAGACAGAGAGCCTGGAATTGCAATTTTCAAGAGGAGAGTAAGAGAGTTGAATGAAAGTTAATGGAATGAAAGAAAGAAATAGGCATTTTGCAAAGGAAATGTGTGCTGAGAAAACATGCCACACTCAGCCCTAAACTGGAAACAGGTCACGTGGTTTTGGTTTGTGGCAAGACCTGGGTTCTTAGAACATAGGTCAAGAAATGATGAAACAATAGGAGGCCAGGTCTTTTGGAACCTAGTAGGCTCGTGGAAGGATTTAGGTTGTGCTGAAGACAGTCCAGTTAGGAGACAATGACAGTAACCAGGTGATGATAATGACGCCTGGGGAAATGAAGAAAATAGTAGTTGGTGAAAAGCAATTAAATTCTAGGTATATTTTAAGTATTGCACCCAAAGGAATTCTTGATGGATTAGATGCCGAGTGTCAGAAGGAAAGTTAAGAAAAATGGCCTAAACATGTGGAATAATGGCATTACCATTTGCTGAGAGCAGTTTGGGGGGAAGAAAATCAACAATTTGACTCTAGTTATGGGAAGTTGGGAAAATCTGTTGACTCGCCAACTGAACGTGATGAGTGGGGAACTGAATATACCAGTACGGAGGTAGGGCTAAAGATGAGTCTATAGATTTACATTTGATAGTCATAGCAAATTCTTTCCTAGTGGTTTCCATTTCCCTAGTGAATGAGAAAGAAAGGGAATCTCTGAGAGTGAGAATGAAGAGGGTGGGTGGGAAATTTGCAGAAGGAAAAGTCATGAAATAGTTGTTGAGTAGCACGGCCTAGTCAAGGGGCTAGTGGTCTGGCATATGCTGTGATTTCCCATCAGTGACTTGAGTTGATGTCATGCTTTCTCTTTCACCCATGTGAGTGCAGACACAGAGTTTAATAAGTATTAACTTAATAACTTTCCTAGACTTCTACCCTAAAAGCCCGTTCACTCTAGTGGCCTCTTTTGAACGCTTGCTCTTTCTTTCCTCTGATCTCTTGTGTTCCTCCTTCTGAAATACCCTGTATATCTTCTGAGTTCTGCTGTTTAAATCATAACCATCTTTTTGGAGAAATTTTTACATCCTATTTCCTTCGTAAAGTTGTCTTCTGAACCACCAAACATTTCCGTACATCACCCTTGATCTATATGCCATGCCTTATATTACAAAATTTTACTTGGTAATTAATGGTATAGTAATAGAATGGATAACATTGAAGTAAAAACAACTGGAATTAAGTTAACTGGGAGATCTAGCAAATTCACTTAACATCTTTGAACTTCAATTTATTCTTTTTTTAAAAAAGAGAATAGAATAATCCTCTTTCCCAAGTTGTAAGACTTCAATGAGAACATTCATCTGCAAAATAGTTTATAAATTATAGTGTTGAATAAGTGGGAGATTATATGGTCCCATTTCATATGTTTTCACAAATTACAGCAACAAATTTAGTTTGTCTCCCTTCACTGGATTTTAAGGTCCTCAGAAGCATGGATTACACATCTATTTTTAGCATCTTGCATGCAAGAGAAATTCAACAAAAGTAAAATTGTTAAACTGAGTTTAAGTAAAAGTAAATCAGTCGTCATGAGAAGAAATTAGTTAATAAAAATAAGCACAGTTTTATTTATTTATTTTGAACCCAGACTTAGTGAGAGGATTTTACCCATGAAAGATCAAAACACACAACCAGAATATGATCCACACATTGTTCAAGGTTCTTTTAAGTCAGGTGTGTCAGATTTAGCATATTGAAATGCAGGATGCCAAATGTAGACTTCAGATAAACCAAAATAATATTTAGTATTAAGTAAGTTTTGTGTAATGTTTGGGGCATACTTACACGAAAGCATTTTTTTTCCTGGTTATCCACATTCATATTTCACTGGAAATTAATTCAAATTCAAATATTTCATGGGACCAAAACTGAAAATTAGTTGGTATTTATTTGAAATCCAACTTTAACTGGGCATCTTCTATTTTATTTGGTAACCCTTTACATTTAGTCACAAATGAAAAGAATCCAGCTCAAAGTAGTGTGGATCAAAAAAGAGGAATTTAATGGACCATTTGTCCTCTGATGGAAGGGCGAGGAATAGCACGGGGGCCTTCTGGTCAGCAGGGCGTGATCCTGGGGCATCATCACAAGCTCTGTTATTATTCACCTTTGCTTTTCTCTGGGTGAGCTCCACTACCTCTGATAGTCTCATTCTCCCAGATACTTGGGCTCACATCTTCCTAGATTTGCCATCACAAAGAAAAAGACATAAAATTAGTTTAGAGGTGTGTAGGTGGCTCAGCCATTTAAGTGTCCGACTTCCGCTCCAGTCATGATCTTATAGTTCATGAGTTGGAGCCCCGTGTCCGGCTCTGTGATGACAGCTTGGAGCCTGGAACCTGTTTTGGATTCTGTGTCTCCTTCCTGCTCTCTCTGTCCCTCCCCTGCTCACATTCTGTCTCTGTCTTAAAAATAATTAAACATTAAAAAATTATTTTATTTTTTAAAATAAAATGCGGTTTAATCATGTAATTCTAGATAGGGCCTGTATTGATTGGCCAGGCCCAGGTCTGGGGATAGGAAATGTAGTCCTCAGATTGTGAAATGTATCCACACCTAGATCAAATATAATGACCATGGAAGCATGCTGACCAAGACACCATTTCAGGCCACACATTTAAAAAGGAGTGAAGAAGGAGAAGCCAAGTAGGGAGGAGGAGATTTCTAAACCAAAGAAGAAATCCAAAAAAGATAATAAATATTCACTATAACCAGAATTGAAAAAAGAAGGATTTTTATTCCAATAGTCTTCTAAACAGACTTCTTTTCTCTATTTCTGATTGGCAGCTTCATGAAAGTCTATATAATCTGTATAACAGTGACATCTATCCTAGTGCATGGGTCCATATTCTTCATTGAAAATGCTGAATTAATTTCAGGATAGTTTCATATGATATTAGAGTCTCATCTTCTCTTAAGTGAAGGTCCCCATGTTTTCACTTTTCTTTTGCTTTAATTGAGGCACCCCTTTGAAAAAAGAGGGTCAATGCTTTCCAGTAAGTTCGGTGAGCAGGATGCAGCTTCATTCCAAAAGCTTGGAGAGTTCTGCAAATAAGTCCTAGAAAAGCTAAGCAAATTTAAATGACCAATTCATAATTTCATCTCCTGAGGAAGCTAGCCAGGCATTTCAGACTGTAATGCATGCATAGTGCAGGTTCTCAGTTGAAAATGAGCATGTTTTAAATAAGTCCAGTGGAAGGGAATTCACAGTAGAACTAATACCGCCATATGCTTATAACAGGGAAAGGCATTCGGAGCAGTATGCCACAAGGATGTAATTGAGAGGAGATCCAATTGCATCAGGACAAAAGTTAAGACGGGATGTTAAGCCCGGTAACTTAGGTTGCTGAGTTAAACTCATCAACTGATCAACATCAACACCAAGGAAACTCTTGTTGTCTTTTATTTATAGGAGGGAAAATAAATATCTCTGGCTGGGCTCTACTTCTAGTAATGATGAATCAGGCAATTTGGACTGATAAAGACAACCAGAAAAAGCCAATCATATACTTTCTTGAAAGTCTAGAATTACAAACGGGGCTCTGAAAAATGACTGGGCCAGGATACAGGAGAGGACATGGATCCATTGAAAGTGAGTCTAGGATTTGGGGGTCACTTTCCCCCAGGGGAAGTTGTCATTATGATGACATCAGGATGAAGGGATCATCAGTGATTCTGACCATGCATGGAGGCCAGAGAATCAGGGAATAGAGTCTGGAACTCAGGAAAGGCGAGAAAAACCCTCACATAAACTGTGCCACAGAAGAGGCCTCAATTAGCAAATTGGAGGAAGAAAATTTCAGGTGCTTATTAATGCCTCTGTAACCCGGCAGAAGCAACTATGAATCATTATCTAGAGGGAGATGTGTCCTTCTAGTTTCTGCGTTACTTCTACAAATAATTTTAAGTTTAATTTATAGCATACAAATTAAAAAAACCCAGTTTATAAGAAAATAAAGCAATTTGAAGAAAAACCAGAAGAAACTTCAGATAGTACAAAAAGTCTCTTAAGGGCTGGAGATATTGTTTGGAGCCATCAAACATGAAATGTAAAGTAAGCATGCTTGCTATAGCCTAAGAGATGGGAAAAATAACTCAGAGATCAAGGAAAAAATCAAAATGAGATTTTAAAAAGGGTCTAGAACTGAGTGATAATAAAAAATTACAATATCTCGAAGCTTTTGGAGGACAGCTAAAGCCATGCTTAAAGGAAAATTTATAGCCTTTTAACTACACATCTATAAGGATGACTGCAAAGTAACCTTAAAATCCACCTCAGATGAGAAAGGAAACAAGAAACTGAATTCAAAGGAAATACAAAGAATGACATAGTGTAAGAGTGAAAGTTAATAAAACAAAAAATTAATGTATAATAGAAAATATCAACAGAGTGAACATTTATTTATTGGGGAAAAATAATAAAATCACTGAAGTCAGTTTGATAAAGAAACATATGAAAGAAGACAAATAATTTATGCAAAGGCCATCTCTACCACACCTATGACATTCAAAGAGAAAAGGAGATTTTGAAGAATTTTTATGCTAACAAATTTGAAAATTCAGATGATATCTGCAAATTCCTACAGGAATACTATAAAGTTGCAAAGGCATATAAAAATAAACAAAAGTTGAACGCCATTTATTTAAAAAAACATTGAATCAATGATTTGAAAATGTTGACTCAAGAAAAGCCCAAGTAGTTTTTATAGCAAATTCTACAGAGCATTAAGAAAAATTGAAAATCTCACACAGAATATTCTAGATAGTAAATAAAGAAGGAATAATCTTTCATTTGTTTTATGAGGCCAGTGTAACCTTGATACCACCTGAAACAACACCAGGAGAATAGAAAATCATTGTCAAATTATGTGACTGATTAATGTGGATTTAAAAATCACTGAAAATCATTTAAAAATCATTTTAAAAAACCTAGAAAATTCTTGGAGTTATTCCAAGAATGCAAGGTTAGTTTGGCATTTGAAATATAAACTTATTGTTATGTACTGCAATAGCAAAATTTGTTTTTAAGATGATAGTATTTTAATAGATTGAAAATGAATCTGTTAAAGATCAAAATCTTTCATAATATTTTTTTTAAATATCAGCATGATATGAAAAAAATGCCTTTTCTTTAGTAGGGAGTAGATGTTAGAACTTACATCAAACATCATATTTAATGGTGAAATATTTCATGTTGTCCTTTTGAGACTGGGAAAAGCAACAACAATAAAAATATGCTTACTATGGGTTCCAGCCAAGAAATGAGCAAGAACATTAAATCAAAGGCCTAAGGAAAAAATAAAAGTAAATAAAACTGTCATTATTACAGACGACATGATTTTTATATAAAATTCAGGAGAATCAACAAATACATTTTTAGAATCATTAAGTAAGTTTGTCAGGACAGTTTGATACAAATCAAATTACAAAAATGCTTTTAATTGCTATCTATGAATAAAATTCATAAAAATATCAAATGGCTGGTGTCTATCATATATAAAGAATTTCTATAAATGATTAATAAGTAAAAGACAGCCAAATAGAACAATGGACATGAGACTTGGGAAGGCCAAATCCAAATGATGAATAAATATACTAAAGAATGCTCAACATCATCACTTATATCATAAACAAAATTAAAACCACAGGTAATACCACTAAATAACCACCAGAAAATTTAAAAACAATTAAACAAAAACCAATATGTGAAACATTCATACAGTATTGCCAGGAGTGCAAATGGGTCACAACCGCTTTGGAGAACTGTTGAGCATTTTTTTCTAACATTGAAGATATGTACACTCAAATATGCACCAAGAAACAGATAAAAGAAATTCACAGATGCGTTATATTTAATAAACCAAAATGAAAATAACCAAAATACCCATCAATAATAGAGTGGGCACATCATTTATGATCATATAATAGTAGGATATACAAGGAGAAGATTAACGGATTATAGCTACCCACAAAAACCATATGAATCTCCCAAGCATAGCATGAATTCCTTGAGCCAGAGACAAAACGACGGTTAGTTTCTATAATACTGCTTCCTAAATTATATAAAATACATTTTTTGCAGTCAGGTCCATGTGAAGAAAAGTTCCAAAACAGGGCAAACTCAGCTCTCATGTTAGAGATGCATTTGTATTAACATATAATGAGAACAAGAAAGAATTCCTTCGGAAGTCCGAACAGTAGTGATTTGGAGCAGAGGGAAGGGTGGCAGGACTGGAAAGGAATTTGCTGGGAATGAGCAGCATTCTAATTTTTTTTATCATGGAGGCTGATTACACATGCATGTATTTATAATTTATTGATTTCTTCTGTATGTGTCACTGATACTGGTTTTTATTTTGTATGTGTATTTTATAACCACAATAATTAAAGCTTTAAACTAAGGATGAGTAGCTAAGACTGTCAAGCCAAAAGGGCTTTTCAACTGCACATCAGATTTGCCTGAGGATCATAGAGCAGCTCCCACAGCCTTCTCCACCCACGCCTTTCTGGAGAAAAGTGGTTTCTTCTTTGATCTCTCGGAAACCTAAGAACATCTAGCTTTTCCCTCCCTTTTCTTCCTGAAATCTGACTTGGCTATCTTACATTCTATGAACATGGGGTGCCACTTAAACCTCCTTTTTTCTTGTAGGAGATGTCAAAACATGGGGTTAGTGTGTTGTGCCTCGTTTAAATTGGAAATCTTCTCCTAAGATGTAACTGAGCCACCCCCTACATTAAAAACTGACTCGAACTTCCGACTGTCAGAGACTATGTGTTAAGGCAAAATATGCCCAGCGTGCTTTCTAAAACACATACAACTGTATTTTCCATGTCACATGTGGACTCTGATTCCATGTGTTTAATGTTAGGCAGGCTTAATAGAGACATTTTTTCATATATATCTAGATACTGGAATTTGGGGAAAGCCAAGTTCAGAGGACAATCAGCCAACACTACATTGGGTCTATTGTCATGCAGACTCTGAAGAAGTCCTGTGGGGGAAGATTATGTATCTGATGCCTTTTACAACATTCAGTGTCCCCGTATAATGCTGTGACTAGTTCATCAGGCTGTGGAATCTTAAAAGTTTGAGAAAGACATGAAAACATGTTTTCTATGTGTCAAATAGCCATGTAGATCATCATGGAAAGATCATTAGGTTCAGAAAATATGGATTCAGATTCTGGTCTTGCCTCTACTCGTGTGTGACCCAGGACCATTTTCTCCATGGGCCTTAATTCCCCATCTCTGGATGATGGCGGGCTCTATACAAGGTGACACACGTTTAAGGGTCTAGCTGTCACATGGGATGTAGGTATACTGTAGGTGCTCAATAAATTTTGGTTGAACATTCACGGCAAAGTTCAAAAACAACAAACACAATACAATGGGAGATATTTTAAAGGAGAGGTGGCATTTGAAGACATAGCTCAAGGACGGCCCTTTCCCCTTACAATGATGCAATACCCTCCATACTCAGGTCCCCATGTCTTTATTGGTCACACAAATCCACATCTCCCAACACCATTGTCCCTTCTGAGCTCCAAATCCCAAAAGTTGTAAAACAGATCCTTCCTACCTTCATTCTGGAGTTCTTTCTCTTTGAAAGGAATATTTTAATGGAGTTGAGAACACTTAAATGTTGAGTTTTGACAGCACACTTCAGCCTGTGCTATATATGTCCCTGAAGCCAGTCAACCAGAGGTCACCTGGAAGGCTCTTCTGGTTTCCCTTGGTGCTTTGAGGAATGAGTTCACCTAGAGTTATGATTGGTTCTGAGCCTCAGGCAGTAAATGTGTAGCTGTCTGCATAGATATCTATTTTAGTTCTTCCGTTATTGCTATGACAGTCTCATGTATTTGCAGTGGGACTGTTGCTGGTATAATAATCCTGTCATACACAAGTTTTAATTCACTTAATTATTTAGAAAATCAGTTTTCCATCAGAGAGAAAGATATCGCTGAGTTTCATCGAAAGTGTAATTAAATACGTGGTATCCTGGCCTTATGAAGACTTAATTCACTTCAAATAGAGTTGGACTCCAGTCCCCCAAAATAATTTCCATCCAAGTAATTGGAGTCTCCCTGGAAAATAGTGGTGGAAAAAATATTCATCACTTCTGCCCCAGTCACTCATTTATTGGATAATATTTATGGAGCTCCAGGCACTAGGCTAGTCACCTAGAATCTCTAAATAAATAAAAATCTCACCTGACTACAAAAATGCAATCTAGTGTTGTGGATTGGGGTGGTGAGAAATGGGGGTACTCTGCACATTAAAAGGAATGGCTGATCCGTAATAACGGTACGTATCTTCCTCATCCAAGTCTTTTGAAAACGTATTCT
Source organism: Suricata suricatta (assembly GCF_006229205.1). Lineage (NCBI taxonomy): Eukaryota > Metazoa > Chordata > Mammalia > Carnivora > Herpestidae > Suricata > Suricata suricatta. The sequence continues at coordinate 127,112,152 of NC_043708.1, forward strand.
ACATGTTTCTGTGTTGTCCTCAGTCTTCACATCTCTGTAACATGACTCTGACCCCCACAGTCCTATGGAAATGCTCCAACAAAGTCCACCAAGGACTTAATTTACTTCTAAAAATTACATTGATGCTTCTTGGTTCTTGGTTTTACTTCACTCTGTTGAGATGTACAGCTCCTACCCTCACCTCCTTCTCGAAATGCTCTTTTTCCTCACCGGCTCCCCCTGGTTTTCCTTTTACCTCTCTGGCTAGTTCCTCTCAGTTCTTTATCCAAGTTCTAATTGTTATGTTTCCTCAGTGCACCCCCCTTAGCCTACTCCTCTTCCCATGCTCTACACCATTCCAAATGGTTGTATTTACCAGTTGTCAGCCATACTGATAGATGGTTGGTCGCAAATACTCATCTCCAGTCTAGATGTCTTTCTGAAGGTAAACCCACCACTTCTGATGGAAATATCCATCTCTTCGATATCTCAACGGAATGTGTCACAGGCAATTTAAACTCAACACCAAAACCATATTTGGTAGTTTCTCCCCCAGAGTAGTTCCTTCTATTTAGTTTTATCTCTCAACAAAGTTGTCACCAACTCCTTGTTTCTCAAGATAGAAACTGTATTTCATCCTTTGTGTTTACCTCTTCCTCTCTCCCATGCCCAAAGAGTCAACAATCTCTTGATTTTGTCTCGTAATAAATGCCAACATTCTCTACTCTTCTCCATTCCCATAACCATTTACTGGATTCAGGTCTCCACGATCATCACCTATAAAACCCAGCTGCCAGGGCACCTGGGTGGTTCAGTCAGTTAAGCGTCTGAATTCGGCTCAGGTCATGATCTCATGTTCGTGGGTTTGAGCTCCACGTTGGGCTCTGTGCCGACAGCTCAGAGCCTGGAGCCTGCTTCAGATTCTGTGTCTAACTCTCATCTCTAATCCTCCCCTGCTCATGCTGTCGGTCTCTGTCTCTCAAAAATAGATAAAAAACAGGAAGAAAAAAGTTTTAAAACCCAGCGGCCATTGTCCTCATAATAAAATGTAAATCATTAACCTTTATGAACTGATCTCGGCTTCATTGTCCAGTCTGTGTTTTAATCAATTCTCAATATGGAGTTCTATCCATAAGCCATTTTATTTTCCTATTCACAATTCTCCCACAACTATGTTCTTTCACTTTTGGAAAGCCAAAGTATTGTGCATCTTTTTCTTATACTAAGGCTTTTTCTGCCTTCTCCCTAGTTCTACTCACTGGAGCTAGACTGTCATTACAAATTCTAGAGGGTCATGTCCTTAACCCAAGGAGGAAGATGCCCTTCTTACATGCCCCTGTCATATCTTGAGCTTACTATTTGCAGATGATTTATTGCAACTGCCCATTCTTCTCTCTTTGGAGTGTATAGACTATGTCTTGGTCCTGACTATATTTCAAGTTCTAACAGGTGCTTAGAACTTTTAAAAGTTGTGTTGAATGTTGAAGGAATCAGTGTGTCCACAGTATCACTGAAAGTACAGAGGAGTTTTTCAGCCTTGCTTTTGTAAATTGGAACCTAAAAGTTTCATAACGGAAATGATAGTAGAACCGAATCTTGAAAGGATGTGAACAACATAGAAAAGTCACTTTGGTTGTATTTATCCTCATATGTAATAAGGTGAAACGCAGCTGATCCTATCATTCCAGCCACCCTTCTATTACAAATGACTTTCTTTTCTGGTATAATTTTTTAAATTAGATATTAGTCAGCGTTGGCCACCCAGTACAACACGTTGACTTTCACTACGCAAGACAGCAACCGAATCTCCTGGGGTTGCTCCAGACCAAAGCTTCGCTAACTGACGGAGTCAGATGCAAATAAGAGATGAAATTAGTATTATTTCAGCTTGTACGTTTGATCAGCAGAGGTCAGAGAACAAAGACGGGCCTGAGACTCATGACAGAGGATTGCTGTGCGGCAGTTGCTCAATCATGTGACCGTTTCTCCTTCAGTTCTTGTGTTATAAAACTGGTGGGCCTAGGGCTGCCTTAGGATTACAGACCCTTGAAGTGATAACCACGCTGTTTCCCTAAGATTTGCCCCAGGAGATAAATATTTCTGATGATTTTTTTCTGACAAAGCCAAGAAAGCTAATAATTGCCATGTCAGGCAAAGAAAAAAAGTGAAAACTTATTCAGTGTGATCCCTTATGAAACAGGGGAAAAGAGCAAAAGATGATTCACAACTGGAAGCAGGAATTGCCAGAGTTCTTTGAGGATCTTTTGAATAAGCACATCCGCCAGGTTATAAATAATGACAACAGACAGTAATTTGCATGGATTAGGGTTGTTAACATTTATCAATTTCTGCATTTTAAAATACTCCCCAATTCTTGATTAGGAGGGTCTCTTTGTAGTGAAGGATTGATAGTGGGAGTAAAAGAATCTGATGAATTTAAAACTCAGATGAGAGAAAGCAAAACCATCCAGATCTAAACTGAGATGCCATTAGTAGTTCCCATAAATCAAATCATGTTTATAGTAAGGATACAGTGGAATTACCATCTGGACTTTTTAACCTCGACATTTATTTCCGAATCATTCCCTAATATTGGAAGTAAACTGAACCCTTCCTTTCATCTCTAAGGTTCTCCTCAATGCCATTTCTCTTTGAGAGAAATGATCTGATTTTTGATGGAGACAGAATGTCATGGGTGGCATGGGGTCAGAAGAACTGGAGAAATACTTGCGTAACATTAAGCTATAAAAAAAGGAAGAAAACATACGTAGCTTTTAAACCACATCAGCTGAGAAGAATTTAAAGTGAAGTCCGCGGGTGGGGAGAGATGGGAAATCTGTATTCCAAAGGCTTAAGTCTGGGGCATCTAGATGAGATTTATGCATATAATTAAATTGATTTAAAAAAAAAATCTGTGTAGCTATGGACAGAGTTGACTACAAATAGAGAGAAATCCGAATGGATTTTCTAAATCTCTAATTAAGCGGCTAAATAATTTTACTCAAGTCCCTAATGTCTCGAGCCTTTTTAGACTTCTGTTTTTCTTTTTAGTTGTCTACTGATAGTGTTTTCAGTGACAGAAAGAAAAAGCCAAAATTTCCACGCAAAGACCTTTTTTAAATTTAGATTTCTAGAGTTTCAGCCTTTCCCAGGGAGCACTTAACTGGTTACTATAATGAGTAGCGTGTTTAGCCAGAATCGGGGAGCGCGGTGGGTTCCGGCAAGCTGATAGACGGGCGCTGGGGGCTGGCCAGCAGGTTGGATGCTTGTCTGGTCCCTGAAGAGACATGAGTGAGGTATATCAATCTGATTTGAAACAAATTTGAAAACATATTATGGCAAAGTATCTCTTTGATACTTGAGAGAGTCCTTCTCCTTAATAATGCATGTTCTAATGCTTTAAGGGAAAAGAGTTTTCAAAAACTTTTTAAAACGTGTTTTTATTTGTTTTTGAGAGACAGAGAGAGAGAGAGAGAGAGAGAGTGCAAGCAGGGGAGGGTCAGAGAGAGAGGGAGACACAGAATCGGAGGACAGGCAACAGGCTTTGAGTTGTCAGCACAGAGCCCGACGTGGGGCTTGAACCCATAAACCGTGAGATCACGACCTGAGCCGAAGTTGGACGCTGAACCAACGGAGCCACCCAGGTGCCCTGGGAAAAGAGGTTCATATTTGATGGAAAGTTTATAAAATACAAGGCTGTGGAATGCAAAGACAGAAGAATACAGCCTTTGGAAACAGAAAACCGTATGTTCAAGTTTCAACTGTCACATGTATGAAAAAGTTTCTTAAATTCTCCTGAGTCGAATTTTTTTTTCATTCATAAAATGAAGATAATCATGCCTACCCAGCAGTTTTTACGTAAAGCCCAAATGAAAAACCGTGCAGATGATTGTGCATGGTAGGTGATAGCCATCATTGTCTATATAAATAAAACATTTTTATTTTTTAATTTATTTAACATTTTATTTATTTTTGAAAGAGAGACAGCATGAGCAGGGGAGGGTCAGAGAGAGAGGGAGACGCAGAATCTGAAGCAGGTTCCAGGCTCCGAGCTGTCAGGACAGAGCCTCCTGTGGGGCTCAAACCCACCAACTGTGAGATCATGACCTGAGCTGAAGTTTGACGCTTAACAGATTGAGTCACCCAGGCGCCCCTAAATAAAACATTTTTTTAAATGTGTCTTTTGCTGCATCATGGAAAAATGGCTAGGTGGATTTCTACCACGCTAAAAGAGATGGGTCTTAAGATGGAGACCAAGCAGCATGGATGAAATTCACATCTGAGAGGCTACAAAACGCCCCAGGAGAAAATGAAGACAGCCTGTGGTTTCAGATGTGAGCTTCAAACTCTTTCAGTATGGCCTGCAGCCCAAATAGAAAAGGTTCCAGTGTGGGTTCGAGTGATTTTCCACCCATTATGTGCTTTGTTCCAGGACAGTTAGTAATCTTACTGATGGTTAATGATTAACTTCATCAACCCCAGGGGATGGTGGCTAGGTAGTGACTTAGCACAGTGGAGTACAGAACTTTTCCATTTACCCTACCACAGAACTGGGAAGTGTGTGTTTGTTCTCTCTCCTCTGGCATATTAACCCCAGAATTTTCCCCCTGTAGATTTATAACATCTTACTTTTTAAAAAATATTTTTAAAATGTTGATTTATTTATGAGAGAGAGACAGACAGACAGAGCAGGAGTGGGGAGAGGAGCATAGAGAGAGGGAGACAGAGCCCAACGCGGGGCTTGAACTCGTGAACCACAAGATCATGACCTGAGCCGAAGTCGGACTTTTATCTGAGTGAGCCGCCTAGGGGCCCCTGTGATATCTTACATTCTGATCCCGTCACAAAAAGAATATGAGTTGCTGAGATGATAAACTTAAGCAGCTAGGGTGGATGGAAATCAGGACACCATTCCTACCAAGTGGATGATTTCTTCTAAGGCACTAGGTCTGGATAACATTTATGCAAGATGACTTGTCCCATTGTAATTGATTGATTGGAAAACAATCTGAAATTAACGTAGAATTGTGAGTCTATTCATGGTTGATTGGAGTGAACTTCTAGGAGCAAAGAAAGTCAATCATCTCAGACATAGGATGTTTGAAATTAGACTGCCCTCTTCCACCATGATTCAGCTCTGATCTTATGACATGTCTCCCAGAAGTTCAGCATTTTTAGTGTCAGAAGAAGAAAAATGTGTACTGTTCCAGAAAAATGGTTTCCTCTGCCTAAACACCTCTGTTTCTCCGTCTCCTCTCTTCTCTCCGTCCCTGTCTTTTCTCTCTCTCTTTCTCTTTCTCTGTCTCTGTGCCTCTCGCTCTTTTTCATCTTCAAGTTTTTAACCGACTGTAATTTATGGGGATAGGGACGCGCCTCTTCTGATTTTAAACTGGCTCACTTGTCACTACCAACTGCTTTCTGTCAGTGTCATTTATAATAATCGTGACAATTTCAAGGACAAGAAATTTGCTCAGATATAGAAACTCCTTATTAAAGAGGTTTAATTGAGGAAAAAAGTGAGCTTAATCGACTCCATTTTTTGTAAGTTTCTGTTTACTTTCCTTTTCCTCATAACTAAGAAGAATTTGCCTCAAACATTTGGCTCCTGAGATTAAGAAGAGTTTATCCTGCACAGAACTCAGCACACCCTGATCAGCGAAACTCACATCCGAGGACTTTCTTTAGAAAAGAATTGGCTTCTTAACCAGTTTCAAAGTTGCCTTGATAAGTCTTTTTGTGTCATTGTATCTTTCATTTTGAGTTGAAGGTTTTTCACCCAGCCCTTATTATAGATGACCTAACATTTTGCTCAGGGGCTGAAGCCAGATTCCTTTTCTTTTAGTTCCTGGCAAGGTTGCTGCCATTTCCTATCGCTCTCCTTCCTGAATTTACCTAAACTGAAGTTCCAGGCTTTTGTTGAAATGCCTTTCTCCCTTCCGCTCTTGTGTGCCCTGTGTCACATTATCTGCAAAAGGTTGCAACCAACTTCCCTTCACTGTGGACACAGGAAGGGGAAATGAGGAGGAGAGAAGTTACTGATCTGATTCTGGAGGTCAAGGGTGTGGGGAGGGTGAATGTACATTTCTCAATAGCTTTCACCCGGGCTGTGTGCTTTCCTTTGTTGGCCATCCCTTGCTATTGTGTTGGGAAGCCTTTTAATAACAGCTAGCAGAATGCACTAAATGGCAATACCAAGATGAAAAGGAGCTGGTAAAAATTTACAGGTGCACAGATGCCCGGCCATATACATAGTGAATACCCAGCTGTTCTGGAGGGTCTAATGTGCCCGCACAGTACCGACTTTGGTATATTTAATCCTTACAGTATCTCATCAACTGAGTAATATTTTCACGACTTTCCAAGGGAGAAAACTGAACCCTGAGACTTAGGGAGGTGTGGTCGGCTGCCTAAGATCATTGCAGAGCGACCCTTCAAAACGTGTGTCCCGAGTTGCTGTAAGGTACCAACGCTCGTGCTACCCACACAGAAATCAAACTTTCAATCTAGGACAACTTTCCCCATCAAAAGGGTAGCGAAATTATCTTTTGCATGTAAATTATTCTCTTCTGGTGCAGCAGGCTAATTAATGTGAGCGCATTTCCGTTCTCCCGACCCGCAGACACTTGGACGATGGCTCTCAAGATGCCAACAGATCTCGCACTTGCAAACCGTGTCTCTTCCAGACCTTAATTTCCGTAATGAGACTCCTCTGCTCCACCGTCTCCGCAGGGCTGATGGTAGCCCTGTGGCTCTTCCTTCCGGTTTATGGTGATTACAAATGAGGCCTCAGAGTCACATAGCTGGCGGGACCCTGCTCTGAATGAGACTCTGAAGCAGGAGCGCGATGCCTGGCAAGATTTGGGGACAAGGCATGTTTGGCGCGGCGGCCGATGCAGCGAGCTGGAGCTTTTCTAGACAACTGAGAGGATGCTTTGGAAAGTGCAGGAGCCGATCCATGAATATACAAATGCCTTTGATTTATTATTATCACTCCTTAAGTGCCAGAACTAATGGAAAGACATATCCGAGGTACTATTTGCCTTAAGCAGGGAGGGCTCGGTAAACAGCACAGGGGAGAGAAAGAAATTAGACACCGTGAAGAGGTGTCATAACAACCCCAGCACCTGCTATGGGTCAGCAGAAGCAATTCTTCACTCTGAGCAGTCCCGGGGGGAGGGGGAGGGCGAATGGCAAACCCAAGGGCGGGGCCAGAGATGATAAGAAAAGAAAAGAAAGAAAACAGAAGAAAAGGAGCGAATCAGGTAAATGGAGAAGTCAGTGTGGACACAGAATAGCTTTTGTGTTTAAACGTACAATATTGTCTTCTCTGTTGCCCAATTCAAGGGCACAGCGTCGATGTATTTTGTAGACGAGACTAATGAAACCCCTAGAGGTTAAGTGGGCTGCTAGTGGAGCCTCCAGTCCTGGCTTCCGGTCCAGCCCAGGGTGTCCTTCTCCTGAGCCGGGACCATGCCCCAGACCACGGGAGGCCCACTAGGCGTCCAAATAAAATAAAATGAACCAGGCACGCAAACCTTTTCTGCAGCCTTAATCAAAACGACTGGGGGTGGGGGATATTTCAGAGACATTAACCTAAAGGCATATGTTCAAGTCAAAGAATATCACCAAATGCAAACTGATCCAGTTTGGGGTCCTTATAAGAGCTGAAAGAGAAGTATTTTTTTTAGAGTGTATTTATTTTGAAAGAGAGACAGTGAGCAAGCACGCGAGCTGGGAAGAGTAGAGAGAGGGAGAGAGAGAGAATCCAGGCAGGCATGAAGCAGTCTTCATGCTGTCAGCACAGGGCTTGATGCGGGGCTTGAGCTCCCCACTGGGGAAATCTCCCCACTAAGTCGAAATCAAGTGGCTTAACCTACTGAGCCACTCAGGCGCCCCTGAAAGAGAAACATTTTTAAAGTATGTTTATACCTGAAATGAAGACTACCTTGCCCTCCAAAGCTAAATGGTAAGGGTAGCTGAGAGTTTATGATTAACAACATCACTATGCACAGCCTTTACCTACTCTGCTTTTCGTTACACCCTTCACTGTTTTCCTTATTAAGAAACCAAAACCAAAACCAAAACCAAAATTTCCCTCTTCACTTACAGGCAACACATACTCACGTTAGAAACTTTGGAAAAAGCACCAGCTTATCAAGAATAAAAAGCTAGGGGCACCTGGGTGGCTCGGTCAATGGAGTGTCCGACTTCAGCTCAGGTCATGATGTCATAGTTCATGGGTTCGAGCCCCGCATCAGGCTCTGTGCTGGCAGCTCCGAGCCTGCTTCCCATTCTGTGTGTCCCTCTCTCTGCCCCTCCCCTGCTCATGATCTGTCTCTCTCTCTGTCTCCCAAAAATAAATAAATGAATAAACAAAAAGCTAAACCCACCTGGAAGTGCCCATCCCCGTACTTTGGGGTGTTCGAGTGGTATGTAGGGTGAATGAGGAGACTCAGGGGCTGGATTTGGAGAGACTCATGCCTAATCCTGGCTCTGCTTCTGCCCCTAGGGGGTCTCCACCAGAAGACTGAGTTCCTTCCTTCCTCACTATCTCCATTACAAAGGAGCTTTATCAAGTGTCCCTACTCTGAGATTGCCCCAGAGGATCAAAAAGCGTGTACCACAGGCTGACCGGGCTGTACTCTGCAGCTGTGGGGGGCACTGCCTACCAGATGGGGGGTTCAACTTCACATGGAGAATAGCGAGTTATTGGTAGCGGGGCTGAGATTTGATAATCCACCCAGAACCGAAAGAAAATACACGTTGCTCTGAATGGTGCCAGTGTTTCCCCCAGAGATACATCTCAAAATTGAGATCACAATCTATGTATGATTTCTCATAGTGCCGCCTGGTATATTGCAGCATAAGCCTTCCTGTTTGTGAACACTCCGATATTTGAGGTAGCTGCATCGCACTCCGGTATCAGATATTGCATAGTTTACTTTATTTTTTAAATGTTTATTTATTTATTTTGAGAGTGGGGAGGGACAGTGGGAGAGGGAGAGGAATCATGTCAAGCAGGCTCCTGGCTATCAGTGCAGAGCCCAATGTGGGGCTCAGTTCCATAGCTGGGTTTAGTAATCTTCAGTTATTGGACACACACATGCACGTGCACGCACACACACACACAGACACACACATATATTCATTAATACTACTGAAAAGAACAAATCAGTTTATCAAGTCTTAGGGCATTTTAAGTCTTCCCCTACTTAGAATAAAATTGCTTTGATTAACACTTAGGTATATTCTTAAGGTGTAAATTCATATTAATAAATTACTTTCCACCTTGTGGACTTGACCATTTTACTTTCTTTATTATTTAAATGTTTTTTTTATTTATTTTTGAGAGACAGAGAGAGACAGCGTGAGCAGGGTAGGGTCAGAGAGAGAAGGAGACACAGAATCTGAAGACAGGCTCCAGGCTCTGAGCTGTCAGCATAGAGCCCAACTCAGGGCTCGAACCCACAAACCGTGAGATCATGACCTGAGCCAAAGCAGGCCACTCAACCGACTGAGCCACCCAGGCGCCCCACCAATTTACTTTCTTGATATAGACACAGACTGGGAGCACCTGAGTGGCTCAGTAGGTTGAGCATCGGACTTCAGCTTGAGTCATGATCTCATGGTTTGTGGGTTCAAGCCCCGCCTTGGGCTGTATGCTGACAGCTCAGAGCTTGGAGCCTGCTTCAGATTCTGTGTGTCATCCCTTCTTTCTACTCCTTCCCAACTCATGTGCTCCCTCTCTCTCTCAAAAATAAGTAAACCCTAAAAAAAGAGAAGAAAAGAAACAGACTGAATGGAAATTTAGAACTCTGCCCCCCATTTAAATAGCATGCCTTTAATAGTCCAAAGCAAATAACCTCCCAACTCATACAGGCATGGCAGTCAGTGCTTAGAACTTGAGTGCATCTCATAGAAGGGTAGCATTAAGTCCAAAAAAGCTGATGTGGCACGTAACATTTTGTAACAGAAGTGCTTCCCAATTGTTCTCACAAACTAAATATGAATAAAAAATATTATACAAAGACATGGCTTTGAAATTCCAAGTGGGACCCAGCTTCTGCTTCCTCAAAGCTCACCTGCTCACCTGCTCACCAGACCACGGTGGTCAAGCTTCCCAAGACCAGACACTAGGATATGTGGCTGCTAGACTAGCTTATGTGGGGTTTCCAGAGGCAGGAAGAGGGCTGGTTTTGAGCTGTAAAGACTGGAGAAGGGGTTTGTAGGTCTGTCCTGTCAGAAAGTGTTTATCACATTAAGAAACCTAAGAGGTGAACTTCAACACTGTCCATTGCCGCCTTTAATATACGTTTTGTCAGTTTGGTTCTGTTTCTACCCCCCTGTAACTTTCTCAGATCTTGTACTCACACCACATTCCACATTGACTTTTTAGCTCAGATCTCATGTTCTTGACATTGTTTAGAAGGCAAACGCACACAACCCAAGAAGAGTGAGCTTCAAGGACCCAACTGAGGCTCAGATTGGGACATCTGGTGAGGAGATAAAAATGGCTTATGAAAAAATTGCTGAAAGTCCTTGTTAACTGTAGTAGCGTTCCTTAGATCATGGGTTTTGTGTTTTTCAGCAGAAGAGGATGCCTTTAAGCCATTTGGAACAAAAACAATTCTCCCAAATTGGCCTTCTGCTGGTGCCCTTACTTATACTTACTCCTTTAATTCTTCCTTATGAGAAAAATCTGTTTCATTAAATATTCTTGCATGTTGGCTTTGATGTTTGCATAATGTTTGATTCAATGATTGTATCATGACTTATCAAAAGTTCACAAATATTAAAAACCTTACACTTTTTTTTCTAATTTTGGTTAGTTATGAATAATGTAAGGTGGATATAATTCAATCTATAACATTATGAATGCCCATGATTATTTCCAGGACAAACTCCTGGAGAGAGAAATGCTGAGCCAATGATTATACAAGATGCCTTTCAAAAGTCCATTGCTGCCAATCAATAGCCTATAATCATATATATGGATATATACAAATATACCCACAAACACATCAGTGTACAAGCCAATGAACATCTCACATGTGATTTTTTTTTTCCTGCTTTATATGCTGCTTGGTTTCTTATAAATCAAAGAGGGAAAAGATGCTAACAAAATAATTATGAGGTTGGAAAATATGCCTCATCTTAAATTTTTGATCTTTTGTTAAAGAAAATGTTTTCCTGGGTTTTATTATTTGAAGGAAGAATTTTACAGAAAGACAGAAAACAAAAGTTGATTCAGGAAAGGAAGTACTTAGGAAAAATGGGAAGGGTGGGAAGAAGTAAGAGTTGGAAAAACCAGGGCAGTTTGGTGAAAAGAGGGTGGGAGGAGCTGTCTGGGTTTGGTCAAAACCCCGGGTCGCTGGCGATTCCTTTTCAGAGCATAAAGCCACTGTCTTAGCAGGTGTGAGACCTGAGGCACAGGGACAGTCGCTCTGGGCTCTAAAATTGGTTTTTTTCCTATCTTATGATCCAGTCCCAAGACATGACTTCACCATGACTTCGACATTCCTGTTCGGTCTGGGACGTTAGTAGCCTGAAATTTCCAGTCTTCCAAACAGGAAGGATTGAAGATATCTATCTCAAAGCCCCCCAGGCAACTACAGAAATGATGTGGATTTCATCCCTAACTCAACCAGATTTTTAACTCCTACAAACCCATTTGATAAGTTTCTAGGTCCCTCATAAAAAACTACCCTCTGCTCTCCCCTGATCCTTATCGGAAATCATCTATCTCCTGGGAGAACAGAATTGAGAAAGGAGCTCACCATCAGGAGCTTTCTTATTCATTTCTTTGTTTCTTGCATTCACTCCATTCAAAAGGCTTTCAGGAGAGAGCAGTGACTTAGTTTCTCAATCCCAGTCACATCCTCAATCCTCGGATCAGTGCTGCCACATCTTAGGGGATCAACAAATATATGTTGAACAAATAAACAGTGGCGTCATTGGTTACAGAAGAATATTTTTATACAAATAGGCTGACTGTCAGGAAGACAAAGTGTATTCTAAATTAAACATTATAGAATTTTGCAAAAGGATTTCAATTTTTTAGTTACTCTTTAACTTTTAATTATTTCATTTTATTTAGCTTATATTTTATTTTATTTTATTATTGTGTTGCAGGGCATTGCATTCTTATTTTAGTTTAACAGAGTCTGTATCTTCAATTATAAGCCTGAAGAGGGCAAGAACTTTGGCTTCTATAGTTACCTTCTTGATTTTCTTTCCTCAGGATCCCTGTGGCTCAGGAGCTGAGCTAGTACACCCACTATAAAGTAAAGTGAATTTAGTTGTTATTTCTGATTGTAGCGAAGAGACCATTCTGAATAACTCTATTGAATCTATATTGAATATGGACAAAATATTTAATTGAATTGGTTAATTCCTATATGAGGAATTGAGGGTATTTAACTGAAAAAGGGATGAATACAGAAGAGGTGCCAGTATTATTCTTGACTATCTGAAAGTATGTTGTGTCATTTAGAAGAGAATGTGACCCTGTTCAGAGTTGTATATATTATCACTCTTCTCTGTATTTATTCCAGTGGAGGAAAGGGAACAGGTTTCAGCCCAAAATAATCAGTAATCTGCACTTGAAAAGAACTTCCAAAATGAGTTTCCCAAAACCAAAGCAATTCAAAGACACATTCAGTTGCTCTTTGACCTCTTGTGAATATACTAAGATCAGCTTCCTTCCTGGGACTAAATGTGTCTTTATTTGGATTTCAATTGCAAATTCCCAGTATATGTGATTGAATCAATACCAGCAATATATTTTGCATTCCTACAAGAGGTTAGGGAGATATACAAAGAGTATAAAACTTGCCACACACCTTAAGGAGGCTGAAATCTGATCGAGTAGTTTGGTATTAGGTGTAAGAAAAATATAAGAGAGAATGCAAATGCAGGAGTTAAATGAAGGCATTTCTGAACATAGTATTGTTTGATACTATAATTTCCCATTGCAACACAGTTGAGGGGGGTCAAAGTGGGTTTTCTGGGTCAGCCAATCTTCTCTGTTACATGGGTCCATGTCTTTCAGTTACGGGGACTCTCAGGTGAGCTTTCAGAAGTCAAGAATGTGGATCCAGAGAGGAAGGTAGGCTCTAGTCAATGAAAGACCTTGGTTGCAAAGAGCCTTACAGAGGTGGCCCTAATAATCCAGAGTGAATATCTGAGGACTGGATTTGGCATTCCCAGTTTTGAGCACAGGTAGAGTGTTCCACTTTGCTCACTCTTGGGGTTCTATGCAGAGGAAGAAATGTCACTGAGCTGGGAGATGAGCATTGCAGTCCACAAGCTACCCCCCTCTTCATAATGTATCACTTTCATTTAATATATTGCTCCTTTCACTCATCATTTCTGCCTCTTGAGGAAGCAATCACTATCCCCATTTTACAGATGAGGGCAGAAAATGTGAATATTCTTGAAATATAGCCCTTATGCAGATGTGTAGCTTAACTAAAACAGTTGGAATTGTTTGGATGGAGTTCAGTAGTGACATTCAAGATTGAGGATCTGTGCTAACATGGAAAGACAGTATATATACATGTGACTGGAACTATTTTCAATATTACTGGGGAAACAGAGACTTTTGAGTAATCCCTGTGATAGAAAGACTCCAGGATAACTTCCAATGTCTCTGTCTCCCATCATTCATGCTCTCATGTAACCCCTTCCCTATGAGTAACGGTTGAATCTACTCACTCTTCTTATGAGTAGAATACAGTAAAAATGATGGGCTGTCATTTCTGAATTAGGTTAAGGCAGCATTGTGACTTCCGTATTTTTCATTCTTTCTAGCTCTCTCTTTAGAGCTTTGCTCTTGGAGAACCCATGTGCCATGTTGTGTGTAGCTTCCAGAAGAGGCTCATGTGGCAAGAAACTAATATCTCCAAGAGTCGGTGAAGACATGAGGATTGCTAACAGCCCCTTTCATGAGCTTGGAAGCAGATTTTCCCCCCATCGAGCCTTCTGATCATATAACCTAGGTCAACAACTTGATTGCAGTCTTGTGAGGGCCCTGAATCAGAGGCGCCCAGGTAAACCATGCCCAGATTCTCAATGCATGGGTGTTACGAGATTATAAGCAATGAATGTTTGAAGCTGCTACATTTCAGTATTGTTTGTTTCACAAGCAAGAGATAATGGATACACCCATCATTTCAAAGTGAGATATTTTTGGGACCTAGAGAAATTTTAGGAGGATTGTAGGAAGAGGAGAGGGAGTTTGAACTATTAAGCTTCCGTAATGGAAAGCTCTGGATCAGTGTAGAAAATAAGCATAAATTGACACAGACACTAAGACTAACTGACCCTATTGTAGCTTAACAGGGGAGGCCATATTGGGCAGCTAGCAAGAGTGGAAGATGATGTGTTAGGAAATAATAAAGCCTGGGGGAAATTGCCTAAATACTTAGGGCAGTTGTTTCTAAATTTTTCAATTACAAGGATGCTTTCTACTTTCCCCTACAGGGACATATAAAACCAGTCTTGTCAAACTCTCATTTAAAACCTTGCAATGGTACCCCATTGTCCACACAAAAATGCTTAATCCTTCTGGTGTAACACATTAGACCCTCCACTTATCCCTGCTGCCTCTTCAGACTCCTCTCTTACCAACTCTTCCTCAAATTTCATGCTTGGAGCTCCCCAAATGCAGTAAAGTCAGTAACATCTCTTGCGCTTAATCAAGATGATCTCATCTTCCTGGAAGTTCTTTACCACGTTCTTTGGCCCTCCTCAGTTGCCTTTTGTGATTCTGCTGAAGGAGCACACCAGGCAAGAAGACTTGTCCCGTGTGACGAACGGGTGTAAATGGCAGTTGTAATACATACAGTGTTGTACTGACATCATCTTTTCATATATCTTTCTTCCTGACCTTCCTCGTGGTAGGCACCAAACTGATTTGCCCCATCTGTGAAATATTTCACATAACAACCTATTTTTATAGTTGTCCTTCTTACTTAACCAAAGGCTTGTAAAGCTGCCTATTAGAACTTGAGGTCAGGATGACAAAGGTCAGATGTGCTGAATCTATATCATCCATATGAAAAGCAGGTCATCTTAACATTTTTGTAAATATTTCAAGCTCTTTAAAATATTTCGAGCTCCAAGACCCCCATTGGTGTTCTTGGAACTTGTAGAGCTCCTTAGGGGCCCCTCTGGTTTCTAGTTTTCTTCCTAGAATCTGTTGACCTTTTGTGAGTTAGAAAACAAAAATAAAATTAAAACCCTGTATGTAGGCTTCATTCATACATGCCTTGAATGAATTCTCAGAAGTGCTGTAGCTGAGTGTTTTCAACCTATCAGCCACGATGGTAAGGCTCATTGTTGTTGTTACCAGTTTCAATAGAATACAATTCCAGCTATGGTGTCCACGCACCTCCTTGGCACACCTAAGATTAAACAGGAAATGAAACAGGAATGTCTCATGGTCCTTTACAATTCTTATTTAGCAAAAGACTAATATAATATTAAAAAAAAAAGATGGTGGCAAAAATGTCCCCAAAAGAGTGACTGAGCAGGACACCAAAGATTGCTTGGTGCAATACCTTAGTTTCTCTGATGGTAAAGAAAGATCAAAAGTAGAGGAATGGACCTAGTCCACATAGCTGGTTAGTAGCTGGGCTGCCAGTGACCTAGAACCTCAAGTCCCAACCGAGGGCTCTGCCCGTTATATCACCAACTCTCCCCCCCTGGCCAGGACTTAATCTGCATGAAAATAAAAATTCAGTGGGAACTGAAGCAAATGGATAATTTTCTGTTTTATCGGCAAAAGCAAATTGCCTCTATTTTGCTTCAGCCCTGAATATTTGGGACCAGTAATATTTTCACTCTGACATGCAGATATTAGCCTCAAGCCCTGCTTCCTTTTGTCTGTTTAGGAGCCCACACACCAGATTTTGGGGTCAAGCAATGTGCTGCATTTGCTTGGGGTTGCCCTGGCTCACGTTTTCTCTGGGATCCTGCCTTCTGTTCTTGCCATATCCCTTTTGTTTATGAAACCATGGAGCACAACACCACAGCCTGCAGTTAAGCTCGCTGACAGAACAGAAATTGAATCAATCCCTGGGAGCAATAGATTCAAACCCTGGGAACCTCCAGCTCATTCTGGCAGCTGCTAGTGAGGCTTATGCTGTACATGCCTCTGAGGGATTTCCCCGGGACATTGCTTTTTAAGAGAAACATTTGTAAAAACTACCCACTGTGCAAATCTAGCATCCGGTAGTGGTTTTCCTACAACTTGTAGGAGCTTTGCACAATTCTATGAAGAGAAGGCATGGACTATCCTGTAAAGAGACCTGATGAGGGAAAGACAGCCCTGAGCAGTCAGTGAGGAAACCTAGGTCTGCCAGAGATGAGAATACTGGGGTTCCAATTCTTCCTTGGCTTCCTCTTTCCTCTACTAGAAAGAAATCAGGCCATGTGGCAAGATTCTAATTTACTAGAATTAGGGATCTTAGTTTTCAGGATTTTATGAAACAAACAAAACTGTAGGTATATTAAAAGCAAGTAAGAAAGCGATGAAGAAAAACAAAGGAGGAAAAAAAAACAAATAATAAGGGAATGTGCTGAAATATTTTCAAATGGATGCAAAGCAATGTAATGCTATTGGACCATATTATACATATTAAGTGAAAATAAGTATATTAAAAATTAATGATCATTTCCACCCGAGTAACAGAGAAGTTAAATCAGAACCCTTACTCATTGGTTTAAATTGGTTTAAACTTATATCAGTACTTTGTAAAGCAAGCTACCAATATACTGAGAAAAACTTAGAAGTATTCATATTATTTGATTTAGAAATACGCTAGTAGATTTTTATCCCCCACCCAAAACATAAGATAAACACAAAGGCACTTTATTTCACTTATTTACAATGTAGTCTGTATATAAAATATTTTAAATTGAAAAAATTAGAATCTACCTTACTACCCAGCAAAAAGAAGAACAAATAATCATTTTATCTGGTACTTCACGGTAATTTCAAAACACATTGTAACAGTGTATTTTGTGCTATGAGTTGCAAAACATTTTCTCATTCTTCATCTCAATTTTCCCATATAAAAATCCCCTGAGAAAAAAACCCTTATTCTACTTATATAGATGCAGAAAATTCAGCTCAGAAATGAAGTACATTGGCCAACATCACTGGAAGTTGGAAGTGCTGTTGGCAGGCTGTAAGTCTGGTTATTCCCAGGGACATGGAAACAACGGTGGAAGGCCCTTATGGATCCAGAAAAGTTCATTGCCAAGGAAGAGTGGAGAAGGACTACAGAAAGGTACATCAGAGTATTTCACAAGTGTTAGGAAACCAGTGGGTTATTTACCTAGACCGAGGTAAAGGACCCCTCACAGGGACTCCTGTCCAAAATGGGCAGGTCTGGAAACCAGCAGGGATGAGACTAGAGATGAGTGGAGAGTGAGACAGGAAGGGAAGTGACCAGGGCATATGGAAGAGAGGGGACGGCTTGTTGACAGCTAAACTTGGGACCCGTCTTATTCCATTCAGGTTGCTGAAACAAATTGCCATAAATTGGATGGGTTAAAGAGCAAACCTTTATTTCTCTCAGTTGTGGTGGCTGGAAGTCTGATATCAATGTGCTGGTGAGGGTCAACATCCTGGTTAGTACATGGCCATGTTCACATTGCACCTTCACACAACAGAGAGCAAAGAGAAAGGACGAGCTCTCCTCTTTTACAAGGATCCTAGTCCCAATCCGGAGGTTTCGTCTTCATGACCTCCAAGACCGTTTTAAGATCCCATTTCCCAGTGCTATCATATTAGGACTATGGTTTCAACATAGGAATTCTGAGGAGATACAAATATATAGTCCACAAGTTAGCCACCACGATCTCTTTTTCCTTCCACAGTAGTTGAATTTTTACAGGGCACATGGCAAGACCACATTTTCCGACCACCCTCTCAGGGTGAGTGTCAAAATGTGAGCTCTCCCCAGTGAAGTGTTAGCATACATAACGTGTGTGTCTCCAGGTGTAAGCCTTACGATTGAGGATGTGACTTCTCCCCACTTTCCTTTCCCCCAAGTTGAAAGCCAGGCATGGTAGAACCACACAGGTATTAGGGAAAAGGACCCTGAATGACCATAAGGAGCTGTCTGCTGTCAGCTGAAATGCTCACCTAGGTCTGTCATGAGCAAGAAAAATGTATCACTCTGTTTCCTAAAAGACTTTATTTATTTTTATGTGTATTTATTATTGAGACAGAATCAGAGCATGAGTAGGGGAAAGATAGAGAGAGAGGGAGACACAGAATCCAAAGCAGGCTCCAGGCTCTGAGCTGTCAGCACAGAGCCTGATGCAGGGCTTGAACCCACGAACCATGAGATCATGACCTGAGCTGAAGTCAGATGCTCAATAATCTGGGCCACCGAGGTGCCCCAAGACTTTATTTTTTCAAGAATTTCAGCCACTTTGTCTTATTCTGAAGAATGCAAGAGATCGCTAACATTTACACCATATGACTGCACCAATTAAATGCTTGGATTCCTGGTTGGATACTGACTCAAGGATTATTATTTTATGGATGAAGAATATGATTCTAAGGTTATACATGAGACGTAATTGCCATGATAAATTGTCATGGGGAGGAGTAAGATCTTGAGTATTTTATCAAAGCCTGTCCATGCCATTCATTAGAATAGAACCTTCTGGGGGTGGTTCAGTCCATTAAGGGTCCAACTCTGGATTTTGGGTAGGTCATGATCTCACAGTTTGTGGGTTTGAGCCCCACACTGGGATCTATACAGCTCATATGGAGCCTGCTTGAGATTCTCTCTCTCTCTCTCTCTCTCTCTCTCTCTCTCTCTCTGTCTCTCTCTCTCTCCCCTTCCCCCTTGCACTCTCTCTCTCTCTCAAAATAAATTTAAAAACTTAAAAAGAAAACAGAACCTTTAATCTTGCAAAGCCTCATTTTCTTCTTCCACAAAATGGGGTTCTGATAGAACAGGTTTTATAGGGTTTGGGGAGGATTCAGTGAGATAATACCCCTCAAGAGCCTGGCGTAGAGTCAGAGCGTGGTCAGGGCTGATATTTTCATCTCCGTACCAGTGAGTCATTGAGATAAGATTCACACTCAATTCTCTAAGGCTCCAAAACTCATAATCTTGTCACCAGGGAGTAAGCTCTCGTGCCGATCTGGTTCTCCTTCATGCTGCTAGTTTCATGCCTTCAGAGTGTATATTTCCCTTCTTTCTACACCCAGGGATGCTCTAATTCTGGTGTATTTTGTGAGGCCATCGGCTTGATATTACATCTGGCAGTGAAACTAACAACAGTCATAAAGAAATACAGCTTCTTGCCATTAGAATGACTCTTCTCCGTGTCCAGGGAAAGATGTTTCATCCAGTTAATGCACAAGGCAGTTACAAAGGTCCTTGAGTCAAAATACTCCAAAATGCATATTTTTTACAAAAATAGTTCGGATGTCACACTTTTCCCTACAGTACATTAGAGCTAAATGTGCAGCAGTATTTTGTCTTCGTGTTTTCTTGTTTTGAGGTTACTTCTCTTTCATCCTAAATATTCATCTATTGGCTGTTTATGGTGTTGTTTCCCTCCCCCTGCACCCCCCCCCGCAAGCACACCAATGGGCTTATGCAAAGACCTGCACTTTAAAGAAAGTCCCCTCTGAAAGCACAGATGCATTTGCCTGATGACAGTTTCTCACTTTATGTTTAGTTCTTTAGTTTCTTAACACAATGCTTAGCATTACCAATAAAACAAATCAGGCAGCCTTCTCAGAGTTTTCTAGGACAGCCCTAGCAGTGAGAACCTGCCACAGAGATGGAAATGTGTTATCTCTGTGCTGACCAAGATGATGGCCATCAGTCACATATGGCCGGTGAGTACTTGAGATGTGGCTTGTGTGACTGAGGAGCTGAATTTATAATTACAGTGTATTTCATTTGAATTAATTGTAATTGAAGTGGCAACATTAATGGTACTGCATTGGCAGAATATTCATTTTTTAAAATTTACTGTAGAGAGAGAGAGAGAGAGCACAAGTTTGGGAGAAGAGGCAGAGGGAGAGAAAACGAATCTCAAGCAGGGTCCGTGCTCAGCGTGGAGCCCGAGATTGCGGCTTGATCTCATGACTCTGAGCTGAACTCAAGAGTCAGTCACTCAACCAACTGAACCCCCCAGGTACCCTTCACAGAGCATTTCTAAAATTTAGACACACACAGTCCAATAGTAATATAATATGAGCCACATGTATAACTTCAAATTTTCTAGTAGGCACATTTAAAGAGTCGAGAGAGAGGGTGAGAGAGAGAGATGAGGATCAACGTTATTTTAATGATATACTTACTTATGTCATTACATGAGTCTGTAAAATAAAATAAATAAGCGATTAACATTAAAATTTCATTAATGATATAATTAACTTTTTTTTTTTTTTCATGCTGAGTCTTTGGCAATGTCTTGGCTATATTATAATTTCAATACACCTCACCTCACACTGGTCAGATTCCAAGCACCCACCAGGCACATCTGGCTAGTGGCTACCGTACTGTGTAGGGCAGCCTTTCCCATTAAAATTTATACTGTTTCGTGGCAGAGGTCTGTCTTGTTCATCAATAAATCCCTTGCTCTCAACACTGTGATGGCCCATAACATGCCTTTAATAAATATGTGTTTATTGACTCCTATTCACAGTGATCAATTCTCTCTCTGGATTTACAGGTAAACCAAAGACTGCTTACAAAATATACTAAGATTTTATATTGCCTCTACTATTTAGAGTTAAATCTTTTTTAATTTTATAAGTACAGATCCTCAACTTATGATGCAGTTACATCCCTAGATCCCTATTGGATGTTGATATACCTAACCAACTGAGCATGATAATTCAGATGAGCCCATCTTAAACATGCTTAGGACATTTCCATTAACCTACAGTTGGGCATAATCATTTGCCACAAAACCTATTTACAATAGAGTGTTGAATATCTCATGGTTTATTGAATGCTGTACTGAAAATGAAAAACAAAACGACTCCACGGGTACAGGAGGGTTTTAAGTGTGTTGGTTGTTGAATCTCGTAACAAGGCTGACTGGGGGCTGACTCTCCACCACTGCGTAGCGTCACAAGGGAGGATCACACAGCCCTATTGCTAACTCAGGAAAAGATCAAAGTTCAAACTGTGAAGTGCTGTTTCTAACTGAATGCGCATTGCTTTCACACCATCGTAAAGTCAAAATCAAAATCATAAGTTGAACCACTGTAAGCTGGGGACTGTCTGTACCTAACAAATGTTACGTTCCGTGATCAAGGAAATGCTTTAGAACAGAAATTAGCAAACTTCTTCTGTAAAGGGCCAGCTAGTAAATATTTTAAACTTGGTAGGTTATACAAGCTCTATGGGTAACTACTCAATTACTGCTTTAGGGCAAAAGCAGCCATAGACAATATGTAAATGAATGGGCATGGCTGAGTTCCTATAAAACTTTATTTACAAAAACAAGTAGCACTAGGATTTTGCCCTGTGGGCCATATATTTTTTTAAACCTCTGCTTTTTAAGTTCTGTATTTTAAATTTATTTTGTTTCTGGTCTTTCTAATATAGTACTACATAAACTAGAAGTGTTCAATGTGTAAATGTTTACTAAATTTGAGCAAAAAATAGGGGCCCCTGAGTGGCTCAGTTGGTTAAGCGGCCAGCTTTGGCTCAGGTCATGATCTCACAGTTCATGGGTTCGAAACCCCCCTCCCCACCCCCGCTGTGTCGGGTTCTGTGCTGACAGCTTGGAGCCTGGAGTCTGCTTCGAATTCTGTCTCTCTCTTTCTCTGACCCTTCCGTGCTTGCACCCTTCAGTGCTCTCTCTCTGTCTCTCAAAAATTAAAAACATTAAAAAAATTAAAAAACATAAATTTGAGCAGAAAATACTCTTTTGTTTTAAACCATTAATTCATGGACACCTGGGTGGCTTAACCAATGGGTGAAGCCTGTAAACATCTGACTTCAACTCAGGTCATGATCTCACAGTTCATGAGTTCAAGCCCCACTTTGGGCTCTGTGCTGACACTTCAGAGCCTAGAGCCTGCTTCAGATTCTGGATCTCCCTTGCCCTCTGCCCCTCCCCCACTGGTACTCTGTCTCTCTCAAAATATAATAAAACATTAAAAAATAAAAATAAATTTAAAAAAATTTAAAAAGCAAGTAGGATATAGTGGAGACACCTGACATACACTGCTCAACCAGGAGATCAGGGTTAACATCAAGAGCCATAAATCGTGTTGATAATGCATATTCTTGACACAATATGAGGAAATGGTGTTTTATCTCTGTTTTCCTTCCCACTAGCTCATAACCTGCGTCTTATCATGGAAAACAACATAGATGAATTCCAACATAGGAAGGTCCTGTAAAATATCGGACCAGTACCAAAAACCAAGAAAAGTCATTCTGAAGAGAAGCCTAGGAAGACATAACAACTAAGCACAATGTGGAGTCATGAGTGGGATCCCAGGAGGGGAAAGGAATATTATTTAAAAAAAATAACTAAGGAAATCGGAATAAACTGTGAACTTTAGTTAATAATAGTGTACCAATACTGATTCATTAATTGTGACAAATGTACCATACTAATTATTGTAAGATCTTAGGGATAGGGGACATTATGTGTGGGATATATTGAAGCACTTTATACTACCTGCCTAATTTGTCTCTAAATATAAAAGTTTTCTAAAAATATGGTCTATTTAAAAACAAATAAAGAGGGGTGCCTGGGTGGCTCAGTCAGGTAACTGTCTGACTCTTGGTTTCAGCTCAGATCATGATCTCATGGTTCGTGAGTTCAAGCCCTGCATCAGGCTCCATGCTGACAGTGCAGAGCCTGCTTGGGATTCTCTCTTTCCCTCTCTCTCAGCTCCTCCTTCATTTGTTCTCTGTGTCTCTCAAAAGAAATAAATGTAACAAAAAATAAATAAAATAAAAATAAAAATAAATAAAGAGCAGATACTGGAGTGTCAATTGGGAAAAAAAAAAGCAAAGCGAACAACAACAACAAAACACATATGACCAAACATAAGCAAGACTCACTAGACAGAAGAAAAACACACAAATTCCCTGTAGAATGAACAACATGAACAAAGACATAAAGACTTAGCATCTTCCATGCCCTGTACTTCTTCCTACAGTTATGGAGAAACATGGAAGGTTTTGAGGTGGAGGTGGGGTAAACATGACCAAGATTGTATCTTAAATGTGAAAAGTGGTGGCCAGATTAGAACCAGAGGTAATTACTAAGGAGCAGTAAAATAGATAATAGGGGTTCTTGTACAGTAAAACCTTAAATTGCGAGTAACTTGTTCTGCAAGTGTTCTGCAGGATGAGCAAATGTTTTAAATAAGGGTTAACTTCATAAATGAGCGATGTCTTACAATACAAATAGTGTGCGATGCCGAACATCACGTGATCACAACTGAACCATGGTTCTTGAAATTCGCTTTGATATACAAGTGCTTTGGAATACAAGCACATTTCTGGAACAAATTATGCTCACCAACCAAGGTTTTACTATATTTGGTTCTGTAATGGGGTAACATTTGTAACATTAATCTACTTTTGACTATCTAAAACTAACATCTAGATGGAACCGTTTTATACTGGCTGAGAGAGGCCCCAGGAGAGCTCAAGTCAAAATGAATTTGTTCTAATTCCTTTTTTCTTTTCATTAATTCATGGTGTGGGAATGATATTGAGAATGAAGGCCTTCAGGTTTGAGTACTGTGCTAGGGAACTTGGCATAAAGTTTATACTGTAAATACCAATTATGTCCCTATTAATACCTCCGTTTTACAGATGAGTAAACAGAGGCACAGGGAGATTATGGTTCTGGTCCAAGGCCTAACACTAAGAACTTAAATCTTGATACAACATGGTACTATCATCGCCTTAACAAGTATCATGATTAAAAGCAGTACCCTCTAGTTAAACTGAGGGATGGTTAAAGTTATTATTTTTACTTTAAGGACTCTCATTAGGGGGTAATTGTACCCACATAGACTTGTGAAAAGGAAATATGTCTAAACCAGAATGTGGAGCTGATGCCCTTGCAACTTCTCAGGAGATCTTGAAAAGCTGTCATCCTGGGTTGCCAGATGATGCAAAGTCATCTCAGTATTGATTGCATTGCCAGAGAATTGGAAAGAATCTGTGTAAAATGCTATTTATTAGTTGTTGAAGCATGTGTATTAGTTTCCTGTGGCTACAGGCACAAATTACCACAAAAAATGATGGCTTCAAATGACAGAGATGTGTATCCCAATATTCTGGAGTCAAAAAGTCCCATATCTTGGTTTTGGATTAGCTGCTCTCCTCTTGAAGGCTCAAGAAGGGATTCTTTATTTGCCTCATCTAGCTTTAAATATTTTTAATGTTTTATTTCTTTTTTGAGAGAGAGAGAGAGAGAGAGAGAGAGAGAGAGAGAGAGAGAGCGAGAGCGAGCATGAACAGGGGAGGGTCAGAGAGAGGGAGACACAGACTCTAAAGCAGGCTCCAGGCTCTGAGCTAGCTGGCAGCACAAAGCCTGACATGGGGCCCGAACCCAGGAACACGAGATCATGACCTGAGCTGAAGCCAGACACTCAACCAACTGAGCCACTCAGGCGCCCCAAGCCTCATCTAGCTTTAAATGGCACCAGGTATTCCTAAGCTTGGGACTGAAAAACCCGAATCTTCACTTCCATTTTGCTTTCTGTTTCCATTCACACAGTCTTTTCATTTTCTCTCTGAATCCTTAGTGTGTCTCTTACGAGGAGTCTTGTCACTGGATGTAGGGCCTACCTACATAATCCATAATGCGTCCATCTCCAGCTCTTAACTTAATTGCATCTGAACATACCCCTTTTCACAGGTCCCCAGAATTTGCACATACCTTTTTGGGGTCATCATTTAAGCTAATTCATCCAAAAAATTTTATCCAAGCTTTCATATGAATTCTAATTTTGCATTTAAAAACAGGATTGTTCTCTCTCAAAAAAACAAATAAACATTAAAAAAAATTTTAAAGCGGGGACACCTGGGTGGTTCAGTTGGTTGAACGTCTGACTTTGGCTCAGGTCATGATCTCATGGATTGTGAATTTGAGCTTCACGTTGGGCTCTGGGCTGACATTTCAGTCTGGAGCCTGCTTCGATTTTGTGTCTCCCTCTCTGTCTACCCCTCCCCTGCTCACACTCTATCTATCTGTCTGTCTCTCTCTTTCACAAAAATAAATGAACATTTTTTTAAAAAGCAGGATGATAAGCATCTACCCTCTTTATACCACATGGCAACAAAATGCTCTAGACCCTGCGCCACTCATGATTGCAATGTATACTGGATTATGGGTCATAATTTTAGAATGAATTTCCCATACTTTACATCATTCTCAAGCTAGGAATTTTTGCTAATGGTTGGGAGTAGAATGGAAGGCTTTTATTCTTTCCACCTCATCAACAATTTCTGACCTATAGAAACCTAAAACCTAAAAACAATGCATGTACCTCAATTTAATAATCCTTACAGGTTTGAGAAGGAAGCAAAAAGAGTCCAGGAACTATTTCTTATATCTCAAAGAGCATGACTGAAATTCTCCATTTGCCCAGAGACGAGAGGCACAGGATAACCAAAACATCAAGCACTTCTGCTTTTGACTGGAAGAGAATGGTATCAGTCAAGTAACATTGGCGTCCCTCCTGAGATCCCAAGTGGTGGCTGTAAGTCATATAGATGTTGTCTTTGTTCATTTCAAAAAAAAAGAAAGAAAGGAAAGGCTGGTCAGAGTTGTCCAAGATACTGTGCCAACTTGTACTCTGTCATGTGCTTTAGCAGGAAGGACGGCACGCTGGGGGCAGACAGGACACAGGGCGAAGCCATGATGATAAACAACAGTAGTGTCTACTCCTCACTCAGGCATCATATTGAAGCGCAATTTCAGAACCTATCTGGATTAGTGATATTTTCTCACCGTCTGTGCCTCCTAATGTCAGCGATTTAAGATACCAAGAAACAGCTGCTCCATGCCCTAAAGATTGAGAACTTCCACACGAGGACATTTTTAGTGAAACTGACTTCCAATTATCTTGATAAAGGTATATTAATTTTATCGTGGAAGCCAGTCAGCATAGAGGATTACTATGGGGATCGAGTTTCAATATGAAAAGGACAAACTTAGAGACAGGAATCCATGTATATCTGTTCTAATAGCTATTGAGACAACAATTCTAACATCAAAAACCATTGGCCAGGGGCGCCTGAGTGACTCAGTCAGTAGAGCATCCGACTTTGGCTCAGGTCATGATCTCACAGTTCATGGGTTCTAGCCCCACATCAGGCTCTGTGCTGACAGCTAGCTCAGATCCTAGAGCCTGTCTTCAGATTGTGTATCTCCCTCTCTCTCTGACCCTCCCCTGCTCATGCTGTCTCTCTCTCTCTGTCTCTCTCTCAAAAATAAATAACATGTTAAAAAGATTTAAAAAAAACATTGGCGAGAGATGGCCATCAGATGATAAGAACAAGATTTTCATAGGTAACGCTTAGTGAGGAATCTTAGCAGCTTTCTGTTGATGCACAACCCAAGATGCAGACTTGGTAGCATGTGAGAAAAGAGCTTGGCTCTCTGTCTGTTGTTTTGCCCTGGCAACAGGAATTTTCTCAGGGCTCTGTGCAAGCCTGGGACTTCAGACATGTATCCTTTCCATTCCACCTTAACGATGACCATAGTCTTCTATCCCTGACTCATCATTGCTCTTAAATACAACTTCCCCAGAATGGTGGAGACTTTACTCCGGGAGGAAAAATTTTCACATCATGAAGACTACGACGGCATGGCTCCTTATGACATTTGTCTCATATACATATGCCCTTGAAAGCACTGCAAAGTAGCATGAATCTGTGGCTAAAGATGAGGTGTCTGGAGTCATGACTTCACGGCACTAAGTTTCTGAAAGCTGGTGATCGCCCAGTTAATCTGATTGCTACTGACGGTGCAAACAGATACCCCACACCAACGTGAGAGGACTCAGTTTCACATTGAAAAATAAAGTTTATTTGTTTGTTTGTTTGTTTGTTTAGTGTGAGAAGGGGAGCAGCAGAGAGAGGGGGAGAGAGATGAAGCAGGCTCCACACTCAGCACAGAGCCCACCACAGGGCTCAATCTCACGAACCCATAAGATCATGACCTGAGCTGAAATCAAAAGTCAGAGGCTTACCTGCCTGAGCCACCCAGGTGTCCCCAGCTTCACATTAAAAAAAAAGAAATCAATTGACATATAATTCCATATCATCCAGTTTACTAATTTACTGTACTCTATGCAGTGGTTTTTATTATATTCACAAGTGTAGTCTATTCACAAAATTGTGCATAGATCACCACCACCTAATATCAGAACATTTTTATCACCCCTAAAAAAAAAAACTCTATAAACATTGGCACTCAGTCCTCATCCTTCCTGTTTCCAGCCCTGGGCAACCACTAATGTAGTTTCTGTCACTATGGATTTATCACATTTCATTTATATGGAATCACATAATATGTGACCTTTTTTGTCTGGCTTCTTTCACATAGCATGGTATTTTCAAGGTTCACCTATGTTGTACAAATATCAGAACTTTATTCCTTTTTATGACTGAGTAACATTCCATTATGCATAGACAGGCGTGTCTCAGAGATACTGCAGGTTTCATTCCAGACTACTTGGATGAAGTGAATATTCCAATAAAGCCCCTCAAACGACTTCTTTGTTTCCCAGTGCATAGGAAAGTTACATTTATACTACAGTCTATTGAGCAGGTAATGACATTATGTCTAAAAACACAATGCATCTGCCTCGATTTAAACATACTTTTTTGCTAAGAAATACCACCCCTCATCTAAGCTTTTAGTGAGTCGTAATCCTTTTGCTGGTGGAGGGTCTTGCCTCCCTGTTGAGAGCTGTTGACTGATCAGGGAGGTGGTTGCTGAAGGCTGGAATGATTGTGGCAATTTCCTAAAAGAAGACAACAGTAAAATTTGCCACATTGATTTAACTCTGTGTTTCACAACTGATTCCTCTGCAGCATGCTTCTTTCAAAACTGTAGCCAATCCTTCCAAACCTGCCGCAGATTGATCAGTTAAACTTGTGGGCTATTCGAAATCCTTTGTTGTCATTTCAATCATCTTCACAGCATCTTCAAGGGAAGTAGATCTCATCTCACGAAACCACTTTCTTTGTCCACAAGAAGCAAATTTTGTTAAAAAAAATTGCAGCAGTTCCGTTCCATTTTGAGGTGCCATGTCTGATTCTGGTTCTCTTGCCATTTCTGTCACATCTGTGGTGACTTCGTCCTCTGAAGTCTTGAACCACTCAATCCATGAGGGTTGGAGTCAACTTCTTCAAAACTCCTGTTCATGTTGATATTCTGACTTCTTCCCAGGAATCACCAATGTTCTCACCAGCACATTTCAATTTCCTTGCCCAGATCCATCAGAGGAATCACTTTCTGTGATAGCTACAGCCTCATGAAGCATATTTCTTTCTTTGAACGTCAAAATGACTCCTTGATCCATAGGCTGTAGAATGAATGTTGGGTCAGCAGGCATGAAAACAACATGGATCACATTGTACCTCTCCCTCAGAGCTCTAGGGTGACCAGATGCGTTGTCAATGAGCAGCACTATTTTGAAAAGGTTTTTTCCCTCTAGGCAATAGGTCTTGACAGTGATCTTAAAATATTTAGTAAACTGTGTTGCAAACAGATGTACTGTCCTCCAGGCTTTGTTGACCCATTGAAAAAGCACAAGCAGAGTAGATTTAGCATAATCTTTAAAGGTCTTAATGATTTTCAGAGTGGCAATTCAGAGTGGCAAATGAGCACTGGCTTCAACCTCATCAGCAGCTGCATTGGCCCCTAACGCGAATCAGCCTGTCCTTTGAAGCTTTGCAACCAGGCACTGACTTCTCCTTTCTTGCTTTGAAAGTCCTAGATGGCATCTTCTTCTGATAGAAGGCTGTTTCATCTATACAGAAAATCGGACATTAACTGGAGTCACCTTTATTAACGATCTGAGCTAGATCTTCTAGATAACCTGTGGCAACTTCTCCACCAGCACTTGGTGCTTCACCTTGCACTTTGATGTTATGGAAATGGCTATTTGCCACACCCCATGAACCAACCTCTGCTAGCTTCACACTTTCCTTCTACAGCTTCCTCCCCTCTCTCAGCCTTCACAGAATTGAAGAGGGTTAGGATCTGGCTCTGGACTAGGCTTTGGCTTAAGGGAATGTTGTGGCTGGTGTGATCTACTATCCGGACCAGTAAAACTACCTCCATGTCTGCAATAATGTTGCTTCACTTTCTTTCTATTGGTGTACTCATGGGAGTAGCACTTTGAATTTCCTTCAAGAATCTGTCCTTTGTATTTGCAGCTTGGCCAGATGTTTGGTACAAGAGGCCTAGCTTTTGGCTCATCTTGGCTTTTGACATAGTTTCCTCACTAGGCTTAATAATTTCTAGCTTCTGATTTAACATGAAAGACGCATGACTCTTCTTTTCCCTAGAATGCTTAGAGGCCATGGTAGAGTTATTAACTTGCTTAATTTCAATATTGTGTCTCAGGGAATCAGGAGGCCTGAGGAGAGAGAGAAATGGGGAACAGCTGGTTGGTGGAGCAGTCAGAACACACACAACATTGATGATTAAGCTCCCCATCTTCTATGGGTGTGCTAGAGGCACCCTAAATCCATGACAATAGTGACATCAAAGATCACTGACCACAGATCACCATAATAAGTAATAATGAAAATGTTTCAAATCTTGCAAGAATCACCAAAATGTGGCAGAGGCAAATGCTGTTTCCACATGCTGTTGGAAAACTAGTACCTATAGACTTGCTCCAAAAAGGGTTGTCACAGAACTTCAGTCTGTAAAATAGTCTCAGCAAAGCTCAATAAAGTGAAGCGTGGGAAAACATAGTATGTTTGTATATGTACTCTATGCTTTCCGCTCAGTTTTTTTCTTTAAACTTAAAACTGCTATTTGAAAAATCATCTTTAAAAAAAAAGAGGAAAAGAAACAACTCTCTCTGTGAGATTTTGCTGCCTCCTTCCCACTCCATCAGGCCTGGTTAGAGCCCCTGTCTTCTCCATCCATAGAGATGTATTGTCTGGACCCTGGCCTCCCTCGGGACCCCCAGGCTGGCCCCGGCTGTCGGTTCTCTTGTTTGTCTCTCGGCAAAGGGACTGAGGACAAGTTGCTCATGAAGGAGTCCCAGAGATGGACAAGGAGGTTATGGGTTGAGTCTGCCAGCGAGATACCAGGAAAGTGAGATGTGGTTGAATAAAATAAAACTGGTGGGCTGAGCCCAAAGTAGTTCCTGGCCCCTGCCCGGAAGCCCACTTCTGAAGATGACTTTGTGGACTGGAGACATTCCCGGGGGCCACCTTGGGGACATGGGCTGAAGATGGAGGACTACATGAGGGAAGGAGCCCCGAGTCACCATGTCACATCTGGAGCAGAGACATTCTGCTCACTTGGCTTGAACAGGGACACACTGGCTCCACAGGCAATCCATAAAACTATAAACCTCTGCCAGTTATAACTGATTTTTCCTGACTTAATGGGATTGGAACCCAGCCTCTTAGTTAATACCTTTGGGGAGATCCTTCTGGGCCCCTGCCTGCTGAAGGTAACCACACACAAAGGAGAGGGAGCAGAGGAGAGATTCTTGGGATTTTTGTGGGCAGGGCCAGGCTTCCCTGCAGCAAAAAGAAACTTCAAATCAGGAGAATGAACCTCACGCAGGGTCAGGGCCCTGACTACTGCCCTGACTTGATCTTGTTCACAGAAAGGGTCATGGCCTGGCCTTGCATTGACACCCTAGGCTTGCTATAGGGCCATGGGGATCTAGAGCAGCCACACTCCAGGCTTCAATCAGCCCTTTCCACCTGACTTTATAAGTGAAATCACTTTCTATTTCAGAACAAAGTGAAGGAGAACTGTCTTCTAGAAGCTGGCTGGCCTTTTCCTCCGCCAGCCCAACTGATCTGCTCTGGTTGTCAGGCACCTGTTTACCTTAGAGATAGAACACTCCCCAGGGTTCTGAGCCATCCATTGAGACCCACAGGACACTGGCCCTCGGAGGCAGAGCTACGAAGCCCTCCATGGCCACGGTGGGCCTGCTGTCTGCCATTGGACCCACGTCCCAGCTGGTCCAGGAGCACCTGTGGGCTGCTCTGCTGGGGATTTCTGAAGGCTGGAGACACGTTCCAGGTTCCCATGAGTTTCCCTGGGAGATCCTAGTATATCCTATGGTCCTGGTTTTGATAGTGAAAGGACGATGCATTTTCAGAAGTGTCAAGGCACTGGGCAAAAGGTGCTCTGACCACACTGAAGTCTGTGGAATACGTAGTAAGACAATGGGACCAATGATACAAGCTGGTGATGCCCTAGGGCCACCTGGG
>NC_043708.1:127143696-127170919 GCF_006229205.1 Suricata suricatta
TACTATTTCCACATCATCAAACCCTCTAGAATTAGATAATATAAATATCGTATTTTGATTTAAATAAAAGGTCCAAGGGCACCTGGGTGACTCAGTCAGTTAAGCATGCCACTTCAGCTCAGGTCCTGATCTCGTGGTTTAGGGTTTGATTCCCGTGCTGGGCTCTGTGCTGACACTCAGAGCTGGGAGCCTGCATTCGAATTCTTTGTCTCTGTCTCCCTGCCTCTCCTCCACTCATGCTCTGTCACTCTGTCTGAAAAATAAATAAACATGAAAAATTAAAAAAATAGGGGTGCCTGGGTGGCTCCATCAGTTGAGTGTCTGACTTTGGCTCAGGTCATGATCTCACAGTTTGTGGGTTCAAATCCCATGTAGGCTCTGTGATGACTGCTTAGAGCCTAGAGAGTACTTTGGGTTCTGTGTGTGTGTGTCTTTCTCTCTCTCTCAGCTTCCCCTGCTCACACTCTATATCTGTCTCTCAAAAATAAATAAAAATATTTAAAAATTTTTAAACAATAAATAAAAGGTCCACCATTGCTTTAACCATTGAAATTTGTCATAGGTTATAGGTTTATAATTTAAAATTATAACAAAGACCATTTTTATATGATGTGAGCATTTTTATATATTTTTGTATGCCATTTTGCAACACATGAGCGTGTATTAGAAGTCTGCAAAAGTAATTTAATGTTACTTGAATAAATTTTGAATATTTTAAAAAACAATTGGCAAAATGTTTTAAACAACAACAATATCTCATTCAAATTTCATGATATTTTTGTTAGATTAACCCTAAATTCATGGATTAATCCCTTTTGGAATCGAGTTTGTTACATCAGGCAACTCTGTTTTGTATGTATATAAGTTAGGTGTCTTATGTATATACGCACTTTGTGAGCAAGATTCTTCTTGCTAAAAATGCTTTTAAAATGTTGCAGATTTATTTTTATATGATCCTCTTACTGACATACCCAGTAGAAGTGTCATGTATCTGCATTGTTGGGGGGCGGTGTGTGTGTGTGTGTGTTTGCCATCAAGGTAAAACTCTTCTTTTAATCATATACAACTTAGAAATGCTAAATAACAATGATACAAAATTTAAAAGTTTGGAAAAATAACAAAATAATAAAAAAAATTGGTTGCAAAATTTAAAGTCCTCTTCCCATAAATCACAGTATTCTCAAAGGCACCTAGCATTGTGACTCTCTTCCAGCTTTTTGATTTATAGGCTCAGATCCATCAGAGCAATCACTATAAAATGCACTTCTGGAATAATAAAACCTGAAAGTCCGAATTACTCCTTAATCCATTAGCTGCTGAGTACATGTTGTGTCAGCAGGCAAAAAAAAAAAAAAAAAAAGACACAACGTATCTCATTGTATGTCCCCACCAGAGCTCTTGGATGATCAGATGCGTTGTCAATAAACAATAATGTTTTGAAAAGAATCAGTTTCTGACCAATAGATCTCAACGGTGGGCTTAAAATTGTCAGTAAATCATGTTGTAAACAGATGGGCTCCCCCAGGCTTTGTGGTTTTATTTAGAGAGCCCATGCAGAGGAGATTTAGCATAATTTTTAAGAGCCTTAAGGACTGTCAGAATGTCAGAATGTTAAATAGGCACTGGCTTCAACTTGAAGTCAGCAGGTGCATTAGCCCCTAACAAGAGAGTTGGCCTGTCCTTGGAAGCTTTAATGCCAGTCACTGACTTCTCCTCTGTAGCTATGAAAGTCCTAGAAGGCATCTGCTTCTGATCAAAGATGGTTTCGTCTCTATCTGTGACCTTTATGCATTGGTTTTGAATAACTTGCTACAGTTTCTGTATCAGCACTTGGTCCTTTATCTTGCACTTGATACTCTGAAGACGGTTTCTTTCTTACAAACTTGTGAACCAACCTCTGCTAGCCTCAAACTTTTCTTCTGCAGGTCCCTCACATGTCTCAGCCTTTAGAGAACTGAGGAGAGGGCCTTGCTCTGGGTTAGGCTTTAGCTTCAGGGCTTCCCATGGCTGTTTGATCTTCTATCCAGGCTGGTAAAACTTTCTCCATATCTGAGACAAGGCTGTTTCACTTTCTTATAATGGGTGTGTTCTCTGGAGTAGCACTTTGAATATTCTTCAAGACTTTTCTTGAAAAGAAAAGTCAGCTGCTTGGGGCGAGAGGTCTAGCTTTCAGCCTATCTTGGCTTTCAAAGTGCCTTCCTCACTAAGCTTAATCATTTCTCGCTTTTCATTTAAAGTAAAATAGAGGCATACCTTGTTTATGTATGCTTGCTGTCCCTCTTTCCTCAGGCCTCCCTACTCAATGTAAGTTGAGTCCAATGTTCATTAGTATTCTGAAAATTTTAGAGCCTTTAAAAATTATGCTACATTGGGGCACCTGAGTGACTCAATTGGTTGAGTGTCCGACTATGGCTCAGGTCATGATCTCACATCAGGCTCTGTGCTGGTAGCTCAGAGCCTGGAGCCTGCTTTGGATTCTGTGTCTCCTCTCTTTGCCCCTCCCCTGCTCTCTCTCTCTCTCAAAAATTAACATTAAAAAATTTAAAAAATATATATGCTAAATCAACTCTGTCTGTGCTCTGTCATTAGAACAACAAAGCCTAAATGAAAAGCACACCTGTTTACAACATGGTTTACTGAATATTTTAAGCCCACTGGTGAGACGTGCTGCTCAGAAACAAAGATTCCTTTTGAACTATTACTGCTTATTGAAAACCAAGAACTCTAATGAAAATCTGCAATGAGATTTACGTTGTTTCCATGGATACTAGCACAGCATCCATTCTGTAGCCCATGGATC
This sequence comes from Suricata suricatta, assembly GCF_006229205.1. NCBI lineage: Eukaryota > Metazoa > Chordata > Mammalia > Carnivora > Herpestidae > Suricata > Suricata suricatta. Next base: position 127,146,497 of record NC_043708.1, read on the forward strand.
AAAAAGTAATTTTGACCTTCAGGTATTATTGAAGAAATACATTTTTGTAAAGCTATAGGTGTCATAGAGTTTCCTCTGATGGATCTGGGCAACATAATCGAACATCTTCTGGAAAAGATTCACCATTCTAGGTGCCAGTATGAACACTAATGATTCCTAGGAAGATGTCAGAAAATCGACATGAACAGGAGTTTGTAAGAAGTTGATTGTAGATTGAAGGGCAAGATCTCACTGGTCTAAGTAACTGCAAACATAGAAAGAGAAGTAGGAGAGAGAACAAGTGGAAGAGGGATAGAGAGAGAGGGAGGTACAGAATCTGAAGCAGGCTCCAGGATTCAAGCTGTCAGCAGAGCCTGACACAGAGCTCAAACCCACAAGCCATGAGATAATAACGCGAGCTGAAATTAAGAGTTGAATGTTAACCAACTGTGCCACCCAGGTCCCCGGATATTGGTCTTACTGTTGTTTTTTTAGTGATATTCTTGACTATTTCTTTAAAGTATGTATTCTTTATCATGTGTAGTAACTGGCATCTGCTCTATTTAGCTTAGTGGAAAGCTAATGATTAGACGAAGATTTCCTTCAAGGCTTTGAACTAGTGAATCTTCCAGTCTTTGGTGAGAGGCTCTGCTGGGCTGGTCTTCAAAGGTCTGACAGGCAGTCCTCCTTAGCCTTCACTTCCCAATTGTGAAGAGCCTGGGGAGGTCCTAAGATTTTAACTCTGATTAGCATCACTCCCTCAGGCAACCGCGGTATTAAACAATCGCTACGGCAACTCTGAAGGTTAGCACTGTTCACAGAGACTGGGTTCTGAGTCAAGCACTGAAAGTGGGCTGTCAAACAGTTCTCTGGAGCTTTTAGGGACTTCGAAATTGTGGCTTCGTCAGTGCCTGCTACGCTACTTGATTTCATAGCTACCACAGTTGTGAGACTAATGCTTTTCTTTTTCTTTTTGTTTTTTTAATGTTTGTTTTTCTTTTTGTTTTTTTTGTTTTTTTTTCTTTTTGTTTTTTATAATAGTTTGTTGTCAAATTGCTTTCCATATAACACCCAGTGCTTCTCCCCACAAGTGCCGTCCTCCATCACCATCACCCTCTTCCCCCCTCCCCCTCCCACTTCAGCCCTCAGTTCGTTTTCAGTATTCAGTAGTCTCATGCTTTGTGTCCCTCTCTCTCCCCACCTCTCTTTCCCCCTTCCCCACCCTATGGTCCTCTGTTAGGTTTCTCCTGTTAGACCTATGAGTGCAAACATGCTTTCTGTCCTTCTCCACCTGATTTATTTCGCTTAGCATGACACCCTCAAGGTCCATCCACTTTGCTACAAATGGCCAGATTTCATTCTTCCTCATTGCCATGTAGTACTCCAGACTAATGCTTTTCAAAGCTACCTTGTTTCTGGAGGAACAGTGTTGAGATAATGGAAAGTTAAAGTACTCTAAGGCTCACTGGTTTTAGTAAAATTCAGCTGCTTTTTTTGAATGAACATTTCTTGAATTGTTGCAAGCCTTTAATTTCTACATTTCATATTGCTTTTATAGGAAAGAGACTTTTCAGAAATATTGACTCAGCCATTTGGAAATTAAACCCTTCTGTTTAACCTCTGATGATCATAATGTAAATACATTCCATTTGTATATCATGCTAGCTTTTACAAAGGACCCACATCTCTTTGGTCTTTTAAATTTTCAATTTGTGAAACATTTTAAACATGAAAGTAGAGAAAACAATATATTGGCTATCCTTGTACCCACTTTCCAAATTTAACAGATGTAATATTCTACCATATGTGTTTCAGATTTATTATAGTTTAAGAAAAGAAATATACTTATTATCTTTCATTTTCTTCTTTTTAAAATATTTATTTTTGACAGAGAGAGAGAGAGCAGGAGGAGCAGCAGAGACAGAGAGAGACACAGAATCAGAGACAGACTCCAGGATCTGAGTTGTCAGCACAAAGCCTGACGTGGGGCTCAAACTCATGAGTTATGAGATCATGACCTGAGCTGAAGTCAGATGCTTAACCAACTGAGCCATCCAGGCACCTGTCATTTTCCCTTTCTAAAGAAATCACCCCTTGGTTGTTGTTGACATGCCCTATTTGTACATTTTTGCATATGACTACATAAATGCAATGTGTATGTGTGTATATCTATATCCAAATAATAGTTTTGTATCTTCTTCAGACATTTTACTTTTAAATATTTCTTCTTGAAACTAGTTTTCCTTCACCTTGGCATTATTCTTTTGAAATTTACCTATGCTGATATGTGTAAACCTACTGTTTAAAAGAATGATATTTCATTGAATAATCAACCGCAATCTATGTATTCAGTGCCATACTAATGACAGTTTGGCAGAGAGGCTATGAAGGTGAGCCCTAAAGCCAGAATTCCTGGGCTATAATCTATATTGAGTTACTTCTATTTTCTCCGTTATTTTGGGGGAAGCGGGTTTATTGCTATGCCTTGGTTTACATATGTGGGCATAACAATAGCACATACCACACAGAGTCATTTTGAAGATTAAATTACATAATACAAATGAAAAGCTCAAAAGGGTTCTTGGGAAATAATAAGTCCTTGGCAAGAATTAGCTCTTATTACAAACAATGCTGTAGGGAACACTTTCATGTGTATTTCATAACATTTCTGCATCATATCATAGGAAATATCCAGCTCAAATGGATAGGACCATGGTGCATTTCTACCAATATTACCCACACCCAAGTCGTATATTGATGTAATCAGACGGCCAGTCTGGGAAACCTATTTACCATGTACGCATTCAACAAAAATATATACATTTTATAAAACCTTCTATAAGTTGTTAAGAAAAATATATATCCATTTCAAAAAATTGAAGACTTTTTTGTGAGCAGCAAATTCACTGAGAAGGAAATCCTCAGGACCAGTAGAGTCAGAGAGGCCAAGTGACCAACTGGTAGTTAGACAACTTGCTAATAAGTGACCCAGTAAAGCTTTAATGTACATCTTCCAAAATCCACCCCCAGGTTTTCTCAACTACTACATTTTCTTTTCTTCCAATTAATCAGGCAGTTGCTAAATCTCTGCTTCTCTACATGATGTGTAAAAGCAGTGCCTTCCCCCTGCTTTTGGTGTGGCCTTTTATTTAAACAAAAACATTTTTTTTCCCCTAGGAAGATGTTCTCCGAGCTGAAATTAGCTAAAGCAACTTGTAACACATGGTGTGTTATCCATGGATGTGTGCATGTGTTTAAAAAATCTGTGTGGTTGTTTCTACAAATGTATGAATGTAACAGGTGTCTGGGCACACATGTGTTTTTCAGAGCTACTGCTGGTAAAAGAGTTGATGTAAGTGATCTCCTTTCAGAATAGCAATGTGGCTAACACAGCTATTTATTTCAATTCACATTTACTGAAATGAAACGGACATTTGGCAACTTGACTTGGAATAACCAGAAGTTGGGATGCTTGTGGGCTTCTGAAATATAGGTGGGGAAAACGTCTCCTATCTAATCTTTGACATTCTATGTTCCAAGAGATTTTTATTTTAACCCCGCTCTTAATTGCCCTTCAGTATAAAAATTAATTGTGTTTTCCACTAAAAGGCCAGTTCAGCTTAAGGTTGCTCTAGGGTCTTGGCAGTCAATGCATCTTCTGTAAATGGCTTGATTGCCGTCTGCGGGGAAAAGTGCTGGGAAGGATGTGCGTGACCGAGGCTATACATTACAGTCCAATTAGTGTGAAGATCACTACATGAGTCTTTAGCTTTATCTAGTAACTGTCGGAATCTCTAATAGAGACCACAGAGAGAGTGGAAAGGAATTTAGAATCCACTCTCTCTGCCAGGCAGAAGGGGAATGCCTTTTGGCTATATACCAACAGACAACCAGGGACATTTCTTTCAATTTTTCTATCCCTCCAAATGCCTCTATTCCCCCTAAATTAAGAGTTAAAAACCAAAACCAGAACCCTCAAGGTACATGTTAGTATAGATAGTACCAAGCACAACAGCGGGTCCTAGCAAAAGATCTGGTGTCAGGGACCTGCGTTGGTATTTCAAGCTATCTGTGTTGGGTTATTAAAACTCTGTAAGCCCAAGATCCATTAATTAATAACAGGAATGCTAACTACATAGCCTAGATAGAAGTACTAAAATTATTAAATAGCATACTGATATAAAGAATTCTGACGAGTACTAAGCAATTTTAGTATTATTACATTGAGTATTAAAGGAAAATAATGTTCTATGTGAGCTCCAAAATCAGGGTGCCCACACTAACTCATCACAATCATTCATTATGCAGTCTTAAAAAGTCAGCTTCCCAGTCTTTTCTTTCTCTTCCCTCATTTTCTTCCGGTCGTTGAGCATTTTCTAGACCCACTTGAGTTCAACACTCACTTTGTGATAAAGGTTTCATTATAAGAATTCTCTAATGTCCATCTTGGAAGGGCTGGCTTCTCCCAACCCATTCCTTGTGAGTGTTACTTGTCAATACCGCCTTCCATCAGTGATTCTTCTTATCCCCCTTTCCCAAAGGTTATCTTCCACCTGGACAGCCATTGGAGATTGAAGCATCCACCTTTCATTCTTGGTCTCTCTATGCTCCTGTCTCATGGATACTCTGTAGGCTTTTTCATTGGAAACACACTTACTTCTACAGACAAGAGGGGGAGAACATTGTTACCTCAAAAGAAAGATTTAGTAATTCCCTTTTTTGATTATCCTCCTTTAGGAACAGAACCTTCCCTTCTCCAGCACCTCCAAAGGCAAAGGGAGTGTGTAAGGTATGAACCAGACTCCCAGGTGAGTTTCAGGATATCAGGCACTTCCCCCTAGGCACCCATGTTTCTGTGCAGAGGAGGCTACTGAGTAGGCCAGCATACTTCTGATTAACAGCAAAATTTGGAAGAGTATCTTTCTCGAATACTATGCTGACCAAAAGTCAGGTGTGTTTGCTCAAAATCTGTATATTCCAGGTTTATCAAATAATACATACTTTAATGAACATATAAATGGATGAACTAGGAGTATGAGCTGGTGCTACTATGAAAACTAAGTTGATAGCTTGGGAGGAAACAGTGTAGAGGAAAACCACTGTCTTCATCAGCTCAGGCTGCTCAGGCCAAAGCCCTATAAACTGGGAAGTCTAAACAACAAATAATCTATTTCTCACAGTTCCAGAGGCTGGGAAGTCCAAGGTCGAGGCACAGATCAATTCGGTTCCAGGTGAGAGCCCTCTTGCTAATTTCTTCATCTTCTTATAAGGACACTTATCTTATCAGGAAGGTTGGACTCTCACGACATCATCTAAACCTACTCATCTCCCAGACGCACCTCCACAGACCATGCCATTAGGGGTTCAACAACATATGCATGGGGCTGGGCACAAACATGAAGTTTATAATAATTATCAAAAATATTTCTTGGGGGCCCCTGAGTGACACAGTTGGCTAAGTGGCCAACTCTTGATTTTGGCTATGATCATGAAATCAATGTTTGGTGAGTTCGAGCCCCATGTTGCTTGGGATTCTCTCCATCTTTCTGCACAGCCCTGCTCCCCTCTCACTTGCTCTTTCTCTCAAAAAAAAAAAAAACTTAAACAAATATTTCTTGGGAACTCAGTATGGGTGGTGACACTAATGGAAAATAACAGTAAAAACAAAGACAAGACTCCATTTACACTTGGCAAGCTCTGTATGTTATTGCACCATTTTAAAGAACATGAAACTAAAAATCATTGATAATATATTTAGATGTGGTTTATGTCCTTTATTCATTGGATAGTTCCCATGCTTTAAGATGAAATAAAGTGTTTTAAGTAGGTATGCATATTTTTATGATTATTGTTTTAAATTAATTTTAAAAATACCTTATAGTCAGAGAAGAGGCTTCTACAAAGTTTAAAAGTCATTTAGAAGTTCTGGAGCATTCTAGAGTATGGATCATTAGGCTCTCATTATGAAGTATCCCTCCTGTCCTCTCTCCTCTGCTTTCCCACTGAGCCAAGAGGTCACATCAGAGAAAAGAGTGAGGAGGCCAAAAATAAAAGTGTATGGGGGGCAGTGCCTGGGTGGCTCACTCAGTTGAGTGTCCAATTTTGACTCTTGATTTCTGATTTTGGTTTGGGTCATGATCCCAGGGTCATGGGATTGAGCCCCATGTTGAGTTCCATGCTGAGCATGGAGCCTACTTAAGAGTCTCCCTCTCTCTCTCTCTCTCTCTCTTTCCCTTGTCCCTCTGTCCCTCTTTCCCACTCATGCTCTCTGAGAGTAAGGAGGACTGGTGGAGACCCTTGAGGACATGAAACCAAAAAAAAGGAGGTAAAGGAGGTGGGGTGGAACATCAGGAGGGAATAGAAAAAAAAAAAGAAAATCAAGAGAACAAGAGAAACATTTTGCGTGGGGGAGGAGGGAGCCACTGTTAATTAAGTATAAACACAAAAATTATGAAACATTTAATGGGAATTTACCGTATGTTAGGTACCACTGTATATAGTCTTATTAGATGAGAATATTTTTTCCTGATTAAAAGAAGAGAGTCTACCTTTAATCCATGTGTCTTTGAATGCCTACTATCACACATGGTAAGCAGTATACAAATGTTAATTCTTCAATCAAGGAACCAAGTTTCATAAATTGTAAAGGAAAATTTGACATAGTGAGGGATTAGGGTTACCCTTGGTCGTGGCTGCTAGTTATGTCCTTGAAACGATTTCGGGGGGACCTCTTCAGAATCTTCATGGGGTTACTTCCCACCTCAAATTCCTCCCTTTTTAATCTTGGTAAATAAAACTATTTCCCATACGATCTCACTACCTTTTATTTGTAGTCTTTTTGGTGAATAAAATAATGGAGAAAGTAGAAGAGCAAATTTCAAAATATTTTATATCCTCTAACATGTTATTAAATTGATAAAGTATATTTATAATGATAAAATAAACAAAATGCATATATGTATATGTGTATATATATATATACATATATATAACTTAGGGCCCATTCAGATGAGAGCTGATGTATACATTGCTTGGGAAATAGAAGGTACTGAATAATGTTAAATATCATTATTACAAGGGTTGTGTATACTTTGTTTCACCCTCTTGGGAGACTTATACATACATTTTTTTATTTTTTTACATTTATTTATTTTTGAGAGACAGAGAGAGAGAGAGAGAGACCATGAACAGGGAAGGGGCAGAGAGAGAAAGAGACACAGAATCTGAAGCAGGCTCCAGGCTCTGAGCTAGCAGTCATCACAGAGCCCGATGCGGGGCTTGAACCCATGAACCGTGAGATCATGACCTGAGCTGAAGTTGCACACTCAACCGACTGAGCTATGCAGGTGCCCCTACATATTTTTTATATTATATAAAGAAAAAACACTTTTCCACTTCCAAGTGGCCAATTTATAAATGAGTTTTGGGATAACACATTTGCACATGGTACATGCACTAGTAGATGTAGAAACTCAACCTACCATATTATTATTATTATTATTATTATTATTATTATTATTTTAAAGTTTATTTATTTTGAGAGAGACAGAGAACATGTGGAAAGTAGAGTGAGAGAGAGAGAGAGAGAGAGAAAATCTGAAGCAGTCACTGCACCAGTAGTGCAGACAGTGAGATCATGACCTGAGCCGAAATCAAGAGTCTGATACTTAACCGACTGAGCCACCCAGGCGCCCCACCAGAATCTGGTTACTTACGTCATCAGGCGACGCTATGCCTGACCATGGTGCATGTGGACTATTGAATGCTCAGCCCTGATGACAGCTCTGACAGAAAACTGCTATTTCCTACTTTTGTAATCTCACGTGCCCATGCTATATCATATGCGTGTGTGTATTTAGAAAGCCATGCACAAAATGTTCACAGCCATTACTTTTAGATATTTAGATAGTTGGCCACTTCCCAAAGAAGTTATTTCTTCTTTCTACTGATATTTTGTTTTCTGTATTGATCCTATAGTTTATAATTCCCGAAGGAGATACATGGTTATACTTCATTTCACACTGGTGTCCTTTTTCTTCCTCTTGCAGTCCTTAGAAACATTCTTCTAAGGAAAGATTCACTAGAAAGCGGGCTATGACATGGTTGCACAACTGTGATCTCCAAGGCTCTGGCAGAAGAGACGCCTCCTCCCACATCACTTCCAGCAAATCCAAAGCTCCACAGACGGCGATGGATTGAACAAAAGCATTACTTCTTCCCCCAAATTGCAGCAACCACCTTACAAAGGAAGAGAAGGGTTTCAGATGAATATTTAATTGTTTTCCAGGTAATTTCCAGGCTTTCTTGTGAATTTCTTGCACCTAAAGGGCCTGGCCCGATTTCAAGGTCCCCGTCTACTTGGCACCGAGAGCACATGGACGGATCTCAGCAGTCAGGATAGGCTTCCTGGAGATCTCTGGTCCTTGCCTGAAGATCACCGGACACCACTGGGAGCTGCCCAGAAACGCTGGGAATGTAAATGGGAGTCTAATCCGGACAGGTGCACTGCCTCCCGGGGCTCAGTGTCTTCTCACTAGTCTCCAGAATAGTCAGTGGAAAGCCCCTTTGCCCTCTGCCCCAGCACGGGTATGCCATCTGCCCTCAGCCCAGACTTGGTGGCCCCAACCAAATTTAGATGCATTAATGCCACGCGCTGTTAATGGATGGTGCCAAAAGGTACATGGCTCATATCTCCCCCAGCCCTGCTTTGTTACCTCTGACGAGCACTCGAGGCTGGAAAGAGGGCTGTGTCACTTCCACTCAGCTCCAGCCCAGCAACTAAGTACATTCTCACAGGGACATCAATCTTGGATGCCAAAGCCTGGCGATTTGCATTGCAGATAGCCGACCATGGTGACATTTCACCACTGGGAGCAGAGCGAGAGGCATCCTCCTTGGTTAGAGCTGTGGGCGGAGAAATCCACTTTGTAGTCAAATTGAGTGCAGAAGAAAGGAGAGAATAGGGCGGGCAGAAATTGGACCGGTCTCCTTTTGAATGACACAGAGAGTATTGATTTTTAAAATATGAGGGTCACAGTCCTTTTCAAACTGTAAGCTAACTGCTTCCTCCAGTAAGGAGATCAGAGTCCCTTGCGTCCCTTTTCCAACGCAACTGGTACCTGATACCTGGCCTACATATGGTCTTTTCCTGACCTGTGGCTTCCCCATCTTTTTTCTTTTCTTTTCTTTCTTTTTTTTTTTTTTTTCCTCCCCTTTCAGTTCTTATGTGGCATTCGGGTCTTTTACTCCCTTGATTCTCTAGCATTTTGAACTTTCACCAAGGATACATCTACAAAATAGGAGTAAATATATGAAAGTGGTGGGGTTTTTTTTTCGTGTGTGTGTTTTTTGTTTTTGTTTTCTTAGAATTGAATAGGTTTTGTTTTGTTTTATATAGAAAGGGTTTTACACCTGATGCACCTTAGCGATTCTTTTATTATTATTTTATTAAGACAGTTACTCTTCGAGGAGGCAGAGTTATAGTTAGAGAACTTAGTTTTGTCATCAGAAAGATTTGAATATTTATGATACATCTACTACTCTGAAAATTTATAACTTCAGACCAGTTACCTGACTTCTACCACAGCACTGCACATATACAAAATGAAGATAATAATAGGATTTACTTCTAATGTTATAAGAATTAAATGGGACAAATAGTGGACGTAAAAAGCTTAGTCCAATGACTTGCAAGTTGTAAGGACTAGTTAAGAATTGGATGCTGCTGGGCGCCTGGGTGGCTCAGTTGGCTTCGGCTCAGATCATGATCTCACGGGTTCATGGGTTTGAGCCCCATGTTGGGCTCTGTGCTGACAGTTCAGTGTTCTGGAGCCTGTCTTCAGATTCTGTGTCTCCCTCTCTCTCCGACCCTCCTCTGCTCACGCTGTCTCTCTCTGTCTCTCTCTCAAAAATAAATAAAACATTAAAAAATCAAAATAAAGAATTGGATGCTGCTATTTAATTATACACTGACCTGCTGGATAGAGTCATCATTGCGCCTTTGGGGTAAGAGGGGCCTGGTTTGCATTTCAGACGAGCCACTAACTTGCTATTGAACTGAGACCAATATATATTTATAACTTTCAGAGGTTTCCCATCTATAAAATACAGGTATTGAATTAGGCCTGATAAGGTTGTCTGACTAGTAAATGACATGATAATGGAACTGAAACCTCTAACATTTCTTATTGATCCGTGTATGACAAACTGTATAAATGGATCCATAATTTGGGTTTCCCCAGGAGGGTACCCATTTTTTGTTCTTATTAGAGTTCTTATCCTATTATAATGATTCTCAAACTGTGGTCCAAGAAGCTGTCAGAGTTCCCCACATCCTTTTGTGGATCTGTGAAGTCAATACAATTTTCATAAAAAATACCAAAATATTTACCTTTTTCATTGTAATTTTTTCACAAGTGTACAGTGGAGTTTTCCAGAAGCTACATGAGATGGGAATGATATCATCACTCTGATGTAACATGGGATGGGTTTATAATTATCATTTAAGATTAAGTTTTGTAACTAAATAGTTTAAATGTTTGTTTATTTATTTCTTTTCACTTAGTTATTTTTGAAAGAGAGAGCACAAGCAGGGAATGTGCAGAGAGAGAGAGAGAGAGAGAGAATCCCAACCAGCCTCTGTGTTGTCAGCACAGAGCCCAATGTGGGAGTCGATCATTAGAACCACGAGATCATGACCTGAGCTGAAATCCAGAGTCAGACGCTTAACCGACTGAGCCAGCCAGGCTCCCCTGCAAATAAATATTTTAAATGCCTTTATCCTCCTAATTCCTAATATGAGAAATATTGACAGATATAATCCATGCACACAAAATATCTTCAAGGATCTTCAATAATTTTTTAGGGTGCCATGCCCTTGAAAATCCCTGTCCTATTATCAATATTTGTTTCTATACACACATTTCCCCAGTGGACCTAGAGATCCTTAAAGGCAAGTGCTATCTTGACCTTTGAGTTTCTACTTCCTGACCCTGTAGCTGTGCTCAGGAAAGGTTCATTAGCTCGGTGCCGAGGAAACAAACTGTTAGATATGTAGGTCTTCCGTCTTCCCCACCTAGAACGTAAGCTTATTAATTTGCCCATTTCTTGTACACTTTGTCTTCCTCCCCCCATGGCATCTAATCATTCTGTAGATGAATCAGCTGTCCACAGACTTGTGTTAAATTGTGTACCTTCACAGTGGACCTGCTCTGTGTTCCCAGGTGAGGGCGGATGCCAGGTACAGCCCGACTGCCCAGCACTCCCATGGACCCCTGTGGTCTTGGGTTCTTGCTCCGTAGCAGCCTCAACCCTGCCACTTCTGGACCCGACAGCATCACAGAACGGTGAGTTCTTCAGCTTCGTCTCCTTGGCATCTACAGTAGCTGTCTCATCCTTGTGATACCTCAAAAAAATGCCCCTAGAAAACTGAAGGCTCATTCTCTACTCCTTCAACATTCCCTCCCTCCCCCGCACGATCTTTACCCCTCCCAACTCTCCTCCTTCAACATTTTCCCCGCACAATCTTTAGCCGTCCCAACTCTCCTCATGTTTAGATACAAATACCCTCTGGCCCTTCTGGATCTTTGCCCTCCTTATTTCTTCCTCCCGATACACCCTGTACTTTGATTCCACCTATGTTTTTATTTTATTTTATTTTATTTATTTTTGAGAGACAGAGACAGAGAGTGCTGCAAGCAGGGGAGAGGCAGAGAGAGAGGGAGACACAGAGTCTGAAGCAGGCTCCAGGCTCTGAGCTTTCAGCACAGAGCCCAACGCAGGGCTTGAACCCACGAACCATGAGATCATGACCTGAGCTGAAGCCGGACACTTAACCGACTGAGCCACCCAGGCGCCCCTTATTCCATCTATGAAATCTACCTTTTCTTCAAGGTCTCAGTTCACTGCCAGGTTTCTGAGGAGCCAATAAGAACGCATCACCCCTCCTCGGGGTTCCAACAACACCTAGTGCAATCTATCTGATAAAAATCCATTGCAGAGGCCGTGTCTATCTTTTCCCATCTCTTGTAAGCTCCTTAAAGGAGGGAATTATTTCCTACTCATTGTTATCAAACACTGAACCCAGCCTTTAATAGGAGCTCACAAAAAGTCCTTGAATCTCTTTCGTCTGAAGCTTGACCCCACACCCTGGGTGTTTTTCCATGTTGCTAGACTGTCTCCTTTGAAAAATCACAAGGCAAGACAAATTCTTATCCTACATATGCTGTATGCAAGCAAAATTGGGTACTACGAAACCTTTCCAAAAGGGGTCAGGAGGCCATTTTTATCCACAGGGGCTGTGTTTGTGTTTGGCAATGAGCATTTCACATTTGCTTGTGGCGGCCTGGCAATCATGGCCTTCATGCCTGCCGATTGCAGAAATCTGTGTTAGGTGCAGAAGCCACAAAGCTCAGATCATCTGCACATCCTGATAGCACGCTTCAGTGAGAGCCTCTGGCCAGTCAGAATTACCGGCTCATGAGGAAGATACTGAGAAAGACAAAGAAGGTCTTTAGAGCCAAGGCTGGAGCAGGGAGGATCATGTAGACCATAGGAGAGAATCTGACTTTGTTTTTCTTCAGAGCTCTATAAAAAAAAAATTAACATAACCTGGTGGAGATTTCATGACTCACGAGGGAACGAATTACAGGCTCACAAACCAAGGGTCAACAATAGCCCCTCCCTCCCCCAAACCACAAGGCTGATCTGAAGAAACTCAGCCCGAGAAAGACCCTCCACCGTTCAGGTTCACGTCTAATGAGGCAGACTGCATTTGAGTCTGTCATCCCCATGCCCGAACTTTTCTCAAATTAATAGACGATTTAATATTTGATGTTCTTCTGGAGCACATCACCAGCCCCCAGGACTGCAAAATTAGGCAGGAAATACCCCACAGGCAGGCCTGTCTGGCACGATTTCCAGACTTTGCAAGAGAATCGGGAGCGCTTTTATTTCTCAGGGAAATAAAGAATATTCTTCCCCTCAGCTCAAAGTTAGTTCTTTATCTTCAAGTAACTATAAACAAATACAGTTTTGGCAATCACCACTGGGAAAGATAATGCTGATGCGGTTATCGAAAATTCCACTTTTACTCAGACTCTTTTTCTCTCCCCCCTTGGGATTTCACAGCTGTTTCACGTTCCCTGCATTTTTCACTTGCACTGCGTTTTGTTCAGCTTTAAATGGGCAAAACAGAGACTCTGCTTTCTTTGGAACATGACTTTCTGTCTCTGAACTAGAAGCTCTGTTTTAAGCATTAAGACCCGTGGTTCCCAATTTACCAGTTGCTCTCCATTTAAAACAGCAAAAATATCCCCAGGGCAGTTGAGTAAATGAGGTTATACTCTGTACAATTAATGAAACACATTAATATCTTTACACTTTCCTGCATTCCTTTTCCCAAATTTTTAAATAAGGTTTCCAGGCATCTCTGCTTTATGCAGCAAAGCCAGAAGAATGAGATTGAATAAAAAGGATGTAAATGAGCAATATTTTATACTAAGGGGGGAGAAGCCATTTTATAGCATTTTTATTTCTGTATGCCCTTTCTTGATGAATTGTGTTGACCCAAGACTAAATTGGCTTAGTAGACTCTTCTTAAAGACATAACATGCTAATGTGCTTTTATATTAAACAGTTAATTTAATTTAATATATTTGCTTGATGTTGTATCTGGACTTATTGTGGAAACTATTTGCCTTATCTCTCAAGAAGAGTAGACTACAATCTCAGTAGCCAGACAACCATGGGGAAAGTGTGCAAGTGTTAATCCTGTAGTGTTATCAGCGAGTCAGCCCATTACCGATGGTTCTTAATCCTGTTGTGACTCTTGTCTATTTTTAATTTTTTTTCTGGTGAAACCTGGCTTTACTTTCAAACTCAGAAAGTAATATATATTGATTTAAAAAATAAAAAATACATAGGGGCACCTTGGTGGCTCAGTCGGTCAAGCTTCCGGCTTCGGCTCAGGTCATGATCTCATAGTTTGTGAGTTCGAGCCTCGCCTAAAGCTCTGGGCCGTCAGCACAGAAGCCACTTTGGACTCTCTCTTTCTCTCTGTCTCAAAAAGAAATACATAAACCTAAAAAAAAAAAAAACAGATTGGTCTTTTAAAAATTTCAAAATAGACAATTTCAAATTATTTGTATGAACACTGCCTTGATTCAAAAACTGATCTCAGGCAATTTTAGACATAGGTAGCTGTAACATTCATCTTTCGGGTACTTTGAATATTAGAAGTGTTTATTTCACACATTCATCAAATGTTTATTGTGAACCTACTACATGCTGAACATTTTGCTGGAAGAATCGTCATCATTTGGAGTATCTGCTTAAATACATGCGTGCGTGCACGGAGATCTAATTTGATTGTCCCCTCAACAGATTTACCTTTGCAATGATGCTTTTCTTAAGCTAATATTAAAATTAGTATTCTCTAAGCCCAAATCTACTAATGGTAGGGGAAGTGGTTTTGGAGGAAAAGTAAGTTCAGGGCATTAGCAGTTCAATCTCTTCAAATGCTTTCTTTTCCATGCCAAAAGCCAAACAGAGCAAACCCCGTGTTACGGTAAGTGTTGTAATGATTTACTGCCTTGCTAATTCCGCATGCGTTGTGACGCAAGCATTCCTTCCACCCTTGGCTGTGAGAGGTGATGACTTTCAGATGGAAGTCAGGATGATCATTCCAGCACCGGCGCTATATTCTTCCGGTGCAGGATGTGTGGTAATTCTAATTCCTGGCTCCAAACTAGGAAACCATGTGCTACCTCTCTTGAAAATTCCCTGGAATTTCAGATAAAGAAATGTAGCTTTTCTGTTACCATTCCCCTCTATTTGGAGTGCCTCGGACAGCTGATAGACCATTGCCACGTCACAGGCCAGGCACGACTGATGTCGATAACGAGCATGCCGATGTCATCAGAACCATTATTTGGGAGTCAGAGTTCAAACAGGCTAGTCTCAACAGGAACAAAAACTATCGAATTATTAATATTGCTGACTGTGATGGCTACACTATGATGGAGATTGAACTAGTTTGTAAATGGCTTTACCAGTACTTATCTGGAATTTGATTTAATTTGGCACAAGTAAGCATGACTGATAATGTTTTCCTTTTAGCCACTACATTAAAATGTTAAAGGATCATCCGCTGATGATGACAGTATAGTCACCCAAACCGAGTCTCGGAGAGTTTAAGTAATAGCTTGTTCAAATCACACTGTAGGTGAAAGAGTCCAACTTTCCGCCCATTACATCAGTTCGCATTCAATTTCAAGGTCCAGGAAAGCTTGGAGCCAAGTCTGTTCCTCTCAACCAGCACGTACCACTTTCCTAGGACTTAAGAGGCGTTCAGTAAAAATTTTGAAGCAATGGCTGGGAAGTTGAGTTTTAATCTCCTATCTCCATCTAAACTAAGATTTTGTAACCTGGAACACATTCTGCTGACTCATGTTCTGGGGCTTCTAACCTTCTACGATGACTTTCTAATTTTTCATGCTTCTGTAAACCAAACAGCATGAGCGTGTATGGGACTGTCTGTCAATTAACTTCTGTCACTGGAGTTCCGTGCTGTAATTTGCACTTTTTTGGTTTCCAATGTATTGAATCGAAATAAAAGCAAATGTATCTGAGTTTGCCATTTATTATTTATATGTAATTTGTGAGTTTATTATTTAAACAAGTGTGTTAAGGATGAATGCCACATTTACGTTGGAGACAGGTGCATTGAGTGGATCGTGGTTTTAGGGGACCCAACACTCTCCATTTCATTAGCAGTCGGTGTGATTCTAAGAAGACAATGAGACATTTTTCTCACTGTGCTTCCAGCAACAATAGAATTAGAGGCCCATAATGTAGTTATCAGTAATGCAGTGACACCAACATTTTATTTAAGTGAACAAGAAAGCCTCACAGATAATGAAAATGATTCCTTACAATTGGTGATGGCACACTGCTTATGTGTAAAGTTTTGATAAGGTTTGAGTTTTAATAATCCCAGGAGTGCAAATAGTCTTAGAGCGATTGCTTTATATACAGTCCGTATATTATTATATGACATACGAAATCTGTAATGACAATATTAAAGTGGAAATACAGACACAGATTTGATGTGGGAACGTATCTGAGACTACGTCTTTCTGCTACTTACCTCCCATTTTTAGTTTTAACAAAATTAAATCGTCTACCATATTAAAAATAATACTATATTGAATTTTACTGGTTTTATGGCCTTCATTTAATGCACTTAGAATTATTTAGAATTTTTAGTTGTAAAGAAATTGCAAGGATAAAGATATTGTACTTAGTTTTACATTTGTATGTATTTAAGTAATAACATAAAAATGATGGCTTAATTCAATACTATGTCCTCTGAGGACTGATTTACTTAATGTATTATCATCCCTGTATGTGAGTTCTATATACTATAGAGAGTAATTCATTAAAGAAATCAGTATTTTATATATATTTTATAATATATGTTATATATAATTTTATGTAATATATGATGTATATTTTATTTTATATATTTTTATTTTATATCTAGCATATATTGTGCATTATAATTATGTATTATGTATTTAATATATCACACTCATTTTTATTTATTTAAAAAATTTTTAAGTGTTTTTTATTTATTTTTGAGAGAGAGAGAGAGAGAGAGAGCACAAGCAGGGAAGGGTCAGAGAGAGGGGGAGATACAGAATCTGAAGCAGGCTCTCATCTCTGAGCTAGCTGTCAGCACAGAACCCGCCGTGGGGCTCAAACCCACAAACTGTGAGATCATGACCTGAGCTGAAGCTGGATGCTTAACTGACTGAGCCACCCAGGCCCCTCTCAGGCTAATTTTTAAAAGTATTATATATACATATATAATCACAAAATTTCCTTAAAGAATTTTGTGACATCATTGCTGCTGTTCACAGGATGCATTTGTATCTGTATATTTACCAAATTAATCTCATCGAAAGGAAAACTACATTTGTAACAAACTGAAAAGATGAAGACCAGAATGCCCAAATAAAAAAAAAATTGGAAAGTAGCAGTATTACATTTATTTAATTCTTAGACTTTTTGGGGTTCAACTAGCGTAATTTCAAATTTAAATAAAAACATGAAAAGGAATTAATATTTTATGTTATACTCATGCATTCTACTTTCAAATACAAGGCACCATTTCTCATTTCTGAGGGGGCGTTTTGAAAAAAATTAAATATGTATTGAAAAATAATAGGGGCACCTGGGTGGCTCAGTTGATTAAGTGTCCAACTCTTGATTTTGGCTCACATCATGATCTTAGGGCTGTGGGATCCAGTCCTATGTTGGGCTCTATGCTGATTCTGGAGCCTGCTTAAGATTCTCTCTCTTCTCTCCCCCTCCCCCCTGCTTGTGTGCTTTCTCTCTCTTTCTCTCTCTCTAAAAAATATATATTAAAAAATAAAAATAAAGAAAATTAATAGCCTTTTTGAAAAATTATTTACTGATAATATTCTGGTAGTCATGAAACAATGTTTTGAGAAACATTTTAAAAATGTGGGTAGAAAATAGTAGATAGCTATTGTAAATAATTCAAACAATAAAGTATAAAGAGTAAGTTTAAAAAATTCTTGAATCCCACCACTCAGAGAGAAAGCCACTATTCATCACGTAGGAAACATCCTTTCAGACATGTTACACATTATTTTCTTCCATTTTATATGCATCCACATGCATCTGAAGCTTCATCCTCAGATTTATCTGAGCCTATTTTTAGCAAGGGACCATGTACATGGAAAAAGTGACTCAAGCAAGTGAATTAATTTAAAGAAACCCATCAGTCTGACCACTGAAGAGTGCCAGGTAGAACACACAGACTACGCAATTGATTAGTGTAATTAAATTGAACAGTAAAGAAATGATCATTATGGATAAAGGAATGAGCAATACATTTAAACAAAAAACTGCAATGCGAGTTTTTCCCCACTGGATCTATCTTATATTGAGCAATTATTATGTTCTACTTTAAGAAAGCTTGAATTTATGATAAAGTGGGAAAAGGTAGCGTGGTGTCTCGACATTATCATTTTAGAAGCTGCAGTGAACTACATTATTTGATTGTATCTCTAAATTAATTAAGAAGTGTGTACGGAGAATTCTTAATAAAGTTGACCAATTTTTAATTCAAGTTGCCACTACTGAAGTTACAAACATAATCGCTATTGGTTCAGAATCTGCAGATGATCTGATATCAGTCTCTGACATGTGTTCGAGCATAGTAAAACCTCATTAATTTAGACTTCTTCATTTGAATTTCATGACAATTTGAACAAGGTATGCTGTTCTTCATTACCTAGGAAAAAGAGTTTCCCAACAGGATAAGAAAATATTATCCCAACAAGATCTCAAGGCTACAGTATAAAGAACTGAATAGAACAAATAATTTTCAAATATTTAGCATGATTCATGTGTATAAAAATATAGTGACTATGCACTTAAGAGATACCATCTGGTCTTAAAGTATATTCAATAGAACATCTGTTTAAAAGTAGTCTTAGTGTATTATAAGTCTTTCTCTTTTCTTTCTTTCTTTTTTTCCATCCATCATCTATCTATCTATCTATCTATTTATCTATCTATCTATCTATCTATCTATCATCTATCTATCATCCCTCTACCCATTTATGTAACTCTTACAGTTCATACCTTCACTAATTTGGAATAATAGTGCATCTTGTTTTCATATTACTAGCATTTAATTTATTGGCTAACATATGCAATAGAAGTTGTTAGTTCATATTTACATGAATAGTATTCTCATATTAAGTGTAACAAGATGAAAGATCAACTCAATATCTTTAAATCATGGCTTAAAGAGTAATTAGCTTGGAATGTTTAAGCTACCAAAATATTTATATGTGCAATTCTCAACTAGGACTGTTTCTGCCCCTCAGGAAATATATGACAATGTCTAGAGACTTTTTGGTGATCACAACTGGAGGAGCTGCTGGTATTTAGTGGGTAGAGGCCAGGGCTGCTGCTACACATTTCACAATGTACAGGACAGTTGCCCACAACAGAGAATTATCCACCCTAAAATGTCAATAGTGTCATGGCAATTTAAAAAAAATTTTAATTATTATTGAATCGGTTATTGATATCATTAAATAAGCTCACTGTGCAGGTTGTCAAATATGAAAATGACCAAAAATATGAATTTGGTAATTTTGAGGTCCATTGGAGGTCAACTACTAAATAAATGTGACCTGATCAAGTTCCCTGTTGAATCCATTTTGATTGCTCAGGCTTCCATTACGATACTGTGTACAAGCAGAACCTGAAGCAAATGTTATTAGATGTCTCAACCCAAGTTGTTGAGAAAACAGAGCCTAAGGCGAAGATTAAGGTTAATCCTTTATTTGGAAAGTGCACGCCCAATATGATGAAGGTGAGGAAAGGAAACCTAAGGCAAGAAAAAATGTGAGGTGATTCAAAGTGATACTCTGTGCTGTGGGCTACTGCTTGGTGAAGAGCCACTGTGAGTGACAGCAGTTGACTCAGCAGGCTTGTGATGCTCCAAGGTAAAATCTCAGAATAGGTTTTGGAAGATAGGAAAGAGAAAACTTTTCTTTGTCATTGGCCAAAAATTCACTCCATGGTGGGGGTTAGCCCCCAAACACATTTCTGATTGGCATCATCATTGCTCTTCTGCAGCTTTTAGGGATGTCAGACTTTCCACCCTGCATGCAAAGTCTGACCACGGTAGGAAGCTTCTCGTGCCCCAACGTATGGCTGTTTGGCTGTTGTGTTGCCGAAGTTGAGGATAGCCTGCTGCTCCCAGAATGAGTGAGTGGTTAGTCCGCCGGTAGAGACAGCTCAGGGAATACGGGGAAGCAGACAGATGTGTGTCTGACAAAGTAAGTCCGGTGAACATTGAAACCATTTGTCAACTATTTTTAGTTATTTTCCTTCCAGGAACATGGTGGGATTAAAGTTCTTGCCCATTGTGTTGGTTGGAAGGGGTCTTGTGTCTAGTTCAGACCAAGGACTTGGGTGAGGAAAAATCTGTGCTACAACACCTACAAGACAATGAAAGATCCTCCAGAGTTCTGTCTTTGGCTTTGGGATGGAAATAGCAACAGTCAAGATGGTGATTCCCCAGCAGCCAAGGTCACTTTATGACTGTAATAAACAGTCCCTTCTGTCTCCCATCCTGTCCTAAATGGGGCATGTAACATAAAAGTGAGAAATAACCATAGGTATTTCATGAGCTAACTTATTCTGACTGGTTACGTTTGCTATGGAAATCTACAGTCATGGAGCAACAGTTAAATGAAGCTACAGGACCACCATCCAGAAATGAAGAATAGAATCCTAGGAGATAACACATTCCTTCAGTTTTACATAGTCATATCCATTTCCCAACTGCATAACAAAATACAAGATAAAACACTGCAAAATGGAGCCCTGATTTTCAGTCCTGAGCATGCCCAGTCCGAAATCCTTCCCCCGCCCCCAACCAAGGAGCAAGGCAATGTTTAGCAGGGACCTCACATATCTGACCTATGCTTCCCTCAAGCTTGGAGCTGCCACAAATGCTCAGGTATGTGATTCCAGGCCCTTTCTTATGTGGCCCAGTGGCCTAGTCTATTCCTGATGCTCCAGATACCATTAGTAATAACTGTCAACAAGGATAAAGCAGGATAATTATTTCATACCAGCAGCTATGAGTATCAGTTTTCATGCAAGCTTTTATGCACCATCTTCTAAGTGCAGATCCCGCTAGGCACGGGACATACAAAACTGATCAAGACACAGCCTCTGTGGTCAAGATGTTCACAATCATCGCAGAGACACTGCTTGATATAAACAAGTAAGTTAGCAGGCTTATGGTGGCCTTTATTGTACAGAAAAGAAGGGCACTAAATGATGTACACTGATAATAAGGTCATGCTCAGTGGGAATGGTCATGATAGTTATCATCTAATGTGCATTGTATGCAGATGAATTATGGCACCACGCTATGTGCTTCTAATCAATGACCCTCTGGTTCTTGTAGACCCTCTTCCTATGAGAGTACACTTATAATAATTATATGTGCTCTAACTTGCATAAAGCAGAATATCTTGTCTTTATGGGATTCCTTGGTGTGGCCTTCCATAAGAAAATTGGCAGAAAGAACCCAGAGGTGCCTACCTGTGTTACATGCGTTGAAAAGATTTATTTAGGGGCACCTGGGTGACTCAGTCGGTTAAGCATCCAGCTTTGGCTCAGGTCATGATCTCATGGTTCGTGGGTTCGAGCCCCATGTCGGGCTCTGTGCTGACAGCTAGCTCAGAGCCTGGAGCCTGCTTCCGATTCTGTGTCTCCCTCTCTCTCTGACCCTTCCCTGCTCATGCTGTCTCTCTCTGTCTCTCAAAAATAAATAAAAAACATTTAAAACATTAAAAAAATAAAGAAAAGATTTATTTAGCATGTATGTACCTCCTACGGTGGCAAATGTAAGTACATAACAAACATATTGAGATATCTTAGGGAAATGAAAGATGTTGTATATTTAACATATCCCAATTACTCTGGATAAATGCTGCTATGCTATGTAAGTGTTTATACTTTCTGACACTGATAAGATCTGCCAAGCAAAGTGTCTATGGACCTGCTTCTTACTAGAGTAAACCTTGGGAATTTCTAAACACTTTACATGATTTATTTTAACACCAAAACTCCTATAAGAAAGGTATATCTTGAAAGGGATAGAAAACAAATAAATAGTAGACTTGTAGGAAAATGTAAATTTGCAGCACCTTGTAAAATGGCAAGTGGTTATGTCGACATTCTTTACACTAAAGATGTCTTTCAATGCTGTTTTTGGAAACTTTATGGTTCTTTCAGAGTACAGCGGGAACTGACAAAAATTCTCATTTGGGGGGAGAAACAATTCCCAAACAGTATCTTCCTATAAGACCAAATACTTCAAAGCTTCAAAAATAGTCCTTTTGTCTCTTCTCACTTCCAACAACAGTTTGGGGGATAGAAAAGAAGTGGTTTTATGTCAGAAATCCGAAGGTTAAATACTTTCAGCTAATTTCATTTTTATTTCTGTTCAACGTTGGATCACATTTTCTTGAAAATGCATTGACCTTTGTGGGAGGACCAGAGGTTGGAAAAAAAAACAACAACAACAACTTAAAAATAAAAATAAAGAATAATCTCAAAATGATCTCTAGACTATATGGTATAATCTTCTGAATCACATATGTAATCATATGTCCATGCCATGGTTACATGGAACAGAAGGATGGCATGCTTAGTGATAAAATAAGACAGGAAGAGAGGCTGTAAGATGAGAACAGCTAAGAGGAGTACACATTTTTCGTTTCAGAGAACATCCCAGTATATCACACAAAGCAGTAAGAGCAGGGGAGTCCGGTGGCTCAGTTAATTAAGCATCTTACTCCTGACTTCAGCTCAGATCATCTTCTCATGGTTGTAGAATCGAGCCCCACATCGGGCTCTGTGCTGCCAGTATGGAACCTTGCTGGGATTCTGTCTCTCTCTCTTTCTCTGCCCCTCCCCTGCTCATTACCAACCCCCCAAAATAAACATTTTTTTAAAAGCAAGAGCATACGGGTGCCTGGGTGGCTCAGTCAGTTGAGCATCTGACTTTGGCTCAGGTCATGATCTCATGTTGGTGGGTTCAAACCCCTTGCTTCAGATTCTGTGTATGTGTGTGTGTCTCTCTCTCTGCCCCTTCCCCACTCATCTGTCTCTCTTAAAAATAAATAAACATTAAAAAAAAAAGCAAGAGCACAGGATCCAGGGTTTATTACTTTTCCTAATAACTGTCTCTGAAATCGTGAGGTAAGTTAATGAAGTGGCCAAAAGCCAAGGGTTCTGATCTGTTGGCTAGACCGTTAACAACTCTATTTGGTGTGAGTGTCATAAGAGGATTTGTTAATTAGTGTTTGCAAAGCATACCAAGGATGAAAAGCTCTAAACATTAATGATAACCCATTCCACATTCTCCAGCAATGCCTGCAGTGATTTCTGCATGGAGAGAAATGATAGAAATGAGCTTTCATATTGTATTAACACATCACTTAAAAGGTGACTCTCAAGTGGATGAAACAGAATACTAAATTGGAAACTGGGAGACCAGGGAGTTTACAATGGTATATTAATTATATACACGGGGCATTTTAATGATTGACAAATGCAAGAGAGAAGCACACACTTTACATACAGCTCTGAGTGAGGTTTGGCCAAATACTTTAAGAACCAAGATTTTATGCCATTTGACCATAATGACTTTTGATAATCGTATAAGTTTAATTTTTCTAAGCAGCCTATAGAGAAAATATTGGCCACATCTAGTCAATAACAGGCTACATTTTTCTTTGCAAAATAACTAGAATTTTTTTAAGTTTATTTATTTATTTTGAGAGAGAGTGAGTATGTGTGGGGGAGAGGAGGAGAGAGAGAGAGAGAGAGAGAGAGAGAGAAGCTCAAGCAGGCTCCACACAGTCAGCACAGAGCCCATTACGGAGCTTGATCTCAAAAGTCAGACGCTTAACTGACTGAGCCAACTGGGTGCCCCTAGTATTAGTTTTATTTCATTTGACATAATATATGTTCAGTTCAAGGGCAACATTACTGAATACTATTTCTTGGGGCACCTGGGTGGCTCAACTGATTAAGCGCCTGACTTAGGCTCAGGTCATGATCTCATGGTTCATGGGTTTGAGTCCTGGAGGCTGCTTTGGATTCTGTGTCTCCCTCTCTCTCTGCTCCTCCCATCACTCATTCTCTGTCTCTCTCTCAAAGTAAAATAAAGACATAAAAATTTTAAAAAATACTATTTTTTTCCATTTAAATTAAGTTTTAGATTAAAAGTACTTGGCTTACTCCCCAAGATGGCAAGCATAAAAATATCTTAAGTTCTTTCAAGTATTTCTTCAAAATTAAGCCTTATACCACAACTGGGAAGACCCACAGAAAGCAGGCAGGTACGGCACTATCATGAATTTAGCATTCACCTTGCTTCATTTATTTTGTAACTGAAAGTGAAAGATACTATTTTCTTCTTACCTAGACAAATGTGTCTTAAGGTATAATGGGTTTTAGCAAAGAGATCTCCTGCCTCTGTAGAACTTTTTCTTTTAATTAAGTGGAAAATTCTACTTTGCAATTGTTACACATCCATCATAAACCATCATATACATATGAATAGAAACTAATGAATTTGCTTCAGAAAGCTATATACATTCAAAATGAGACTCACCCCTTTATGCCCAAATCTTAGTGGGGTCCCTGCAGAATCCTCCTGGAGAAAAGATCAGAGTTCAGGAAGGCGAGATCACTGCAACATCCCTCAGCGTTCCACAGAGAAAACAAAGGAAAGATGACAAATTGCCTTTAAAAAATACCAGGGAAATAAAAGAAAAAGACCCAGTTTTTAAAGAAACGTAAGTC
>NC_043708.1:127171019-127347194 GCF_006229205.1 Suricata suricatta
CCATCGCGTAAACTTGGCCTGTTTTTCTTTTGTTAACCTTTAAGCCTGAGTATACTCAAAAGCGACCAGGGAGCCAACTAACAGGTGTAGATTAAGGATCGAAGGAGGTCACCGTACCTCTGTCACCACCAGGCACCCATGTAACAACATCCCTGAAGAAATTTAAACATCAATAGCCATAATAAGGGCAAATTTATCAAGCCCAGCCAGCTCTAGCTGGGAGCCCGCCTGCGTCCAGCCGCCTTGCCCTTGCGAAAGCTCAATTGATTTGGACATTCTTTTACTAGAGTTGATTATCAATTGTGACATGGCAAATTTGTTACCTTCCAAGTGCTGAGCGTATGGTGGCTATTGAAGTCTCTGAAGTGAAAACACCTGTGCTTAGGTTGCCCCTTACTAGTGAAAAGAGAAAAGTGGGGG
The DNA here is from genome assembly GCF_006229205.1 of Suricata suricatta. NCBI lineage: Eukaryota > Metazoa > Chordata > Mammalia > Carnivora > Herpestidae > Suricata > Suricata suricatta. The sequence goes on from NC_043708.1 coordinate 127,171,440, forward strand.
GAACAGTCTTACTCTCATAAACACGGGCCAGAGGAGCTGCCCTCTGGTTGAAGTCCCGGCTGCTCCTGGAGAAGAAGATCCTTTGAAGCAGAAGGAGGGCAGATTTTCTCAGATGAGCTCAGAAGACCTGGGGAAGGGAGGGGAAATGCCCAGGCGAAGCCCTGTTTGGAAGCCAGATCATGAAGCTCATCCTCATGCAATTCCTTCTGCCTGGAAAATGCTTAACGGTCCACCCCCATTTTCCCAAATCGGACCCACCTTTGACTGCTTTTCTTCCTGATTAGATCGCAGACTCTTCGAAGTCAGAATGTTGGTGTACACGTTTCTAGATCTCCTGGGTCATCTATCACAATAGCACCAATTTGCTTCATTTTTCCCCTTTGATACCTAATTAGTGCCAAAGTATCTGTTTTCACTGATGTGTCATCAGCCAACCAGAAGGGAAACTATTTATTTCAGCTGCCTACACTGACGTTAGACATCGCCTAAGAAAGAGGGTTGGTGAGACTGACCTCAAAATAAACAGAGCTACAACCAGGTTTTAAGAGAAAAATCAAGTTGACTATGCTGTGTGCCACTTCAGTCTAGAAAAAAAAAAAGTGGAAGCCCCAGCAGAGATTCCCAAATGTTGTTGTCAATGCAAACAAACAAAACATATTTTTAAAAAATAATGCAGCAATTAAATATAGATGATAAGTCCAAAATGAGTGTTAAAACTTGGTAACAGGACCTGTTGGAGGCAAAACCACCCAATTGCCTGTCCATGTTCTGTAGCTACATTTTCTTTTCTGGGGATATTTTCCCTACCTGGTCTTCCCTCCCTCTTACCAACTGTATCTGGGCCTCTCTTCTGGGCACGTGACACTGATAGTAATAATTTGCCATCAGTCATTTACACTTCAGTGTAACTCAGTTATTATGTCTCTAGAGGGTGTATATATTTGCTAACATTTTATTAAGAACTTTTGCATCTATATTCATTAAGGACATTGGTTGATGCTTCTCTCTCTCTTTTTCTTTCTTTCTTTGGTACTGCTTTGGTTTTGGTATCGGGATTGTGGTGGCTTCATTCAGCTATGGGTCTTTGTAAAGAAAGCTTTTGGTAGGAAAGTAACTGACCACCCCTCTCCCAAGCCTTATATCGATAGTTTCTTTAGATTTATAGAGAAATTTCACATATTGTTACCCATTTCTTAGTCTGTCTGGGTTGCTATAATCAAAATACCATAGACTGAATGTCTTGAAAACAATCAGAAATTTATTTCTCACACTTCTGGAGGCTGGGAAGTCCATGATCAAGGATCAAAGGATCAAATATTGACCGGCAGATTCAGTATTTGGTGAGAGCTTCCTGGTTTACAGACCACCATCTTTTGCTGTGTGCTTACACAACAGAAGGGGCAAGGGAGCTCTGAGGTCCTGTTCATAAGGGGACTGATGACCTTCATGACCTAAGCACCTTCAAAGACCCCGCCTTCTAATACTGTCACATTGGGGGTTAGGATTTCAACATGAATTGTGGGGGAGGGGCACATGCAGTGCGTAGATGTTGATGTTGCTAGTAAATGGAGTTGTCTGGAACAAGCAGGACAGGCACAGTTGCCTCGGTTCCACTTTTAGAGAATCTGAGGATCACATCAGTTAATGATTAACCCAAGGTCACCCAGCTAGGAATTGAGATGGTTGGGACTGGAACCCGCATCTTCTAATACCAAATTATGTGTTCTTGGATATCCTTGTTTTTTAATCCATACCCACATGGTAATATTTCAGGCAACAGAGAAACTATGTAAAAAATAGTAGGGCTTATTTTGCAAAAGACTGCAGATGGAAGAAGCAGGGATGCATGAAAGAAAGGACAAACGTTCATTGTTCTCATCTTTCCCAAAAGACACATAAGGCCAACAGGGCCCAGTTCAGGAAACTCACTCAGACTAGCCGATCCTACCATATCCAAAAAGGGTAAGTAGTTTAACAATTTGTAACCATCCAAGAATTAGAATGTATCAGCTGTTTCATGCCATCATCTGTGTGGAATCTGGTGTCCCTATACAGTGGCAAGGGTCTGTGGCAGGGTAATTCCCCTCATAGCCAACGTGCACCAGGACATCTGGGTCCAAGGGCAGTTTGCAGCCCCACCATCTCACAGCCCTTCCTTTGGGGAGAGGGTCTGCCGGGTACAGTCCTCATTAAGCCCTCATTACTACTGTGGAGTAGTCTCACTCCGTGGTGTCTGGAAAGCAGCTGTCACCCCCACAAGGTGTCCTTTCCTGAAACACATTGCTTTTTCAGTCCACTCTTTCCACGCCTGGTATCCACATCAGGAAAACGAAATAAATGAAAAACCCCAAACACCCTTCTAATGAGCACTAATTGGTGGGTCTGCTGATGAGATCTGCAGAAAGGCCAAACCAGACAGGGGACTTCAAGAACAGATTCCTTCCTCCTGCTGACTGCAGGCCCCCACGGTGGCAGTAAGTGTTAGTACCTGGAAACAGCGTGGCGTTCCGGTTCCCTGAGCACCCCGCCTCCTCCAGACAGAAGCTGTAGTGCAGTGTGCGGTCCTAATGGCGTTTCTTAAGTGATCCCTCACCTAACGATGGCAGCGAGCAAGAGTGAACCCTTTCTTGTTAATTCGGTTGAGTTGGGTAACAAAATGCCGGTGGACATCCTCTAGAAAAACACTATTCTGCAAGATCTGGGGAGGGAAAACCTCCAGGAATGCATTTATGGGGAGATGGAATGAATCTCATAACCATATTCAGGGATGGAACTGTCAACGTGACCATTTGTTTATTCAGATGTTTATAGGGATCAGACTCAAGCAAGGTGCTCAAGATAAAGTTCAGCCCACCCTAAGGGAGCCTCCTGCAAGGACAAGATACACAGTAAACATAATCCCTCACCACGTATGAATTTTTCCACTTACTGTAAATTGTCAGCAGGAAAAACTGAGTGCACAAATAACATAATAGTGAGAGAATGTCTTAAAACAAAGATTCCAGGAAATTTTCTCAGAGGAAGAGACATTCGAACCTTAGACATGAAGAGGAAATAGGAGGTAGCCAGGCTGAGAAGGGGAGAGAGAGGGAACAGAATATTTAAAGTCCTTGAAGCCAATCAGAACTCAGTGAATGCAAAAAGCTGAGGAAACGCCATTGTGGCTGGGATGTCCAGAGTGGGGCAAAAACCTAAGAGTGCTCGTCTTCATCAAAGAACAAAGGTTTTGTCGCCTGTGCACCAAGAAGTCACTGACATATTCAGAGTCGTTTGGTGATATGATCCAATTTATGTTAAAAAAACCCTGGCCATTCTTTGGAGATTTAAAATTCACAAAAGAGTTCTGGGAATCAAATAGGAGGCTATTGACATAATCAAGGGAGGAGATGATGGGGCTAAGCGTATCGGACGTACACTAACCTTGGATGGCAAGTAACTTGTTCTGTGAGTGTTCTGCAAGATGAACAAACATTTCTAATAAATTTTACCTTGATAAATGAGTGATGTCTTGCAATATAAGTAGTACCTGATGCCGAAGGTCACATGATCACAACGGAGCCCATGGATTTTGAAATTCAGTTTGATACATGAATGCTTTGGATCACAAGCATGTTTCTTGAATGAATTATGCTCACAAACCAAGGTTTTACTGTATATGCAACAACACAGGCACATATTCTTACCTCCCCTATGTGGACCCACACTAAAAGATATTTTAGAGTGTCATATACTTTAAATAAGAATAGAATATATATATATTTCAAGATCTTTAATTATATATCTATTATACTTATTACTATATTAATATGTAGTAATTATATACATTTTCATATTACATTGTATAGGTGTATGATATAATATACAAATATATAAATATAAGTCGGCCTTTGAACAACAAAGGTTTGACTACACAGTTCCATTTTTATGCAGATTGTTTTCAATAAATAAAGAAAGAAATTTTCTCCTCCATATGTTTTTTTTAAAAATAACATTTTATATCCTCTAGGTTACTTTATGGTAAGAATACAGTATATAGAACATATAATAAGCAAAATATATGTTTATTGGCTATGCTCTCTGTAAGTTTTCTAGCCAATCGTTAAATATTTGGGGGACAAAAGTTATATAGGGCTTCCCTGCTGTGCAAGGGGTCAGTTGTCCCTAATCCCTGCATTTTTAATATATATAGAATATACTAGTTATATATATTATATATAGTTATTTATAATTAAATAACTGGAAATGGAAAAATAGGAAAGGATGTCATCGAGATGGTGACACAGGCTGTTCCTGACCTTGCTCCCCATCATAAGAAGAAAAACGATTCAAGAACAAGACCCCCCTGAGTGAGCCTAGCATGGAGAGGTGAGGCTGAAGCATCCTCTTACACCACAGAGACCAATGCAGCCTGCATTAGATGGGTAAGAGGAGCAGTTACAGGTTGACCACATTGCCCCTCCCCCAGGGCAGGGTAGCACCATGCAGAAAGGTCTTCCCTGAGCTTCCAGTTTCTCCACTGGGAAAGGAGAACCCAGGGGGTACAACCAGCTACCCCAAACATTGTGGGTTGCTTTGTGAGAGCCCCTACTTTGATCTCACACCATGGAGACTGCAGGGGAATCTGTTGGGCTCAACCACTGGGAGTCTGAATGCTGGGAAGGGCCTACAACAACCCGCACATAGATCCTGACTCTGACTTCATACCTGCAGTGCTCAGGTAATAATCCTAATCAGAGGTTTTGCTCATTGGAAGAACCAAGTCAATGCATTCTGACCAGGGAACTTGGTGGAGGACAGATTTGCCTGCTTGAAATCTTGAAACAAGTTTTCCTCGCCCTGGAGCTGGGTTTGCTCATACTCAGGCAAAGCGCTGAATCACAGATATAGAACATTCCTGTGTTATGGACAGTCTGGAAGATTAATTCATAGTCAAGGCTAAGGGTAGCTTTCAGCCACTCACGACCAGAGAACCCATTTGGGAAATGGAGAACATCCCCAGGCAGTCCCTTCCCCTTCCACCTTGGCAAAGAAGCTGAAACATAGCCCCATCCACTGTGGAGAGTGTCTTCTTTTGGTCCCATCTGACCAAAATGGTTGGTGACAACTCCTTGAAGCTGTGCTACTCAGTGAAATTTGAGCCAGGATGCAAACAGGCATAGCCTATAAATTGCAAAAAGAGAAAGCCAGTGGCCAGCTTAGTCAGGAAACTTGAGGTGCAGGTTGGCTTCAGTTAAGACCACAACAAACAAAGAGCTTTTACCAGCTTTAGAGCTGCTTCTCCTGCAAAACTCAATTAGAGAATACAATTCACAACCCGGCTCATCACTGAATACTGCTCTCAGCCTGTCAAACCAGGGAGCCTAACCAGAGCACACAGTAAGTCACAGGTCCCATTCAATAACCTTATGTACAGTGTAATGAACATAGTCCATGGCATCCCCCATCTGTAGAGCAAAACTGGTGGTCTCACATTACCAGGGAATTCAGTATGCACTCTGGACTGATTTGTGTCCCCATGAAACAACATGCATAGGCCTTGGGCCGATCCTGCTGCCCTACCATGTAGGGAAGATAATTCATAGCCACACCTATTACTGAATACAGTGCCTGTTTCCGACCACCTAGTAGGCTTGACCAGAAAACCCGGATAAACACAGAGCCCACCCTACAGCCTCATTTAGGTAGGGAACCAAGCCAGCGGGTCTCATGATTCTTAGCAAGGGGCATACACCTCCACCCCTGTCCTTGGAACTCAAACAGTTAGTTGCCTTACCCCAAAATAGGCCATAATAGTAGATTTCACCTCCTCAGCAACATTGCCAGCAGATATGCCCAGAAACACAAATTGAGCTGAACATTGTCTTACTCTGAAAACTATAAGAACTTGATGGGGAAAAAAAAAAAAAAAACAAAGATACAAGTTAATAAAAAGGTATCCCATGTTCATGGATTAAAAGAATACTGTTACAATGTCAATACTATCAAAATGCATTAAATTAAAAATTCAATGCAAAGCTTATCAAGAATCCAATGGCATTTTTATAGAGGTAGAAAAAAAACACTCTTAAAATTTGTGTGGAACCACAAAAGACCCCAAATGGGTAAATACATCCTGAGAAAGAAAAACAAATTAGAAGCATCACACTTCCTTATTTTGAGCTTTACTATAACATTGTAGTCATCAAAACAGTATACTACCCGTACACAAATGGACAAATAGACCAATAAAACAGAATCAAAGGCTCATAAATAAATCCAAACATATACAGTCAACTCATATTTGACCAGGAAGCCAAGAATACTCAATGGGAAATAAAGTCTCTTTAATAAGTGGTGCTGGGAAGATCAGATATTCACATGTAAAAAAATAAAATTGGACCTATATGTTATATCATTCACAAAAATTAACTCAAAATGGATGAAAGACTTAAATGTAATACTTGAAACCATGAAACTCCTGGGGGAGGGGAGAAACATAGGACCTTGATGTGGGTCTTGGCAATGATTATTTGCCTATGGCATCTAAAGCACAGCAATAAAATAAAAAAGTAAGCAAGTGATAATAAGAACTGAATTGAACTGCAAAGAAGATATACAAAGGGCAACATGTACATGAAAAGATGCACAACATCACTAGTCATTAAGGAAATGCAAATTAAAACCACAATGAGACATCCCTTCAGACTTGTTAGAATGGCCATGATTAAAACACAAGAACTAACAAATGGTGCCATGGAGGTGGATAAAAGAGAACCCTTGCCCACTGCTGGTGGGATTGTACACTAGTACGGTCACTATGGAAACCAGTATGGAGGATCATCAAAAAAACAAAAATACAACTACCATATAATCCAGGAAATCCATTTCTGGGAATATATCCAAAGGAGACAAATACACTAACTCATAAAGATATCTCCCTCCTCATGTTTATACCAGCATTATTTATAGTAGACAAGACATGGAAACAACCTAAGTATCCATTCATATGGATAAATATAGATGGATATTTATAAATACATATATATTTATATATAATGGAATATTATCCAGCCATAAAAAATGAGGAAATCCTACAATTTGTGACAATGTAGAAGGACCTTGAAGGCAATATTCTAAGTGAAATGCCAGACAGAGAAGACAAATATGAAAAAAATCTTACCTATGTTTGGAATAAAAGTAGAAAACTAATTCATAGAAAGGAAAATCAAACTGTGGTTACCAGAGGCAGAGCTGAGGGAAAAGGGAATTGGATGAAGGTGGTCAAAAGGTACAAACTTCCAGATCAGAAGATAAATAAAGACTAGGGATGTAATGTACATCCTGATGCCTGTAGCTAACACTGTTGTATGATACATAGAAAAGCTGATGACGGTAAATCCTATGAGCTCTCATCCCAAGAAAAACATTGATTTACCTTTTTTCTCTTATTCTTTCTTTTCTTGTGATTGTATGCAAATGAGAAGATGGATGTTAGCTGAACCTGTTGTGGTAATCATTTCACAATGTATATGTTAATCAAACCACCATCCTATCTACCTTAAACAGATACAGCAATGTATGCCGATTATTTTGCAATAGAATGAAGAAGAAGAAGAAGAAGAAGAAGAAGAAGAAGAAGAAGAAGAAGAAGAAGAAGAAGAAGAAAGAAAGAAAGAAAGGAAGGAAGGAAGGAAGGAAGGAAGGAAGGAAGGAAGGAAGAAAGAAAGAAAGAAAGAAAGAAAGAAAGAAAGAAAGAAAGGGAAAGAAAAAAGAAAGAAAGAAAGAAAGATGGTTGTCACAATAAAGAAATTAAATCTAATCAATGAGAAGTTTAGTGGATGGGATAAAACATACTGCACATAGCTGAGGAGAAATTTTCAATGGGCAGAAAACCAAGGGAACTCTTCCAGAACACATCTCAAAGGATGTGAGGAAAATGAAACAATGTGAGATGCCATGGCATTCTTCTCACACACCCCCACCCCCACTTTTGGAGAAATCATTCTAATCCTCTCAGGTGAGTTTAAGTATTGGAAAAGCCTGCTATGCAGAGAGCTGGGATAGTTGCTCTGATCTTATACCAACCCAGCTTGATTTATAAGAAAATGAGTTTCTTATTTTTGTCATTTCAAAGTAGCATCCAGGCAGAGTTGCTAATAGACAGAAGCATGACAAGAAGAATGTGACCACAGGATTAATTCTCTACTTTGGAAGTCAAGAGGAGAAAAAATTACAAGAGGTATGCACCTAAAAATTCCTTGCTCAGGTTCAGTTTGACCATCTCATGCCTGACTCCAATTATTTTCTTGTGACTCTGTTTTTTGCCTGTAGAACAAATCCATCTCAAATTCCTTCCAAAAGTGTTTCCTCAAATGTAGCAAGACAGATGACAAATGGGTTCACCTTAATTATTACTTATTTTACAAATGGTATGTTCTAACTATACTGCCATTAGCATGTGGTAGGATCTTCAAAAGCAATGATGGACCACAATTCGGACTTCACCAGTAGCCTAAGTTCATTTGGTAAAACCCCACCAGTTGTAAGTGGCAGACCTATGATTCAGTCCCAGGCAGTCTGTCTCCCAAGTCCACTCCCTTAAAGACTGAGCTATACTGTGGACTATGGCAGGATTTCTCAACCTTGGGATTGTTGACATTTTGGGCCATATAATTGTTGGGGAGGATTTGTAGCCTGTTTAGCAGAGCCTTCATGGTGTGCCAACTAGATTCCAGTAGCAGTCATCTTTAGATCGTTTGCCAAATGTCTCCGGGTGGGGTCAGCAATGTGGCCTCTGGGAAGAATCGTGAGACTAAGGTCCCCACCAGAATCCTAAGGCAATCATTACACTTAAGTGGAACATTAACACTATCCCCATTAGCATCTCTACATTATGACTTATATGATTCACCATTGCTAAAGATGTCTTAGCCAATGCAATAAAAGAAGAAAAAGTCATGTAATACACACAAGTCCATCCCCATTTGTGTGTGAATGTGCTGGGGGAACAAAGTCCTTTTCTGATGGCTTTTATTTTGTCTTGGTCAAGTTTTAAGAGAATTCACCCACAGAAGTAATGGAAGAGAGAAAGACAAGAATGAGAAGTCTGAGGAAAGAGAAGAATATGAGATGGGTCTTAAAGACAGTGGGAGGGCATGTAACAAGACAAAACAGTGGAGTTGGTTTTTACTAGCTCTGGTTGAGGTTGCTGATCTTGAAGATATTATAGTTTCACTTCCTAAAATTCTCAGCAGAGATTTCTGCCACCTTCTTATCAATGATCCCACCAATATCACCCAAAGGGCCCCTAATCCGCCTCCTTAGCACACACTTTTCTTCCAGTTATCTCAAAACCAACCACCTGCTACCTTTTGCACGATTGCAAATAAAAATTAATTCATACATATTACAGCATTTTATAAAATGCAATGTTTAATGTATGCGCTGAATAAAAACATTGTCATTTACTTTTGAAAGTTTAGCAATGCATATCAAAGGTCAAAATGTTACTACCATTGACTCAACAATCCAGTTTCTAGAAATTTTTCCTAATGCGATGATTGTATAAGCACAAGGAGACATCCCCAGCAGCGTTGCTAGAGTAGAGAATTGGAAACAACATAGATGTCCTCCCTAGAGGACAGCTTGAGTAAATATCTGTGTACCTATGCAATGGTCCCTGATGCCACATTTAAAATATAATATGCACGACATATCATTGAATGGAAAATGCAGGCTATGAGTGAGCATGCATCACATGAGCTCATTCATAAAATACTATGAATGTTAATAGAGAGACTTCTATAAGACTCTGTTTCAAAGTATTATCTATGAGTATTACTAGGTAGTGGTATTTGGAATGATCTTTCTGTATTTCATACTTTTTAAATCATTGCACATTTCCCGTTGAATACCTACATATAGATATACAGATATTTTATGAAACCACAGAGTAGTTTCCAGAACGATCTGGAAACCACATGACTGACACTACAGACAATGCTGAAAGTAAGTGTCTGATAAGCTGGGTGGCAGGAATTCTGATTTTTTGGTCTCCCCTTTTGGAGAGGTCTAAGTCCATTTCATACATGAGAGGGACAACATTTGGGGTCCTCACCAAACAGCTGAAGCAATGATCTCTGCTAGGATACTTCACCTGAAAGACCACCATTCTTATCTTAAATTCTACAGCTACATTCACAAAACAAATAATAATACGCAGCCCCGCAGGCCAAATCAGGACTTCCCTGTGTACATTTTTCCAGAGCATGGCCTCAGTATGGTAGGGAAGGAGCGAGTCTGCCTCACCCAGAGGCCTAGTACATTCTGACCTGCTCAGTGGTATCGGCCAGTTGGCTGCTTGGCACCTTTCCCAGCAGTCATTGCTCTCCAAGCACGGCATCTATCATTGCTCCAGTCAGAAAGATAGCACTTACCTGATGGGTAGGCAGAAGCGTCTTCTCTTACCATATGCTGGAAATTGTCAGGGGCTGTTCACGCCAAGACTGGCTACTTTTAGTGCCAGAAAACGGGCCTTTGAAGAAGCCTGCCAAAAAAAATACAAATAAAAATTTAAAAAGAACCAATTTTCACATATCAAATTTTGTGTTGAGAGTTGTGTAACAAGTTATGCAGAGCGGAGAATTATGGACATTTTTCTGGCGTTGATACATTAAACACAAAAAAGAAGAGCAATTCGCATTTGTGAAATGAGAAAGGGACTTAAAAAAAAATTCCCTGACCTACATAAATATTAGCTTTAGATCTAGCCTCACGCAGAGTCAGAGGGGTTGGCCCACCTACTCAGGATAACTTTAGGAACATGGAGAAAGTCACCTGCCAGAGAAGCTCAGGCTCCCAATACTTGAGTCCTTTGGGGGGTTGCGGCATGATCTGATGAAGAGTCCTGTTGAATCCCTATCTGTTCCTTTGGAGGACAGAACCGCATTAAACTGTTGTCTCCAATTATCATATCCGTGCAGACTAACTGATGAGATACAGCAGATATGTTTTAATGAGATCACACAGAATTGAGAAATATTTGGGGAACCGGGTGTCATAAGAGAAAGAAAACTAGTGTTTGCTGCTATGCAATTAGACAGCAAGACAAGGACACAGGTGGTCCTGGGGTTCTGAAGGAGATCTCCAAAGAGGGATCTGGAAGGGAAGGAGGAGTCAGAGTCCTGAGACTCACTAGATAGGAGCAGGACCCGCCTGGGGGCACGATCTGGGGGCTCAAGCTGGCAGGACCCCGTGAGCTCTGGTTGGAGACATTGTCAAAACGGAAGGGAAGAACCCGCTGGGGGTCTGCCTGAGGGATTGGGCAGGAGGATACCGCCTAAGCAGAGTCCACTGGCCCTGAGAGATCAGAGGAAGATGCCAAAAGTGGGTGGGGTCAGGCAGCAAGGAACAGCCAGAGTCCAAGCCAAGGACATTCCCAGGCCCTCGGGCAAGTGCTCTGGGGCAGGCAACCCTGCTTAAACAGGCCACTCAACTCTGCTGGCCTCTGGCAGGACAGTCAAATCCCATTTCATCTGCAGGCAGCCTCACATCATCTTCCCCAACAGCCTGAGGTTTCTGCTCCAGAGGTTTCTGTCTGCTTTGCGTGTCCACTTGGCCATGTTCACCCTTGCCAACTTTTTATAGGAGACTGTAACTTTGTGTGTGTCTGTGTGTGTATGGCAGTGGGGAGGGCATGTTTGTGTATGGGGATCTTTTAAATATATTGCTAATTGCAAATCTGTGCTCCCAAGACATACCTTGACTCACTCAATCATGCTTATTTTGCTTATTTAGCCTTTGTCATAGGAAGGTCAAACCAGAGCTACAGTCAAGGCCAAGAAACTCTACAATCGTTAGCCCTAACCTCTTGTGGGAAATGAGAAGCATTCCAAAGCCTTCTCTCTTATTGTGGGAAGCTTAGAATTTAATAATTCTACTAATCTATCTTTGAATTGTCTTCCACCGAAAAGGTGTTCATGGGAGGAAATCCACAGAAAGGCCATATGCCCACTAACAGATTTAGGGTCAAATCTCTGGAGTTCCTCTCCTGGTAAGGTGTTAACTGGGAGGTCTCTGTGTGCTTCAGTTTTCTTAGCCACATGACATATACAATAATAGAATGTAAATAGTAGATCTAATGCTTGGAAGAGCATCGCCTCTGATTTGAATATATATATATATATATATATATAGTTATAGTTATAGTTATAGTTATAGTTATAGTTATATATTTGTTGGTCTAATAATGTAGGAAAAGACATTTAAAGAGAGTTGAAAGACAAAAACAGATTAAGAAAGTATTTGTACCCATATCACATCACTGGTTCCTTCAAATAAATAAAAAAAGCAAAATAAAGAAAGGATGTAAACAGATTTCTCAGAAAATAAGTAGTCAAAATATCTATGAAATATCTGTCAATATAAAAAAAAGAAACACAATAAAAACGTAACCACATTTTTTCCCTTTGATATTTGTAAAAACTTTGACAATACCAAGTTTGGTACTGAACTAGGAAAGAGGTTGTCTTCAACAGGGGAAATGGAAATAAAAATCAGTGTGGCTTTTTGGGGCCCCTGGGCAGCTCAGCTCAGTGACTGAGAGACCAGCTCTTGGTTTCTGCTCAGGTCATGATCTCCAGGTCCATGCTGACAATGGGAAACCTGCTTGGGATTCTCTCTCTCTCTCTCTCTCTCTCTCTCTCTCTCTCTCTCTCTCTCTCCTCCCCCTGCCTAGCCCCCACTGGTGCTCTCTTTCTCAAAACAAATAAATAAACATTAAAAAACTTATTGTGGCTTTTTGAAGGGCCATTTAGCAATGACCTTCAAATTTTAAGATATGCAGTTCATTCCCAAAATTCTGAATGCTAAGGATCAGAAATATTCATGCCAATTCACAGAAACAAACATTTGTATTTAATGCAGAATCATTTGCAATGATGAAAGATAGAGAATAATCTAAATGTTGATAAAGAAATATTTCATAAATCATAGTTTAGGGTCATAATAAATTGGCATTAAGGAAGACTGACTCAGGGCACCTGGGTGGCTCAGTTGGATAAGCGTCTGGCTTTGGCTCAGGTCATGATCTCGTGATTTGTGAGTGGACCCTGTGTTGGGCTCTGTGCTGACAGCTCGGAGCCTGGAGCCTGCTTCAGATTCTGTGTGTGTGTGTGTGTGTGTGTGTGTGTGTGTGTGTGTGTCTCTGCCCCTCCTCCGTTCAGGCTCTGTAGCTCTCTCTCTCAAAAATAAATGAAACAAAAAAGTAAATAAAATATATACATACATAAATAAAACATTAACAAAAATTTTAAAAAGATTGATCTATATGTACCAAAAGAAAGTACAAGATGCAAAGGACTTTATCATCATTTTATTTTGGAACACTGTGTGTTTATTTGTGTTGCTGGAAGTGGCAGTGGAATATGTCCACCTATGTTTCTGTCAGTAGGAGAGGGTCAGAGAAGGTTCAGAGCAGCAGATATGCCCAGGCTGAAGTCTCCAGAAACTTTGTGTTGTTTCTATGGGTGACTAAGCTATTTGTTAGAAAGGCATTGGGGAGTGATGAAAAAAGGCGTTTAGCATTCTGCAGATCGGTGTTCAAACTTCAGCTTTGCTCCTCCTTGGCCTTGAGAGACTTGGACAACTCTACACACCTCAACCTGCTTCAGTTCCTAGCCTGCAGACAGGTAAGAATTACATAAAATAATGTTTATAAATCATCTATTGTACGATGTATTCTCAAAATAAGTCCTCATCACTTTTCATGTGTTGAGATGCACCTTCACCCTAATACAATTTCAGAAGGAAAAAAGAAGAGATGATTTCTTTTGTTTTTGATGGGAATGACAGCTCATTGTAGGTAATATCAGCATGGAGTCACTATTAAAAAGCTGTAATTGCCAACTTCCTTGATTAATAATTTAGTAAAAAGAATGAACTGTTAATAACATTGGTTGGTAGAACAAACTTCAAAACTTTGAGTTTGGGGGTAAACCATCAATTAGACGTGCAGAGATAGTCATGGAACGTTTCGCTCAATGGAACACATTATGGGACTTCAGCTTTTTGAATTTTGAATCTGAATACACTCTTAAATGAATTTTTTCCTTTTGAGAATGGTGGTGTTAAAATATCAGGAATCCATGCCGAAGGATCACTTCAATATTTCTTGAGGCAGAAATGTTTAATAATGAAAAAAATCTATTTTGTATGATTCAATAGATCTTATTCACATGAAAAATTCTTCCCACCTACCCTATCACCCCCCCATCTAACCCCACCTAGTATGTTTACTCTCTCTTCTTATGCATACATACATAATACCACAGAAATGCTCTTTGACTTATAAGTCAATGGACAATTCTGCAAAAGTGCAGAGAATATCTTTTGGTAAAATGAGTTTGAGGTCAGTTTTCGGGGTCCTTGGGTTTTTATATGCAATCTAGGCTCATTTCCTCTCTCTGCTTTGCTTGCTTAACTTACTAGAAACTTGGGCACAATTTTGCTGGTGTTGGCAGTTTTAAGGTATGGATTCGTGTAGGCTATTTACGAGATGCCAGGGGATGTCAAATCCGGAACATGTGTTTTTTATCGCACGGTCCTTCTTTGACAGCAGAAATACTCTGCAGATTATCAGATCCATTTGCTGATATTTAACATCTTTTTTTTAATCCACTATGGGTTTCGACTGAGATGAATTTTAATGTTTCTTCATGCTGAAACTGATAAAAAAAATCCCTTAAACATTTAAGGAGAGGCAATGGAAGCTTTACATTTCAGTGCAAAGAGAGCCCGTTTCATTTACTTAAAGACTTCACAATTCCTTTGCTGCCAAAGAAATTCAGCTTTTTATTTTTTTTACAGAACACTTTGTAGGCATTTTAAACACCACAGCAGAGCTAACGAAGACATGGTTAGGGCCGTTCCGAATTTGCTCAAGTTCTCATGATGGGCTGATGGGCTGATTCAGGGTTCTCTTGTCCCATAAAATGTTAATATATTTTCTTCTACCTAAAACAGTTATTAAACTAGCTGCCATTTTTAGTGAATGTGCAGAGTCATCAAATGTGAGTGAAGACTGGGAGGGAGACCCTGCCCTGTTCTTCTCGTTCTTTCCTTTTGGTCTATCTAGTTTCTCCAAACACCTCTAGTCCCACCGCCATGAGCTTCTTGGCCAGTCATCCAGGGGCCTTCCCAACTGGGAATACCGAGTGCATAGCCATTACAGTAGCAAGACCATACTGGGCTCCAAGCTCCCATGCAAGAGAGTCATGGGTACCTCAAGTCCCTGCTTCTGGGCGACTGACACATTCTCTCTGTCTGCTTTTATACCACATCTATGGTCTCTGACTTCACAGCCTCTGCTTGTAGCCAGTGCTTATGTTCATCATTACCACTGAGAATTGTGGCCTTGACATCACAAATCCTCATCCGGCAGGTTGACAGCAAACATTTAGATGAACGAATGAATGAGGTACTGCCAATGTCCTACTAATGCCAGTACTAACTGTATGTCTACTAGCGTGTTAGAGAGCCGGCATCCCACTAGCTCTTTCCCAACTACCAGACTGACAAACAGTGGCCTTACTCATTCATTTTAATGTAACAGTGCTTTAGATTTGGGCCCTCTCTCTCTGAATTGCTCATTGAGTCCTCACTGAGCCAGACCGGTGTCTCCACTGAACACAAATAATCTCATAGAAAAGAGCAATCAAATGTGTCTACACCTTGACCATGATAGAACAGGACAAACACAAGACCACTCAACATAGACATAAAAAGGCCACTGCACCGCCACAAAAATGACCAAACACTCCCGTCCCTACTGCTTCCTTAGTAACAGCAACACCTTATTTTACTCTTCCTCGATAAAAACCATATGCCCATCCAATTGCCCTTGCTTCCTAACAACGCCCAATTCAGAAGCAATTTGTGAATTCTTAAACTCTCTTCAAAACCCCCTCTACAAGTCCAAATCTTCTCATAAATTTTCCCCCAATTCAATTTTCCTGGGGAACCTCCCAATTTTCTCTGGCACATTCTCCTCAACTGTACCAACTTAATAAAAGTAATGTTTTGTGTTCTCGATGGTCTTTGGGTTCTTGGGCCTCATCACCACCTTAGGGGAACTGAGACCAGAAGCCAGGTCAGAAGACTCTGGAAGAGCCGCTAGATACCTGAGCCAAAGTCACATACCTGCAGCAAGCGCTCACCTCCACCGGGGCTTCCGGTATCGTATCATGCCCCTTGGTTTGAAGTCTTGGTGCCAGGGGCTGGTTGCCTACTTGACTCTGTCTCCACGTCACTCTTCTCAAGAAGCCCGTGGAGGAGACTAAGAAAGATAATTCCCTGAGAGCTCACTCTAGGAGGTTAGAATTCCCAGGTAAACAGGTTAAGGTAAACAGAGTAGTCTGGGATGTTTGCTATTTCAGACAATATAAAGATGTCTACATTGGTGCACTGGTGTCTGTGTATACATTTTTATGTGGAGAGTGATATTCTACTGAAAGAATGATATTTGTTCATAGATGTACCATTGAACGTTGGAGTTTTGGATGATGGAGAACAGGAACCATGATCCATGATACCCTTATGATTTCTGATAAGCAAGCAGCACAATGACATCAAGGAAGAATGCTCCCATTTGATTTTAACTGGTCAAATATTTAGAATCAAGATGTTATTTGACAATAATTTTTATAATATTGGATGTAATTTTTGGAAAAACATCCATTAAAATCAAAATATAAAAATGTTTCCTTTCTAAAAATTTTTTTAAATTTATTTTTGAGAGAGAGACAAAGTGTAAGCAGGGGAAAGGCAGAGAGAGAGGGAGACACAGAATCAGAAGCAGGCTCCAGGCTCTGAGCTGTCAGCACAGACCCAATATGGGGCTCAAACCCTCAAATTGTGAGATCCTGACTTGAGCCAAAGTCAGATACTTAGCCAACTGAGCCACTCAGGAGCCCCCAAAATGCTTCCATTTCAAGTGTCCACAAAGATGCACTCTTATTTGGTACAGTAGCTGACTCCCTTATGGGAGGAAGCTTCCTGAAAGTGAAAATGCTGTCTTCATTGTTTATGTGTTCCAGCATCTAGAACAGTGCCAGGGATAGAGTAGGTACTAAATAAATAAATTAGCACACAAACAAACATGTGAAATAGTCTTGACTGTCATCACTAACATATTTTAAGTCTGGTTGTATAAAGAACACATCAGTCTTCAGAAAAATGTATAATGATATCTTCTGTCCAAAAGATTTCTGGATGTTCTCTTGAATATTTCAAAGCAAGAGAACCTGCCTCGTTCTCTAAACTCCCTTACATGAGGAACGGAATCCATGTGCTGACACCCTGGCTTTCTGCTTCCATCATAGTTGGGGAAATTGACCAGAGCACTTGAGATGAACACTCCATTTCTTCCCTCTCTTGGAAATGCAGCTACATCCACTTGGTGTCACATCTTCCTGCTTCAGGAGCCCCAGAGACTCTGTTGCACCCTAACCACACTGTAAGAAATAAATGAAAAATAAAATAAAACCCTACTTCAATAATAAAAAAAAGATCCTGGGGTCTAAGAAGACCCTGGAGTCTGCACATCTGTTATTGCCAACACTTTGTTGGAGTTTTTAAACAGAGAGTGGAAATTATTCCATCAATGCCACGTTTTCTATGGTCACGGCTTCCCATTTGCCTTGTGGTCTCACTTCATTGTCTTCTTGCTACTCCTAAGTGCAAGATCATGTCTAAGGAAGATATTGCTTTTCCAGATCATATTAAGTATAAAGCACATGCATTGAAATCTGTAAAAGTGCACAAGACATAAAAGAAAATAAGAATAGATGAGTATGACTACAAAGTATATTCCTACCTTTTTCAAATTCTAAGTGACATTCAAATGTTAAATATCTTCATTTTAAATATAACTTATTAACTTTTTCAGTATGGTTTTCCAAAGCTTATAAGGCAGTTTATATTAAGACCCATGTTTAAGAGAATATTAAAAATAAGACAAGATGAAAAATAGAAAGCTAAGACATGTTCCCACCATGTGGATTAATATTTCTTTCCTAAATAAATACCAAATAAGAGTCTGATTTCTCAGGAGTGAGGGAAAAATGTGTGGATACAATAATTTACATAGCCCTCACTATCAGAATGAAAAAAAGTACACTGGAATTCTTAGGGAAACAAAGATTTTCCTGGCAAGACAGTCTCAAAGAACTTTCTTACTTCACAGGTACTATAAATAAAGAGCAGCAAAAATCATCCTTTCACAAAATAGGTGATAGGTGTTTTAACCAAATGTTATACTCCCTGGAGTAAGAGACAACCTAACAAAGAATTATGAAATTTAGATACAGAGATCTTTTTGTTTAAAAAAATAATTATGTTTCTATATTATTATAAAATATGACATGATATATAATAATTATTGTTCTAAAATTAATACCATTTTGGAGTTGAAACAAAAAGGTAAAGAAAGGAAATAGAACTTTGTAAATCATTTAATCAAGGGGAAGATAGAGCTGACCTAGAGTCTCGTTCAAGGGATGTGCAAAGTCGGTGCTCAATAACTGAGCCAATCGAACTAAACAAGGGGGAAATAACATAAAAGAAGGATTGGGGCACCTGGGTGGCTCAGTCAGTTAAGCCTCTGACTTTGGCTCAGGTCATGATCTCACGTTCGTGAGTTCGAGCCCTGCATCGGGCTCTGTGCTGACAGTTCAGAGCCTGGAGCCTGCTTCGGATTCTGTGTCTCCCTCTCTCTCTGCCCCTCCCTGCTCATGCTCTGTCTCTCTCTGTCTCAAAAATAAATAAAATCATTAAAAAATAAAAGAAAGACTCACTATTCATGAGTCACAAGTCATTTAACATTTAAATTATCTAAGACACATCTTTCTAACACATCGAAATAATATTTCTGAGAAATCATAGCTTGGAGAGGAACGAAGGTCTCCACGGGGAAGCATTAGACAGATGACCCCCATAGGAATGTTTCCAGAGTATTGTCTATGGCATTTGTAATCTTCACATCAAATTCTTGAGTCTGTTTGTAGTGAGTGAAATTATATTAACCAATCATCTCAGAGCACTCAAGCTTGTGCAGCTTTGCAGAGTGAACCATTCCAAATGTGATTTGGAAGTGCACTTTACTTTTGTAAAAAAATTCATTTAATGTTTTTTAAATTTATTTTTGAAAGAGAGAGAGAGACAGAGCATGATCTGTGGAGGGGCAGAGAGAGAGAGGGGAGACACAGAATCCGAAGCAGCTTCAGGTTCTGAGATGTCAGCACAGAGCCCGATGTGGGCCTCCTACTTGTGAACCATGAGCTCGTGACCTGGGGCCAAAGTCAGGCACTCAATTGACTGAGCCATCCAGGCGCCCCTGGAAGAGCTTTCTAAATATTAAGTTGAGTCCACTTGAGCCTGACCCTTACTAGAGTGTGCTGAATATCCATTGTTTTCCCTTTGGTGACCGTATAAAGTCATGTGACCAATGACGTCAGACACTCCTGACCAAAGTGACTGAAAACTACAATAAGCAAGTGTGAGACATGAGGCAGCTAGGAGACCAACCAGGAGGAGGGAAGGGATCATGGGTGGGGGAGGGTGTGGGGAGAGAGAGCTAAACCAAGCCTCTAGAATAGATCTCATTTGGACATAGCGTGTTACTATCTTCAATTAGCACTGTATTCTGTGTGCCAATATTTTATATAATATTTTTTGCTTTGCTATACATGGGAAATATTGATCTTGGATTTTTGTTGCTTTCTAAAAGAAATTAGGAAGTTTTCCTTCTTCAGTACTCTCAAGTAATATAGAGAGCTATCTCTGGTCTTTGAAGATATTGTAGACCCCCCATGAAACTATCGGGGCCCAGTGCTTTGGGGAGCATATTTCCTTAGTAGCATTTTTCTACTCCTTCAATAGAAATTGGTCTTTTCAAGCTTTCTGCTTACAATGTGGCCAATTTTACTCAAATGTATTTCCTTAAGAAGCTATTCTTTTTGCCTACATGTTCATATTACTTCACCTGCAGATCTGCAAGGGATTCTCTTAGGACTTTTAAATGTCATTCTGTCCCTGTGCTTTTGTTCCCCTTGCTATTTCTCATTTTGGAGGCCCCTTTCTTTTTTGGTGATAAATTTAGCTTGTGGTTTGTCAATTTTGTTAACTATTCTAAAAAATCAGAATTTAAATTCATCAATTATATCTATCATTTTTTAAATTCTTGATCTCATCCATTTCTGCTTTATTTTATTAGTTATTTTCTTTTGCATTTTTAAATTTTTATTTTTTTCTTCTAGCCTTTGAAGTGAGAATTTAATTCAATTACATCGATTCTCTCACTTTTCTAGGAGAGATGTTAGTATTATGAAGTTTCCTCTGATTGCTGCTTTAAATCCACTCCATAGATTCTGACATATAATATATTTATGGCAAAAAGATCATTGTTTTTAGTTGTGTAAATTCAGTTAATATATATCTTTTCACTGAAGAGTAGTATGATTGTCAACTCCCAAAATAATCAATCTCAAGAATTAACACTATTAAATTTTATTAATTTATTTTATTTGTTTAATGTTTATTCATTTTTGAGAGACAGAAGAGACAAGGTGTGGGCAGGAGAGGAGCAGAGACAGAGGGAGACACAGATTTCGAAGCAGGCTCCAGGCTCTGAGGGGCTCGAACTCACAAATGGTGAAATCACGACCTGAGCTAAAGTCAGAGGTTTAACCTACTGAGACACCCAGGCATCCCATCAAATGATTAAATTTTAAAGGTAAATAAAACATGTTCAAGGATTCCAGGCAAATAGTTCAAATAACTAACATAGGCAAGAAAATTAGGCAGTAATTATTAGATATTTCTGTTTTAATACACAAAGAAAGATAATTACAGAACAATATTTACAAAAATAAAACCACAAACTCCTCAGTTTAAAAGAAAATCAGTTAAAACTATAAGTGAATTAAAGGTTTTATGTACAATCGATTGGTCCTTCAAATACTAAAGCTGTACAAATGATTTATCTTGGGTTAATTTAGAAAATTTTGATACTTTAAATATATTAATTGAATTCTTTTAGTAGTTTCAAGTCTTTTTTATTTTTTCTCTTTCTAGAAAGTTTCCTTGGGTAAAGTTCCAGCTCATTGCTTTTTATTTTTTTTTTCTCCTTCAGAGACAGTGATTTAATAAATACTTTTCCTTCTGTACTTTTCTCTCCTTTTCTCTGTTTTCTCCCTGGCCCTTTAATTTCCCTTTTATTTGTTTTCTGTCTTTTTTCAATGACCTTTAGAAAATTACCATTTGTGTCTACTCTTCTGGCACCTTGCAATATTTATTCATTTGGGAGACAATTCTGTCCCTCTCTTCCAGTTTTTTTCTCCTTCATTAAATCAACTACTTTTTCATTTCTTTCAGTTTTGAGGGTCAGTTTTTTTGTTTTTTACTTTTAAAGTGTCTGGCTCAAGTTGGCTTTTTGTATATTTATTGCTTGTTTGGGTCTCCTTAATTCTGTCTGAAATATTAACTTACAGGTGTCTTCTGTTTCATGGCTTATTTCCAGAGGGACTTCTCATCATTTAGTATGTATGAGATTTTGTTTCCTGATTTTCTGTAATCATAGCTCTGTATGGACTTGACTTTGTTTGTTTAATTTTCTGGTATTGAGTCCTATAAGGACTCCTGGCTTAATAGAATTCTCATCTATCAAGAGAGCAAAGTCCAGATATGTTGGCCAGTCTTTTTATCTGTTTGTCTGTGTATTCATTTCAGAGGGAGAGGAGAGTTGTAAGCTTCTCTTTTAAAGTTCTCTTTTGGGGGGTCTGGGTGGCTCAGTCGATAGAGCATCAGACTTTAGCTAAGGTCGTGATCTCACTGTGCGGGGCTTAGGGCCCCAAGTCGGACTCTGTGCTGACAGCTCAGAGCCTGAAGCCGGCGTCAGATTCTGTGTCTCCTTCTCTCTGCCCCTTCCTCGCTCTCGCTCTCTTTCTCTCTCCCTCTCTAAAATAATAAAAAAAAAACATTAAAAGAAAATAATAATAAAGTTCTCTTTTGACTTTCAGGACCCTAAATGAACCATCCCCTATGCACCCACATACTTTTTTCTTTACTGCCTATTGTCAAAGTGTGCCCCTCTCTCTTATTTGTCTTTTTTCTCCTATAGTCTATACATTTCATGATTGCCCCTTTAAATCACACCTGTCCTTGTCAACTACGCCTGCCCTGTTCAATTGCACCTGCCGCTTTTATTTATAGATGCATTGAAAACCTTTCCCTAAACACCACTCTAAGATCCACTTGGATACTTTTTCAGACTTAGGGTGGACTTACTTTTTTCGGGGTAGTTTAAGAACACACTAGGGTCCTCTTTACAACTTTCATCTTCTGCAATTCTCCACCGTTTTTTTGGACAGGCTGAAAAATCCACAGGTCCTTCTCCTAAGGGGTCTTAGGTTGTGAGGAGATGTCCGAGGAGAGTGCAAGTTGTGAAACTGGGATTTTTGTTTTTGTTTTTGGTTTAATTGATTTCGGAGGTGAGGCATCAGCTTCAGGTTATTCTGAGCATGTAATTTCCAGAGACCATTTGCTCTCTGCCATCTTGTTTTGTACTCTAATAAGGACACTGTCGCTGGGCTGTGGACTTCGTCTCCCACTAGTCGGAACTCTGACTTCCTTTGATTTAAACTGCATCATCATCACTTTTCCACGTAGCCCCTGTCCTTCTCTCCTGGATCTAATGATATTTTTGTTGCGGTTATGCCTTTTGTGACCTTTTCGATGGTGGAAATTAATAATTAAATAGAAGGAAGACTGGCTGGAGAAATAAAATTTTGCCCTCAGTCTATTTCCTTCTTAGTGTGATCATTTTCGTTCACACCATAAACATATTCTTCCATGACATTTTACCAAAAGCTTTAAAAAAAAAAAAGAATAAATATATTTTAGCTCTCTCAATCCTCACATAAGCACTGTAAAGTGTTTACTATCTGAACTGTACAGATTTAAAAACCTGATACCTAAAAAGGCAAAGTGTTTTGCCCAAGGTCACTCAGTTAGTGTCAAAGCCAAGAATTCAATGTCACTTCTGTGGCAAGTTATAAGGAAAAAATACAACAAACATCTAAAAATAAACGTGCCATATGTGTAGAAACATTTCTAAGCCATCATGGTCTTTTAGTATATTTACAAGGTTTAGTTAATTAGTGAATAAGTAGTATTAAGCCTTGACTCAACAGTAATTTTGGCTGCAGACTCAACGTTTTCTAGCCTGTGCTAATTCAGCGAATGCTCCTTGGTAAAAAAAAAAAAAAAAAAAGGCGGGGAGGGGATTGAGTTTGTGACTAACATTTCAGAGTAGATAATATAAAACAAAATGCTTAATCCAACACAGATAGTCCAAGGTTGACAATTGCTCCAGTATCTGATATAACTTCTCTGAGAGGATCAAGTCTATTTCCAGAGATGAGGATGTGAGCAACTTTTTGCTTAACTTGAGCCCTGAACACCGTTACAGCCACTAGATTGGCTTAGATAAATATTCAGTATAGAATGACTTGATTGAACAGTTTTTTGGCAACTTGAAGCCGTTGAATTTTGGATATGAAGAAAAATTAGCAAATCACTTCTCACTCGCTAAGGGCTAAAGTCTTCCCTTTCTTGCTTTAAATGTAATTGCCTAGCAAAACTCTTCAGAAAATAATTCACTGATCAGCTCTCTCCTTCATATAAGTATTTCCCATCCATTATATGCTTTCATACGTTAAAGACTCATCATCTGAAATAACGTTTAAATAACTCTTCTCCATACCAGAAGGCTGTTTGGTTTACACTAGAAGAGTAATACAACACAGATGGGATAATTCCATCATAAATGTTCTAGGAAGTGTTCATAGAATCCTTCCTTAGCAAAAATGAAGCCAAATTTTTCATTGGCTGCACCTAAAGATTGACCAATGGCAGAAACCTAATTATTTAGGGGCTTTTTTTTTTTTTTTTAAAAAAAGACATCTTTCTGTATGTGTCCTCCAAAACAGACAGTTTGGGTGGCTCAGTTGGTTAAGCGTCTGACTTCAGCTTGGGTCACGATCTCAAGGTTCATGGGTTGGAGCCCCTCATTGGGCTCTGTGCGGACAGCTCAGAGCCTGGAGCCTGCCTGGGATTCTGTGTCTTCCTCTCTCTGTCTGCCCTTCCCCCACTTGCACTCTGTATCTCTCACTGATAAATAAACATTTAAAAAAATTTTAAAGAAGAGTGAGAGGCAATAATTAGGGCAGTTTGTTAATAACATAACGGCTAGACAACAGCTCCAGGCAATACATTTACACTGCCATCTTGTAGCAATTCTAATTTTTCACTTTTAGATTCAAATGTCAGTTTACGTTCCAGCAGGGCAAAAATTGAAAAAGGATCAGAGTTTCAGTGTTTCCCTTCTACATCCATTTCTAAACATGAGATCAAATAACGTGAAATGAGGGAAGATGCTAACGGAGCTCTGCGTGTGAGGGTAAAACATAGGGTTAGGCAAACATTAACACATGCACTCTGTATCTCTCACTGTATCTTAAAAATTGTTCTAGCAGAAGAAAATATTCTATAATGGAAAAATACTCTTATGTGTGATTTAATTAAAAAAACATTTTTTCCCCCCATGAAGTACCATTGCATGCATGTGAACTAGGTGTGCATACATACATGTGTGTGTACAGGAGCCAACAACAGGCATTTGGAAAATCCTCCCTCAGGCGAATCAAGGACCTGTAAGTAGTACTATTTTTCCTATCAGCCCTGGAGAGTACAGAGGCAGCCCTGTGTGTTATTAATGGATAAAATCTGAACAGCAGCCAACCCCAAGGTGAACCCTATGCATTTAAAATATTTCATCAGACAGCTAAGTATTTTTTTTCTTTTTTCCCTTTTTTTTTTTTTTTTTTTTTTTTGAGCAGCAAATCTCTCTCCAGCTGCCACTCAATAGATCCTGATAGAAGAGAGCTGTAACTGGTCTCCCTAATGTGCAAATTGATAGTATGAGCTCTTCACTGTAATATAAACAACCCTGTGTTTCTTAAGTGTCCATATCACAAGCTGGATTGTGCAAGCGAGGGTAGGAGATTAACCCTAGAATTATCTGGCAAAGAGAAGGGGTAAATGTAAAATCTTTGCCCAATCGGCTGGCCGCCTGGCTGTTGGGATGCTCTGTGGAATCTTCGCTGCTAGAAACCTCATCTTTTCAGTTTATGGTTTCCATAGTTCCTAAGGGTCACAGAGGAAATAGGTTTATAAAGTCAGGGAGAGAATAAAAGCATGAATATTCACGTAATTGTTTTGCTAGTTTGTTCTCCGCTTCATTCCTAAATGATCTGAGGAGTGTGATGGTTCTTTTCCATTTGCCATTTATTCCAGATCCATTTGCTGCCTAGATCTATAGTCCAGGAAAGCCGACTCCTATGGACTACATCCCCTGACTACTTTGGGACTGGCTTCTGGTTGGACTTAACCAACGGAAAGCCCTGGAAGAAGACTGGCAAGCAAGAGGAGACAGGGACTGTGGTATATTCCCCTTGGGTCCTTCTTGCTGCGGGTCACATCCTGGGAGTGGTTGGGTCTCTCCAGGAAGGATTTCCAAGGAAGGGTCCAATTCCGAGGCCCAGGTCTCACTGTGCTCCGCTAGCCTTCTTTCCTTTCTTGCCCCTATAGGCTCTTGCTGATCTGTGGGTGCCTCTTATCCTTTGTTTGTCCTTTCAGTCCCGTCCACAACCAGTAAGCAGCTCCCTGTACTCCTGGGTCAGGTATCATTTTCTGTTACTTTTAACATCAAATTAGTTATCATTTTTTAAATGCTTACTATAGTACCTGGCACATAGAAATGTTTTTTTAATGTTTCTTAAACCAATGACCACATATTATTATAAAACTATATTCAAAGTATTAGGTTTAGGGACACTTAGGTGGCTCAGTCGGTTAAGTGTCCGGCTTCGGCTCAGGTCATGATCTCACGGTTCGTGGGTTTGAGCCCCACGTCGGGCTCTGTGCTGACAGCTCAGAGCCTGGACCCTGCTTTGGATTCTGTGTCTCCCTCTCTCTTTGACCCTCCCCTGCTCAAGTTGCCTCTCTCTGTCTCTCAAAAATAAATTAAAAAATAGTTTAAAAATTAAAAAACCCCCAAAAGTATTAGGTTTGTATGATTATCCAGGCTGGGCCATGCACCTACTCCTGGTATAAAAGTCGATGTAGAGTTAGGTGGTTAGCAGTCAGGAGAAAGGAAATCCCCAAAAGTGACTAAAACAACAAGAAACACAGATGTATACCATGTCCTGGTTCTGAACATCACTAACTGGTCCTCAAGGATACTCCCTTTCTGTGATAGTGGGGTGAGATTTAATTTCTGAGCTTTCTGTAATTTAAGGATTAATTTTCTTCTTCCAATGGTAGAATTGAGAGGCATGTCCCCAACTCTGAATTGCAGAGAAAAAGACTCCCTGTAGTATGAGTACAAAATTTAAAAGCTTTCATGACACACCTTAGCTACGTTCAGACCCATAGGGAGGAAGAGGAGTCAGGAATCCAAGCTAAGAGAAGAGTAAGGAGTTACAGCTCTTACCACTGCAATCAGAGTATGTGGCTCATGGATGCCGGACACCATGACAGATGGTTTGTCCAGATAGTCTCTATTTCCACAAGAAAGTAGCTGTGCCTTGTTTGGTAGGGCCACGGGAACAGCGACTCTGCAGCCCAGAAGGTAAAATAGAAAAAGCCTAGCAAAGAAGGCATATCTTATTATCCCAAACGATCATGAAGCCCTTCTCTTAACTGGATACAGCTTTGTTTCTTATTGAACTTGGCCACGCTGTCATCAGCTGATCCGCCATGCCCAAGACCATCATCAATATTTCAAATGATATCGTTTCTTGTGTAAGGATGCAGGTCCAATCTGGCCCTCACCACCGGGCCGTCCCAGCCTTCCCGGAGCCGGTCCCGGTGCACCTCCGTGTGGAGATGCGCCGGCAGCCCTGGGGGGTGGAGGGGTTCCTTCGCCGGCTGCAGGTCCGATCCAGCCTTCCCTTGTACTTAAAGGGGAAGGAGCTAGCTTCTCCTGAAAGGGCGTGCATTAAGGAGGGACAACTCCTTCGATGCCCAATCAGGGAAGGCTGGCCATTACTTTTGACCTTTCTAGAGGTGGGCCTATTCACGCCCCATGTGGGGCATCCTGGGCCCACTCTGATTGGTCAGTGCTCCAGATGGTGTGATTGGCTCCCACTGCTACCAGTATTGATGGATTGGATCACTGTACACCTGTCATCATTTCCTGTAACTCCCCCTCCCAAAGGCATAAAAGGCCCTGCCCTGCCTTTGTTGGGGGCTCTCTCTCCACGCGGCCAGCCAGCGGGTCGGCTGGGGACTGTGAGCCCGAGCTTAAGCTTGTAATAAAGGCCCTTTGCTTTTGCAGGCGTGACTCGGTCTCCCTAGCAGTCTCTGGTGTTTGTTTTGGGGTGATTTGGGGTGATTTTAAAAACTTGGGCACAATACTTGCATTTCCAACATACACTATACACGTAAATTCAAACCACCACACTATTATCAAGTTGTGTTACAAATGCATTCCTGGACAAATTGTCCTGGGAGTTTCTAGTATATATTCTGCAAAGCAAATTTCAGTCCATCTTTCAAGAAATCCTGTCCAGCAGCTAGCCTCACCCCAAGGTCTATTACCTGTTTCCCATCCATCCCTCTGCTCAAGTCTGAGTTTTTTAGTCCAAAACACTACCTTGGGGGCAGCAATAGAACACTGTAGTTTGAATTCAATAAGGTGGAGAAAAGTCAAGAAAGCTTGGGATTTATTTTAAGTTTTGCAGAAGAGACTGGAGCTGGAAATCTATGTCGTGTTCTGTTTGACGTGTTCTAAAGTCAATGGAAGACATACCCCTTAAAAAGTCCAATTTCTAGTCAGTAACTGTTGGGTTTCATAGATGCATACAAATGTGCATGCATGCACATGTGTGCACAGGCACACACACAGACACACACACCAATGCCATGCATCCCATACACCTGCAGGCAAACATAATGTCTACTCTAAACTCATAAGGAAGAAAATAAATATTTTTCTAAGTGCAAGGAAAGGAATCATTTGTAAGGCAGCCTCTCATAATAAAGTTCGAATTGAGTTCTTTTTGAGCCCAGGGCAATTAAGAATAAGACACACTGCAGAGACATATACCATGTTTTTTTTTTAAGTGAAGAAGGATGCTGTAGTAAGTATTTTTTATTCTGAAATAAATACGTTCATGATTTTAAAAATAAAGAAACGAGATTAGTCATGAACACTGACAATTGCAAGCCCACTCCAAGCCCATTTTTCTGTTCCAAAATATAATCACTAATGATGGTTTATTATTTTCTTTTCCTTTTTGAAAATGTGGTTATAAAAACGCTTTTTTATATTGATCATAAAGCAAAATTAACCTTTTGTGCTGTATAGATCCATTAAGTTTTTGCTTTATTTATTGCAGTAGTATAAATAACATGAAATTTGTCATTTTAACCATTTTTAAGCATGTAGGACTGTGGCATTAAGTATATTCACAATGAGGTACAACCATCACCTCCATCCATCTCCAGAACATTTCTCATCTTCCAAAACTAAAACTCCATATCCATTAAATATTAACCTACCCTTCCCTCTGCCACCCAGGTCCTGATCACCACCATTCTATTTTCTATGAATTTCACTATTCTATATACCTCATAAAAGGGAAATCATACAGTATCTTAGCATGATGTGTTCAAGGCTCATCCATGTTAAGACATATATCAAAGTTTCTTTTCTATATTTTTATTTAAAAAAATTTAATGTCTTTATTTCTTTTTGGGAAAGAGAGAGAGAGAGAGCGAGAGCAAGCATGAGCAGGGGAGGGGCAGAAGGAGAGGGAGACACAGAATCTGAAGGAGCCTCCAGGCTCTGTGCTCTCAGCACAGAGCTTGACACAGGGCTCAAACCCACAAACCGTGAGATCATGACCTGAGCTGAAGTCAGATGCTTAACCAACTAAGCCACCCAGGTGCCCCCAAAATTTCTATTTAAAGATGAATAATATTGCTTTTGATGTATATGCCATAATTTATTTATCCACTCATCTTCTATTAAACACCTGGGTTGCTCCCACATTTTTGACCATTGTGAATAATGTGGCTATAAACATGGATGTATAAATATATTTCTGAGTCCTTCCTTTCAGTTCTTCTAGGTGTATACCCTCAAGTGGAATTGTTTGATGATATGATAATGCTATTTTTAATTTTTTGAGAAAACACTGTATTGTTTTTCATAGCAACACCGTTTTACCTCCCACCAACAGTGTCCAAGATATTCAGTTTCTCCATATCCTTTCCTTGTGCACTTGAGAATGTATATTTTGCTGCTTTTTCATGAAGTACTATGTATGTACATGTTAAGTCCAATTGGTCTATAACGTTGTTCAAGTTATCATTTCCTTGTTGATCTTCTGTCTAGCTAGATACATTATCCACTATTGTAAGTGGGAAATTGACATCTCCTGATGTCTATTTCTCCTTTCTCTTTTTATTTTTTGTTATTTTTTATTTTTTTATTAGATAGCTTATTACCAAGTTTGTTTCCATTTAACACCCAGTGCTCTTTCCCATGAGTACCCCTCTCCATGACCATCAACCTTTCATTTTTTAATTTTTTAAATTTTTTAATAGTTTATTGTCAAATTGGTTTCCATATAACATCCAGTGCTCTTCCCCACAGTGCCCTCCTCCATGACAACCCCCCTCCCCCCTCCCCCTCCCAAGACTCAAAGAAATAGAATATTTCTCCTTTCAATTCTACAACTGTTTGCTTCATATATTTAGAAACTCTGATGTCTGGTTCATATATGTTTATGATTGTTATATCTTTTTGGTGAATTCATCATTTTGTCATCATATAACCTACTTTTTTGAGTCTTGTAACAGTTTTTGATGTAAAGTCTATTTTGTCTCAAATTACTATGGTTACTCTCGCTCCCATTTAGTCACTCTGTGCATGGAATATCTTTTTCAACTTTTCACTTTCAACTTATCCTTAGGTCTCCACGAGTCTCTGTAGACAGTATGTTATCAGATCTTGTTTGTTTCTTTTTTAATTTCATGCTACCAGTCTATGTCTTTTGATTGAGGAGTTTGATCCATTCATATTTAAAGTAATTATTGATTGGGAAGGACTTGATATTGACATTTTGTTATTTGTTTTCTACAGGTTTCATAGCTTAATTTTTCCCTCATTTTCTCCCGCTGCCTCCCTTTGTGTTTGGTTGAATTTTCTTGGTGGCACATTATTATCCTCTTCTCATTTGCCTTTGTACAAATTCTATAAATATCTTCTCTGTGGTTACCATGAAGATTATATATACAATCTTAAGATTTTAACAGTCTATATGAAACTTACAACTTAACTTGAATTGCATACAAAAATTTTACTCATGCATAGCTTCACTCCACCCAATTTTATGTTATTTGTGTTACTGATGTCACAAGTTACATCTTTATAAATTTTTTGTCCATTAACATAGGCAAAAATGCTTTATGCTTTTGTCTTTTAAGTACTGTAAAAGACTAGAAAGTGGAGTTTAAACCAATATTATAATGGGGATTTTTACATTTGTCTATTTGTTTTTACTGGAGAACTATATTTTCATATGGTTTTGAGTTACTGTCAAGCATCCTTTATTTCAGGTTGATATGGAAATCTCTTTAGCATTTCTTGTGAGGTCAATCTAGTAGTAATAATCTCTCTCAGCTTTTATTTATCTGGTGATATTTTAATTACTCCTCCATTTTTGAAGGGCAATTTTCACAATGCAGAATTCTTAGTTGGCATGTTTTGGAGTTATGTTTTAGCACTTTGAATATATTATTCCACTGTTTTCTGGCCTGTTGGGAAATCTGCTGAAAATCTTATTGATGATCTCTTGGATATGACAAGTTCCTTTTCTCTTGCTGCTTTGAAGATTCTCCCTTTGTCTTTGTCTTTGGACAGTTTGATTTAATGTATCTTAGTGTCGGCCTCTTTGGATTTTTCCTACTTGGCATTAATTGAGCTTCTTATATTTGTACATGTCCATGGCATTCATCAAATTTGGAAAGTTTTTGGCCATTATTTCTTCAGATAAGCTCTCTGCCTCTCTCTTCTCCTTCTGGGACTGCCATAATTCATATGTTCATCTTCCTGCGAATGTCCTTTATAAGTCCTTAGGTTCTGTTCACTTTTCTTCATTCTTTTATCTTTTTTCTTTTTAGACTTAATAGTCTCACATTTCTTTAAGTTGCTAATTTCTTTGTCCTGCCTGTGTGAGTCCACTGAACTTCATTAGTGAATTTTTAATTGAATTAATCTCCAAGATTAATTCTTCTTTGAATAATTTCTATCTTTCTGATAATATTCTCATTTTGTTCATTTATTGTTTTTCTGATTTGCTTTAGGGATTTTTGCCCGTACTATTTTTTTATTATTATTTTTTTTTTTTAGCTTTCGAAGCATTTCTACAATAGTTGTTTTAAACCCTTTGTCTAATAAGTCTGACAGCTGTGTTTCTTCAGGGAGTTTGTGGAGATTTATTTTGATGTTTGAATGGGCTATGTTTTCTTGTTTCTCTGTATGCCTTGTGACTCTTTTCTTAATAATTGGGCATTTGGAGAAACTGCCACCATTTTCAGTCCTTACAGGCTACTTTTATGCAGGGGAAGAGTTTACAAATCAGCCTTAAATAAAAGCGTTAAGTCCTCCCAAGGCCTTTTCTGGGTATGTGTCTTCCCTGGCATCCCTCCCTAATTGCCCAGTCTACATGGGTATTTTAAAGTACTTAAAGTTTCCTTTGAGTCTCACTCTTACTTCTTGGAGCCTTGTTGTTCTATTGAATGTCTCTGCTGTTAATATCCTGCTTCCAGACATTTGTAGGTCTGTAATCCCCTTACAGTTTTATGCTGTTTTCAACATCCTTTTCTAGCCTGATATTCAAGGCGCTGTTGGCCATCTGCTCTTCAAGTTAGTTCATACAGAGATCAATCCCTCGGGCAGCCTCCAGACAGTTTAGAATATTGCACATTTGGTCCACTCGTCTCTTTCTGATTTGCAGAAGTAACCAGGGGAGTAGGGTGTGCCTCCTCCTAAACTATGCCATACCATGCCAGTTTGGGGAAGTGGCAAGAGGAAGTAAAAACATTATGAAATTTCCTACCATTTTGAATAGGGCTTTCCCCGCCCCTCATTGGGTGTTTGCTTGGTTGCTATAGATCTTTGATAATTTCCACAGCTTCTATAAAGTTTTCTCAGTTCATTTCTAATTGTTTGATCATGTTTTCATGGAGGAACAAGAGCCTCAACTACTTTGCCATTTTTCTGACATAACTTCCCATCCTAAGGATTTAAACTTACCTATAGATTTGTGCAATCACCTCCATAATCAAAACAAAAGAATTCCATCACTCTAGAAGACACGTTCATGCTATCCTTTTGTAATCATGCTCTCCATCTCACACCAAGACCTTGGCAACTGCACACATATTTGTGTATATTGAACACAAATAGAATCATAGCACACCTACTACTCTGCAACTTGCTGTTTCCCCTTATCAGTACATGCTGGATAGCATTCCTTTAAAAAAATTCTTAACATTTATTCACTTTTAAGAGAGAGAAAGATAAAATGTGTAGGGGGGAGGGGCAGAGAGAGAAGAAGACACAGAATCAGAAGCAGGCTCCAGGCTCTGAGCTGTCAGCACGAGGCCAATGCAGGGCTCGAACCCACGGACCACGAGATCATGACCTGAGCTGTAGTTGGACGCTTAACCGACTGAGCTACCCAGGCACCCCATCCTGGGTAGCATTCTAAGTCAGTGCATGATACACTGAGGTAATACTTCAATGACTGCATAGTTTTCTATTACCATATGTTTAATATGCCTCTGTCTTCTCCTTCTGGGGCTCCCATAATTCATGTACAAAACCACCTTCTTCACCAGAGTTTTAAAACAGTACTGCAAAAAATACGTTTATGTATAACCATTTGATACTTGTGCAAATGTGTCTTTAGATAAATTGAATTTCTGTTTCTAAAGGTATGTGAAATTGTCCAAATTCTGCTGCCCTTTTTACTCTCACAAAAATAAAGTGCCCATCTCTCCATATATCCATTAACGGGGGTATAAATGTGCCTGGGTGGCTCAGTCGGTTAAGTGTCCAAATCTTGACTCAGCTCAGGTCATAATATCCAGATCAAGCCCCACGTGGGGCTCTGGGCTAACAATGCAGAGCCTGGAGCCTGTTTGCCATTCTCTTTCCCTCACTCTCTTCCCCTCCTCTGCTCATTCATGAGCTCATGTGCATGCACCGTCTCTCTCCCTGTGTTTAAATAATGTTTAAATATATAAACATTAAAAAAAATTGACAGTCTTATGGAAAAAAATGGTATGTAATTTGTTATATTTTGTATTTGTTCCAAATTTCTAAGACTGGTATTTTTCCCTTTGATCAGGGAAAGAATCAATTTTCCCCCTGAGAATTGTCTTCTTGAATCTTTTGCCCCATTCTATATTTGATTTTTTTTGTTGCCTTTTATGCCTGTGTGTAGAAGCTCTTTGTATATTGATGAAATTGTTTTTCATATGTTATATTCAGTTTTATATTTGTATTTTTACTTTATTTGTTACATGAGTCATCAAAAATTTCTAGATTTTATGTGCTTATCTTTCCCCCCTTTTTAAAATTTTGTTTAACATTTATTTATTATTGAGAGACAGAGACAGAGCATGAGCAAGGGAAGGTCAGAGAGGGGGAGACACAGAGTCTGAAGCAGGCTGCACGCTCTGAGCTGTCAGCACAGATTCCAACGTGGGGCTCGAACCCATGAGCTGTGAGATCTTGACCTGAGCTAAAGTCAGACGCTCAACCGACTGAGCCACCCAGGCGCCCCTATCTTTCCCTTTTTGAATCATGCATCATGCTTAGAAAGGACCTGTTTTTAAAGATAAATACATTTCCTCACACTAATTTGAAATGATAGTTTTATGAACTACTAAATTCCCACATGTAATTAGATACAGTCCTGGACACTGCATTCTATTCTTTTAACCTGTATATTCTTTGGCCTCACTGCCGAATTGCTGTACTTATTTGCACAGCTATAAAATACTTTATTATATCTTTAGTCCATCAAGCCTCATACTATTCTATTTTCAAAAATATTCCAATAATTCTCAAATACATCAATAAAAATAGCCAGGTAAAAAATACCAAAAAGTAAAAAATGACAACAATAAAAATTAAAAATCTACTTAAGAATAAATAAACAATGCTGAAATGATGGAAATGTTTCATATGTCAACTGTTAACATGTCTTGATGATGGTGGTGATTGTGCTAAACCATGGATATGTTACCATCCACAGAACTGAAAATTATGTCAGATATGTCATTATTATTATTATGTCATTAGTCATATATTACATGTCATTATTATTATTATGTCATTAGTCATATATTACATATATAAAAATATTATCTATATAAAGGAAAGCTTTTGAAAAAAAGCTCTATACTTCTTCTAAGAACCACAAAAGGAGACATAAAAAAATGAGAAGAAATAGTTTATCTTCAACTGGGAGGGCAATATTGCGAATTTGCCAACTTTCCATATACTACAAAATAATTGCAAGTTGATCCTAATCAAAATACCAGCAGCAGTTTTCTTCTCAGTTTAACCTAATGCAACCAAAATTCATTTTTAAAAACTGTATGCCTCTTATTAATTGTTTCCTTAGCAACATACATAACTGGCTAAAGCTTTAGAATTAAGGGCCTAATTAACATGTTACGAAGGTCTTTTTATGTCCCAGGTTTTGGGGGTGTGATTTTATTCTTCCAGTCATATACAGACATACAGATTGTATCTTTATCTGCAATGTAAATACAAATACATGCTGACTGGTGGCTAAGAAAATAAAATTTTCTCCATTTTCCTAATAATGGTACTTTTTTCTTTTTCTAACTTAAAGCTCCAGGACATTTGAAAGCCCAGACGCCACATGTCACCAAGCAATGAAATGACACTATATCTTTTTCATTTAAAAAGTAAGCCCCTCAAAAACAAGAGCCTTTGCTTTTATTCTAAAACACGTTCCCATTTGAAGAGGCTCAAGGAACATTTGGATGGCACGTTAAGTGGAAAACTAGCAAGTCTTCCTGAAAAACACTCTCTCTGTTTTCCTTTCTTTTTTCACTTCACCTGATTTTTGTTTTTGTTTGGAATGAGAAAAAAAGTGACTATGATATTAATATGTGTCTTTGACAGAGGAATGAATATAGGAAACCTGAGATTTCAGGGGGTCAGGAAATTCACATTTATTGTCCTGCACGTTGATAAACGGACTTGTGTAGGGATCACCCAGCAATGCGTTCTCTGCTAGGAACACGGTTCTTTGAAACCTGGGGATGCTTGGCTAAAATTCTCTATCTTCCACTTGTTGATCGGGGCTGCTTTGTGCGTATTCAGGTTTAGGGACTCTTTTCTTGTGACTTGGTTGGGGGAAATCCAAATATCCTATTTTAATCTCGCTAAATGCCAGATGGTGTTTTTAATCTACACACTGTGGGTTGGTAAGAGATCACACTTAAACTGAGCGTCCTTCTCCCTGCAGGGCTGACAGAACACTCTAGAAGCAGATCTCAGAGGATTCACAATGTGAAAACCATGCTACACTGGAGAAATTATTTAAAATGACACAGGGTAAGAAGGAGTTGCATTTAGCATTCAAATGTCCGCTTTTCTCCAAAAAATTTTTTTCAAGGGATTGGATGGACTATGGTTAATAATCAAGAGTTATAATTATATGCCTACATCTTTTTATGGCTACCCCAAAGCTGAGATCCCCACCCTACTCTACCACCGCCCCCTCTCTCTCACACTCACACACACATCCTTGATTTTACTAAGCTAATTCTTTTTACTCAAATTCCTTCTAGTTCCACAAATCTAAGGTTTTAACTATTGGAATAATCAAAGAAAAAATGTTCACATTTGTAAATGTTGTAATTGTGAAGCTATTGTTTCCCTTCAGTTGGGAAGGTCTGGT
Source organism: Suricata suricatta (assembly GCF_006229205.1). Lineage (NCBI taxonomy): Eukaryota > Metazoa > Chordata > Mammalia > Carnivora > Herpestidae > Suricata > Suricata suricatta. Next base: position 127,207,556 of record NC_043708.1, read on the forward strand.
GAAAATTGACCCTGGTCAAGAAGGTGCAAATAATTATTAACATTTCTTTCAAAATATCAGGATCTAAAAAACAGTCATTTCAGCAAACATTTATTATAGATGTATCACATGCAAACAAGAAACACCTACCAGTGACAAGAGTTAATTAGAAAAAGGTCAACGGTGGCCAGGGCCCAGTCAAGAAACGACTTGTTAAGCTGCAATAAAAATGTTAGCATTCTAATGACTTCAAAGTTTAATGGAACATTTAATACACATTTATTTTAAAACCAATCTTTTTTTTTTTAAAAAAGGAATTCTTTTTTATGTTTTAAAAATTTGTTTTAATGTTTATTTATTTTTCAGAGCGAGAGAGAGCATGAGTGGGGGAGGAGTAGAGAGAGAGGGAGACACAGAATCCAAAGCAGACTCCAGGCCCTGAGCTGTCAGCACAGAGCCCTATGCAGGACTTGAACCCACGAACCATGAGACCATGACCTGAGCTGAAGTCGGACGCTCAACCAACTGAGCTACCCAGGCGCCCCTAAGAAAGGAATTCTTAAACAAGAGCCACAAACCAGAACAGAAGAAAGAGGCACGTTTGTCTCCATTAAAATTAAGAGTTTCTGTTCGCCAAACCAAAGATTTTGAAGATGTTTGTCTACTTTTCCAAATTGAGAAATGACTTCATATTTGGTCAAAATTAGGACAATCAAAGGGAAAGAAAACCTAACTTAAAATCTTAAATTATACTCTTTCTTTTTCAGGGATGTTTCTTATTCTTTGTGTGGCTATCATCTTAAAATCATAAAGTAACTACACCACTCTTCATTCTTGTATTATACCTCTTTCTCTAGCAGAAGGTCTGACACAAATATACTACAGAGAAAACAAATGTGGGAAAAGAACAGATAAAGAGAATAAAGTACTATTCTTCAATGCTCATTATTAAAAAAATAAAAAGACTGAGGTACTTCAGTGAATTCAGGTTAGTTTTCTGTGAGAGGCAAAATGTACTTACTAGTTATTTAAACGGACATGCATCAGTGCTGACTAGAAGTAAAACTTAGTGTGTTCAACTGACATGTCTCATCCTAATCAAAGTTCTTTCTTAAGATGACATGTTTGACTTTATTATTCAATATTTCCTAATCTGGATCCACCAGAGAATACTGGGCGTACATAGTTACCCTGGGAATATTTCCGTTGGAGCTTGGTGCCCATCATACCAGTGTATGCACCAATGAAGACTAGTACTCTCAAGTGGGTATTTTTCATGTCATGTGACTTTGCTGCCCTCCTGTGGCTGCTCCTTGGGGTGCCCAGATCTTGGTTTATGCCTACAGGATCCAGTGACCTTTAACTAGGTCACCTCCAGGTTCCTGTTTGTGGTTCTTGGTGTTGCAGCAGGGAATACATCCCGACTCACATCCACAAGTCAACTGAATGAATCGATTTTCTACCAAGGACTTCTGACCATTTTGTCTATTTCACCCAAGAGCCCAGAAGCAATGGGACAATAACACATGGGTTTGGCAAGTAAGTGATGCATTCTTCCCTTTGATTTTCCTGCTTTTCAGCTCTCTCTAGAGAGAGCTGTCTAATATTTGATTTCAGAAATCAGCAAGCTTGTACTATTAAAAGGCCAGATAGTAAATACTTGAGGGTCTTGGGGGGCCAAACACTCTCTGTAGCTGCTCCTCAACCCTGCCAGTGTAGCATAAAAATAGCCATAAACAATATGTAAATGAGCTTAGCTGTGTTCCAATAAAACTTTACTCAATAAACTTTATTTAAAAAAGCAAGCAGCAGAGTGGGCAGAGAATATGTCCCACAGGTTGACACTCACCAACTCCTGTAGATATTTTATCAATGTTAGACTGATTTCTTGATCAATTAAGTGACAAATAAATACACTTGAATAAATTAATAAGTGGCTCTTTACATTCGAATACAGTATTTCTAAATATGCCATTCAGAATTGTATTTATACTTATTCTGACACTGGCTAGCCTGAGCTTTCTGCTCTAATCGATAGCTTTTTAAATTTCTGCATGACTTCTTCAGGTAACTTCTTCAAATAGCTAGCAGGCAATCCACTACAACTGATCTCTGTCCATGTTCAGAAAATGTTTCTCCACAGAGACATGGGTCTGTACTCAACCAAGGAATACAAGGAGTGCATTATATTTTTTTCCTTAAACATTGCTAATGATCCACATTCTGTGAGCTGCTAGGTCCTACTGACTTTTTTCTCAGTGTCTTTCCAATCTATCAGAATCTTTCGTTCAGACCTCTAGATAATTTTCATGTTAAGGTACGTCTTCAGTTGTACTTGTCTATCCTGACTCGTCTTATATTTCTATGCTACCATGTAAATCATTGCCCTTTTTGTAATATAGATCAGGCTTCATCTCTCCTCTGATGTAGAGGCTTCTTGATAATCAAGTCCAAGCACTTTTACGTGGCACCAAAAAAAAAAAAAAAACCAAACAAAAACAAACAAACAAAAAAAACATAGTCCATGAAGAGTTTTCTTTCTCTCTTGAGAGCTTCACATCTTGGGGCCATGTAAACTTGCCATGGTATGCTACTCTGACCTATCAAGGTTCTCATAGTTTCCAAATGCATGGAAACCACTTTCACTAGACTTCCTGATCTTCTCCACCCCACTTTCCAACCAACTCATTTTTCTCTCCATCTATCCATCCATCCATCCATCCACCCATCCTTCCATCCACCCATCCATCCTTCTACCCATCCATCCATCCATCCATCCACCCATCCATTCATCCATCCATCATTTTATCAGTATGGATGTAACAAATATTTCATGAGCACATTTCTGGTACCACAAATACAAAGTCCCGCCCATCCTTCTCCCTTCCATCCTGATCTTGCTAATTTTTGCCCTGTGTTTCCAGGACACTTTATACACACTTCCATTAATGTTTGTCACATCCTACAGTATTTTTTCCTGCTTTTGTGTTCCATCCATTAGACTATAAACTAAAAGACAGAAGCAGTGTTTTTCATAATCTTCATATTCCTAGCCCTGTAAATTTTTACATAGTAGGCAATCAATATGGATTAAATGAATAAATGAGTAAATGTGCGAGTGCATGAATAGACTAATGAATGCCTTCCACACTCGCTGATGAACAGAATGTGTTATACTCCATTTAACGTTACCCAAATAACGAGTTATGTTGCTGGCATTAGCTGAACATCAGAAAAGAGGTAGAAAAAAATGTTGCTCTTCAGACCCTACTTCACCGAACTGACTTGCATAAAGCTATCTTTTTAGCTAGGAATTTTTAAAGGTATTTTTGATGCTTTAGATTTCAATTAAGTAACAGCTCCCCCTACCGATAGTGGGATAAGTAGGGACCTCAAAATCAACCATGATGCTGCATCTCTGTGAGCCAAGTTGGCAAGGTCTAGCAGCAAGGTGATCAAGGGATCAGGCAGGCTGCTAGACTTAACATGCCCAAGTGAGAGGTCAGGGGCAGGGCACTGGCTACACTAACAAAGCAGCCCCGTCCTCACCCAAGGACAAAGGCAGCTGTAATTTACAGCAGAGAAGCATTTGCAGTTCCTCCTTCCAACAAGTCTTTAAAAATGCTGATCTGAAAGACTGAAGCAAGCCACTTGAGACTCATTTTCAGTATGGCAAAAGTTCTGAAACCCAGACTGCGAAATCTCAGGAAGCAGCTGGGTTCCTAATTAAAACAAATCGTTAATAGATTTAGCAGTCCAAATTTATGCTTTTCAATTAAAACTGCTATTGCAGTTGGTGTATCTGTGCAAGAGTAGATGTGTCTGGGTGTGTGTGTGTGCGTGCGTGCATGTACAAACAAACACGCCTACACCCTGGGCTCCGGGTATTCCAGAGTTTAAGAGGCAGTTATAAAGCCTGGGTCAAAACTAAAACACAAAGGTTAATTGCATCAATTCTTAATTGTTTCAGTAACTTCCTGGAGTCTCGATCCGTGTTTCAAAAAGAGTTGTGTCTGGACAAATGGGTCCTTCCTATCACAATTCTTTCAAGGAGACATTTTTAACTATTTTGTCAATGTTAGCTATCTCTTGAGAAGATATTATTTCCAGTTCCTATGAAGAAGACATGTTGACATGCACTGTTTTGTCTCAAGTCCATCTAGTAAGGCCAGTAGAAAACAGCCAAATGCCAGTGCCTTTATATATGCATATTGGCAGGAGGCCACCTTTCTGGGTGAACAAACCAAATTTTGTAAATGAGATGGACATCCTGTTTTGGGCCATTAGTTATCAGAAAAGATGCTACACAATAATTTATGGTGCCTGTAAGCAGAGCAATGAACTCCCTCTCCACCTACAGGAGGAGTCTATCTATCTGTATTCCATTCAGCAATCGCTCTGCTAACTTGACCTGGTTCTCTCTCAGTGCACTGAATGCTCTGGAGAGGAGAAAAGTTTTGGGAACCAGATTATGGAAAATCACACCTCCCAGTCTTGCTTCAGGAGAAATCACTTTACCACTTTTGCCAAGGTGTTCTGAATTATATTTGTACCATCGCTGTCTATTTGTTCTGAACGAAAATAAGTGTTTTCAGGCAACAGGATCATGGAAAATGCATCACACCATCTGGAGTATAGGAAAGACTGATAGTTTGGCGTCAGGGAGAGGGCAATGCGAATGCTGGGTCCGCATATGTACGTGTCGCTGTAGACAGGTTAGTTGAACTCTCCGGAAGCCAGCTTGTTCAACTTTTAATGTTTAAGAACGTGTAATTTATAGAAGTTTATAAATTCAAAACCTCCTGGATTGTTAGGAGATTTCGAGATCACTTTTTAGAAAGAACCTGTTTAAAACACTGGCACCCTTTGTGACCCATGGTAGGAGCATCATCATAGGACACTAAAAAAATACCAAAAAACAAATTCTAGAATGGTTCTGAATTTGTATTTTTCTTCTCTTCCCTCCTGACCCCTATCCTTTGTTAACCCTCATCCTCTGATGATATTCCCATTCTTTCTGATTTTTTCTCAAGTACTATCAACAAACTTCTTCAGATTCCAGAGTAATGCTGCCCTGAAAGGTAAACTTCATCCTACAACCTCATCCAGTCCATGACCTGGGCTTCCATATAGATGTAAATCCTCAGTGGCTGCATGCACATATATGAGTGGGCATCCAGAGCTTTCTTCTATTTCTCAAAAGGTTTTTGTGATCCAAAATAAAGTTAAGAACTGCTAATCAATAATGTTTATACTTGGCATCCCATAAAAAAGTTAGTAAAAAAGGTAGGCTACGTGATACTCTTGTAAGATACTGACACTATACATAAGAGAACATAGTGTGATTGGAATGCAGACCATAATGACTTCTAGCTAATACTGTCATCTCTAGAGCAAACACTAGAATAGCTAAAAAACCGACAAGACAAATGATATATTAAGAAATGTGGGGCCTGGGGCTCCTGGGTGCTGAGGGCTGAGTACCTGACTTCAGCTCAGGTCAAGATCTCACGGTCCCTGGGTTTGACTCACATTGGGCTCTATACTGACAGCTTAGAGGCCAGAACCTGCTTCGGATTCTGTGTCTCCCTATCTCTCTGCTGCTCCTCTGCTTGTGAGCTCTCTCTCTCTCTTCCCCTCTCAAAAATAAATAAACAAACTTGAGGGAAAAAATGCGGAACCAACCCAAAGAGGTCAGGAAAAGGCAATCAAAGGGCAAAGACCATGTGGAATAAAGGAAACACATACAAAGACGGGGACTCAAAAAAGTGCATCAATTATTATATTAAATGCAATACTTCAATTAAAGGCTGAGATCATCAGCTAGATTTTTTTTTTAAAAAGCAAGAGTCATCAATATGTTGTTTACAAGAAACACTTTAAATATAAAAACACATGCAGGTTGAAAATAAGAGTACAAATAAGATATACCCTTCAATCAATAAGCTTAAAAAACGAATGCAACTATATTAATATCAGGCAAAATGGACTTTAAGACAGAACATTCCTAGACATACAGAGAGGTATTTCATAGTGGTAAAATAAGCAAGGAAACCAAACAGCCCAAAATGCACAGCCATCTAATAACAGCTTCCAAATACATGAAACAAAAGATTAACACACCCAAAATGAAAAACAGACAAGCTTTTGGAGATTTTAATAATTATTAAATACTCCCCCCATAACTCATACAACAAATAAGGACAAAGATGGTAGACCATCATCTCATTGCTTAATTGCATTTTTTTTCATTTTTCCTGTGTATTCAGGGAGAAACATTATCTTTGGGAAATGGGCCATGCCAAATAATCTGTCCTTCGTGCATAGGTCGCTTTAGGGAGTTGTTTTGTGAAAGGGGCAAGATTCCTTCCTGTGAACATGAAGAAAGTGTAGGTGTGCACGGTGTGTGGATGTGCGTAGAATTTTTTTGTTTGAATTTTTTTTAACAGAAGACTTTTTCAGGCTCCATTTCATTTCCTTCCTACTTATAGCTCCTCTGTCTCCATTCTTTTCCTTTCCAACTTGTGGGATCTGCTTTCCTGTTTTACATCAGGAAAACCAGTTCTTAACCTGAGGGATACTGGAGGAGTGAGGAAAACAGCCAGATCGGACAGAACGTAACCTGCTACAGTTCCACAGAGACCTGTGGCCTGTGCTCTTATTTCTGGGGATGGTTCATTCCCAAGTGAGGCCTGAGGTCCCACTCCACTGCAGTGGCTAATTCACTCCCCTGCTTCTGGCCACAGGATTGAGACTGGAGGTCAGAGGGCCGGTCAGTGTGCCCCACTTCCAAAGATCTTCTCTGGGCAGGACAAGGGTTCAAGTGAGGTAGGAGTGCAGTTGGCCATCGCATCCTGCTTGGAGCCATACTAAATGATTTGAGAATAGTCTTGGAACAGACCACTCCAGCCCACCTCAATATGCACACTCCTGCTTCTCTCAGAATTTCAAAACACTGACATATCTCCTTGGACATCATAATTAGCAAAAGGAGAAACAGCACTAATAAACTTTGGGGGAAGGGTGTGAATTAAACGATCATATAGCCTTTAATTTTACTATTAATTTGTTTCTAGTAACATGCAACATTTTCAGAAGAATTTCTGTTTACAATGTAGTTCTGGGTTGTTAATTAAAAAAAAAAAACCCTCTCGTCTTGTTTCCGAAAGGTATGTCAGGATTATATATATTTTTTTTAAATTCAATGTTTATTTATATTTTTGAGAGAGAGAGAGAGAGACAAAGCACAAGCAGAGGATAGAGCAGAGAGAGTGGGAGACACAGAATCTGAAGCAGGTTCCAAGCCCTGAGCTGTCAGCACAGAGCTCAATGTGGGGCTCAAACCCATGGACTGCAAGATCATGGCCTGAGCTGAAGTCAGACACTTGACCGATTCAGCCACCCAGGCACCACAGGATTATGTATTTTTATGAAAATAGAGGAAACTAAGCCATAGAGTCTTTGAATGGATCAGGTTAGAATTTAGACTTCTGGGCTGCCTGCCTTATACTCAGGTTGGAGCTGTCAGCATTCATGAACTTCTGCCCAGAACTACCAAGAATCATCTTACAAAGAACAGAGTCTAGGTGCTTCTGATGGCCCCATTTACGAACTTATGTTGAGGTCTTCACCCATCTTGTTAAGTGCCTGTAAGTGCATGACAAGAAAGTGATGGCATCACCTATTTTTTCTCGTATAAGGAAAATGTGCCTGCGTGTGTGTGTGTGCATGATTGTGTATGATTCTAAATATTTGAGGTAGGTGCATTGGAATAGACAAAACTTCCAATGCATAATATATTTTTGCCTGTGTCTCACTAATTGAAGGGGCCATAGTCTCCTGGAGCTGTGTTCTGAAGTTAGGCCCGGGTTCAAATTCCAGATCAACTACTTTGGAGCTGGATGCCCTCAGTCCATCAGTGTAACCTCTTTGAACATTGATTTTTTTTCTGCAGTAAAATGGGAGATTTAAAAAAATATTCCTACCTCGGTGAGTGTGTTCTGTAGATTAGAGGTAATAAACGTGAAGTACCCGGTACTTCAGCATCATTCAGAGACCTGATGATGGTGGAGCCATCGCTGAGCACCTAAGACAACTGACCCTCCTCGCACAGCCAACAGGCGTCACTCATTGCTCCCGTGGAATGCTGGGATTGTCTGCTTGAAATAAACAAATCCAGTTACTCTGCAATGTAGTGGTCTGGGGGGACTCACTCAATGCCCAGAGGGGTGTAGTGAACACGTTAGAACAGTTTGCATATTCAGGGGTTACTGTTGGGGTAAAGAACACCCAACAAATTCTACAAGGCTCTACCTAACAATTCCGAGCACTCTCTCACGGTTTTGAGAGTAAACCACAAAATTGGCCTGAGAGCAAGCGGAGGAGAAACTCTCAATCCCACTGCTGACTAGGTAGCTCGCGTGGCCCTGACACATAACTTTTACCGAGTTGACTATATCTCACTTCCTGTAAGTGCCTGTCCCTCATGCTCACTTTCAAGGACTTGGCCAATCTCCTTTTGTAAATAGAACAATGCTTTATATTTCTCTATTACTCTGGAGTGACTATATCAATAATGCAGGAAACGCATCTGTCCAGCACAATGAGATTATTTTTCTGATTTCGGCTGACAGTTATGGTAATAGTTTGGCAAACAATCTACTCCACCATCAATGACCGCAGATTACAGCTGTTTTTAAAAATCTCAGGCGCTTCTGGAAACTTGGAAGATGAATTGCACGTTGAAAGGGAGACAGAAAGACGTGCCACAAGCCTTATGGTAGAAAAATTATTAACTCTTTCTGTACATAAAAAGCGAAGGAAATATTAAGGAAGGCACAGCATGTTACTGAGGATAAACTATAATGAAAACGAAGTGAGCAGTGATAACATTCCGGAGGCGGCATTGGGATCATCTAGCATGCTCAGAGCACTCACAGGCAATGGGGAGAGCCTGAAATATTTCAGAGACCTGCCTTTTCTACTGATAAATTTCCCAAGTCACCTGGGAGTTATTGCAAATATTTACAGGGAAGAAAATTGAGAAAGAATATCATCATGTCTTCCGTTTTGGTCTTGATGAATACAGCCTCTAGCTAGACAATAATAATGACCCAAGCCTAGGATTTCCGTGTTTGTTTAAAGCAAATGTTTAATTTTACTTCTGCAGAGGTGATGAATAGAAGTTGATTTTTTTTACATTGGGACCTCTTAAATCTTCACAAAACATGTGCTTTTCCTAAAGGTTCATGATAGCCCTGAAATAAACCTTATTTTTTGATATGAGTTTTCCTCCTTCGGAAATTTTTTCCTTCACTTCCGTTTCATAAGAAGCAGAATGCTGATCTTGCTGGAGGCCTGTGACCCTGGCATTGGGCCAGCCATTGTTACCCAGGGGCCAAGAGACAGAATGCTGGCTAGGCAAGTCTGCCAAGGTGTGAGCTTTCTTCCCCTCTGAGTTCCAAGGTGAAGCCACCCTTAGGAAGAGTGCTTGCAAAGGGGAGGCCACGGGGCTCTGCAGAGTCCTCATATCCAGGTGAGTTCATTTGTCTTGTGAACTTTCCACCTGGGCCCCAATTAGTATCCTATTAACCTCCTTAAATATGGAATTGCTCAGATCTTAGAATACTCCAAAATGGACTATTAGCCAGCCCATTTCCTGACTCCATCAGATGAAAATGCCAAAGTAGGTCATACAACAGAATTACCTTGATTAATTTCAGCTCTCTCCCATGGGCCATGATGCCATGCACGTTCAAGGAGATTCAAATTCAATGCATCATTTCCATGACTGATTAAACGTGGGATTTTTAAAAAACATTTACCATTCCAGGTTTACAAGGATTTTCCCTTTTAATATGACAAATGTTTCAAAACCTGCTAAATTGATCAATTATACAAATGGTGACTTCCCTGGCATGTAATTTTTAATGTGTCTGTTCTCCGAGGCCTAATATGGAAAAAGGTTTATTTTCCCCAGGAACTACTATGTTAGATCAGAAACTGTCAGCATTATGCCCCATTCCTATCCATAGATGCAGGCTGCTTTTTAAATACACTATGAAGACAATACTTCCACTCCAGAGCTTACTCAGAATGGCATTAGCAAATACAAATGACTTTGGTAAGGCTAAAATAGGCAACAAACGTCACATTCTTTATCATCTATTCCTTAAGGGCCCACCTTTAGAAAGTACTTAAAAAGAAACACCGGATGTGTTAGCACCTCAAATATTGATGCAACTTCTTTACAATTGGCAGATTTAATTTGTTTCTAAAGCAGCTTTAGAGGCATATTAGTAATTTCACATAGTGCAGCACAATATGCCGGAGAAATGTAAATTTTGTTATCACAGGTAGACTCACTCAGGTGACATTATTTGGTACTTAACATGTAGGCTATCACTGGCTCCTTAAAAGGTTAATTGTGTTCTGCTGAATCATTTTACTGAGACATAAGGAAACATTTGGATGCAGAAGTTACACTATAAAATCAGGGTGGTGTCGCTTTGGAGTTTATAAGTAATGTGGACGCATCCTGCTTCTGTACTCACTGGCTATGGGGCAACCCTCTCCAGCCCTTTCCAAATGGAAACACAATTAATGAACTTATAAATTATATCACGTTGCAATATTGAAGCATTCCTTCGGATGGTAACCCGTGATGTGTATCCAAGTTTCCGATTTCTCCGTGCAACTGGCCCTGTGAACTTTCAAAGGTCCACTTTTCTGACTCAGGACTTCATGAGCACCCACTTGGCCCAGTCTGAGCTGTGGCACACCTTGTAGCAGACACCTGCTAAGGGGCATTTTGATTTTTCTTCGCCTTTGCTTTCTGATCAGTCCACTGACTACTAAGAAAGCAGAGGTGAGCTGCTAACATTTGGAAACTGTATCAAAGATAAATAGCTTGTCACCATCAAAGGGATTGAACACTGCAGATGGATATTTATGCCATTGAGTCCAACATAACCTTCAGAAACAGTGGACCTTCAGAACTCCACTCCTTGACTCTCCTAGATGCAACGTTTGTCTGAAATCCCCACCTGAGAGATTCAGTTTTCTAGGACCCTGGGGGTAAGTGACACCAGAGAAATTGTCACCAGACTCAGATGGCTCCAATCCTGGCTCTATCCATCAGTTGACTCATTAGCTAGTTAGGTAGAAATCCAGGACGTGATCCTGTGACCCCAGAAAAACACTATGGCTCAGTGATAGTAGTTCTAGGAAGTAGTATGTAGAAAATATACTCCCAAACTTCCATCCTTTTGTTCCTCCTCCATATGGGCATTTATATGTTTCTCTAACTCATTTATGTGTATTCTCAATATCTTAACCTTTCTATGCACTTTCCAAACACTATGACCAATGTTTTGTATAAGCAAAAATGAAGGAATTTGAACTAACTCAGGGATTTAAAAATTCAATTGTGTCTTTCTGCCCTACCCCCTTACTTTTTACTGCTGTGACTATTTTTTTTATAATTATAAGAGAAATGCATGTTCATCTTAACTTAATTAACATTCCATAAAGTAAAAAAAAAGTTCAATTTCTTCGTGACCTTGGCCACATTTCAAGTGCTTATGATTATGAATGGTTCTCTCGGATGACATTGGTCTACAAGGAAAATCCTCTCATGGCTGCAGCCCCCAGATGCCAATCTCTTCCCCGATTGAAAGTGCCAGTTAAGATTTGGTACAGATGCTTCAGATGTTTCCTATGTGTTTACAAAAATACACTATTTTATCATGCAGCACATTCTAATCAGTAGCTTGTCTTTTTCTTGAAAACTATCTCTCATGCATCACTCCATTGCAGGTCTTGTTGATTTTTTGACATTCTTTATTTTTTTTAACTTTTTAAACATTTATTTATTTTTGAGAGACAGAGAGAGACAGAGTACAAACAGGGGAGGAGCAGAGAGAGAGGGAAACACAGAATCCAAAGCAGGCTCCAGCTTCAGAGCCTTCAGCACAGAGGTCAGTGCGGGACTCAAACCCATGAACTACGAAATCATACTCAAGCAACTGAGGCACCCAGATGTCCCTTGACATTTTTTAAACAGCAGAATGGTATTCCACAGCACAGATGCACCATGCTTTAAATATTTTTTTCTTGATGAATGTATTGCTTGCTTTCAGTTTTTCACCACTTTGTCAATGGTGAAATGAACACTCTTGCTTAGACATCTATGAGCATATATGTACAGTTTCTTTGGAAAAAATGTTCTTACAAGGAGTGCTCTTTTTAATGCCCAAATTGGCCCCTTTTCCTTCCTCCCTTATACACTGTGCTTATGGCCTCTTGAGGATACAATCAGGACGTTAATAATATTTGTCATCCTTTCTTGGACAGTTGCCATCATTGACTTTCAGTGGGACCAGAAAGTGTATCCATGTTATGAAGCCATAACTGTATCTGCAGTTATTCAGGAGAACCAAGCTATGACCTGGTCTTGGCTAGTATACATTTGGATACACTGAGAATCAAATTCTGTCGGCAAATATCACAGGACTCTCTCTAAGATGGGTGTGGATCTCATGTGTCCCTCAACACCAGTTACCTAACAGTTCAGGAGTTTATTAGTTACCTAAAATCCACCAACCCCATGATCCTTATACAAATAAAAAAAGGCACCCCTCTGTGAATCAATTTATCTGTCAGAAAATTGTTGTATACACACTGGTATTTGATAGAGGACCCCTTAATAGCATATTTTCTTCATAAACATACAAATTTGAGACATCTACAGTATGAATGATACCCTCTCAGTTGTGGTGTTAAATATCAGTCCAGTGAATGTGCATAGCCCCATTCCTAACTCTCTCATCCAGTCCAGGACAAACGACTCTGGACTCTTGAGGGGCACGTGGGTGTCTCAGTTGGTTAAGCATCCAACTTTGGCTCAGGTCACGATCTTGCAGTTTGCAAGTTCAAGCCCTGCATCATGCTCTGTGCTGATAGCTCAGTGCCTAGAGCCTGCTTCCGATTCTATCTCTCTCTCTCTCTCTGTCTCTCCCCTGCTCATGGTTGTTCTCTCTCTCTCTCTCTCAAAAATAAACATTAAAAAAAGACTCCTGAGTATGTAGCTTAACTTTCTTATTCCTACCCTTGCCAACATTTTTCTACGTCTTTAACACAACCCTTGTTTAGTTTGATCCTTCTGGAGGTTTCTCGTGAATTACCATAATTGTCAACTAATTAATAACTCTGACCTCCAATACTATCTCTCCTTCCCATTTGCTACCACGCTGCCTCCCCAGGAATGTGTCTAAAATGCCAATCTGCCCGTGGCAGAATGGGGCCATCTCCTATACAGCTGCTCATGAGCGTAACATCAGCTCCCACCACCCACTTCCCCAGGTTATTCCAAACCCCAGTGTTTCCCACACTCCCCATGCCTGCTCAGCCTGTTCCCTCTGGCTGGACACTGACCCTTCAAAACTCGACTTAAGCACCGCATCTTCACAGAAGATGATAATCTCCCTCTATCCTAGAAGACGTATGTCTCTTCCTCCCTAACCCCCTGCTCTGCACATATCTGCCACGACTCTCCATTTTATTACAATCTCTGAACATTTCCTTGAATTTCCTTTCCTGCTAGTCCATGACCATTGTAGCCTATGATGGATTTCTTGATTTAGTGCAGCAATGGGTACATGGTAGATACAAAGTGAATGGCTGTTGGGGCACCTGGGTGGCTCAGTCAGTTAAACGTCCAACTCTTGGTTTTGGCTCAAGTCATGATCTTGTAATTCATGAGTTCCAGCCCCACACCAGCTCCATGCTGACAGTGGGGAGCCTGCTTGGGATTCTCTGTCTCCCTTTCTCTCTCTCTGTCCCTCCCCCACTGACTCTCTCTCTCTCTCTCTCAAAATTAAATAAATAAACAAATTTTTAAAAAATGAATGGCCACTGAATCAAACAGTTCTTAGGAAAAGCATGGCCCCCAAATCCCCACTGAGCAGACCCAACCGCGAGCAGGTGAGAACATCAGCAAGCCCCACGATACACACTGTCACCCAACTCTTTCTCTGTCCACATCGCGGGTTTCTTACTCGTTTTCAGTGAATCTGACACATAATGGAAAAATCTGACTCTTCTGGGGCACTGGGAAATCTCAGATGGTTTTACTCAGTTGTTTCTCCAAGCTCATTCGTGCATATTTTCTTGGGCTACCCTAAGCCTCTCTCCCTTGCAGAATATCAGAACTCACTTCTCATAGGGTAGGTCTGCCTCACCTTACTGTAACAACATTAAGAGAGATGAATTTTCCAAAATGAGGCTAGCCAGTGAACTGTGATACCACAGCAATCCCATTACTTTCAGTGGCTTTGAGTCTGTTATAATCACTCAAGTGTAGCGACGCTGTACTTTCAAAGGGAAAGGATGTGGTCGTGGCTTGGTAGGAGGTTGTTTTCTTCCAGACAGAATGTCCACCCTTGGACAGCATGTGGGTCCACAGTGGCAAGACCTTTAGGGAACTCATCAAGATCATTATGGCAGCTACAAATATTTATTAACATGGCTCTACGAAGTTGACACCAGTAACACCCAGTTGCCTTCTGCATGTGATAAGGGTTAAAACAAGGGTTTTTGTTTCTAGGCAGGTAATTCCCTGATTTTGATCCTATCTATGTTAGCTCTGTTTGGATGACATTCAACCTTTTTAATGTTAGCATTTCTACGAAAGAGTAAAAGAGAAAATTAGTCAAAGTGAGGAGAAGGCCTCACGGGACGTGCCTTTCCTAAAAGAGGAGAGCCCTGAAATGGTATAAATGCCTCCCTCAAATCCATGTAATTCTTTGTTTTACTACGTAATGCAATGACCATCCATGTGGTCAGAGAAATAGATGCTCAGAGTCACACAGATGTTGCTTCAATGTTTGGGCCCTAACGAAGTAGATCTCCGAGTGAAGTTTTTGGTCCATGGGTGGGCTATAAAATATAGAGTCTTCTGGAAGGTCCAAGACTTACCAAAAATTTTGGGATTTATTGTGTACTGTTCATATGCAAATGGCACAAGATTACACTGGATGTTGGTAGCTATTAAATGAGTTATGAAGAACTACCTCTATGTGGTATCAATAGACTAAAATTAGCATGCTAAGGGAGTTTCCTCTTAGACCTTCATCCCTCATGGTGCCAGGAAGTCTGGCTGCTACAGAAAGCTTAGCAATGCTATGAGGCTTCCACCATTTAGGTTTGTAAGCAGATGGCTAGAATTCCCAGCGTTTCCTGGAAGTCAGCTTTGTTATTGGTGTATCATTAGCTCCTTATTGAGTTGTCCTTGGTTTTTAATTGCTATTAAGTTTGTATTAATATTTTACTTTTGTGGATTGTTACCTTCTTGTGTAATGGCTTTGCTTTAATATTTTGACTGCTGTTTGCCCCAGTCTTGGGAAGCCCTTGCTGGCCTGACAAAGCACAGGCCCGAAAATGTGGTATAGATGCCCAAACTTAGATTTATTGACTCTCGCTCTTGCCTGACAAATTTCCAAGCATGTTAAATATCTGATTTACTTAACTGGCAATACAACCTAAACTTTAGGCAATCTCATCTTTGTTCCTCAGACCTTTTTATCGCTTTTAGATCAAATCTCCCCTTAAATACATGGTATAATTTGAAATGGTTTACTTTTTTTCTCTCTGCATTTAGTTTGAACAGTGTCAAATATAAGTTAATGGAATAGCACATACATATGGTATCCAGGTAGATTTAACAGGTGTAAGCATTTTGATACATTTCATGGGGCACCTGGGTGGCTCAGTCAGTTGAATGCTCAGTCAGTTGAATGCCTGATTCTTGATCCCAGCTCAAGTCATGCTCTCCTGGTTCGTGAGTTCGAGCCCCACATCAGGCCCTGTGCTGACAGCCCTGAGCCTGGAGCCTGCTTCGGATTCTGTGTCCCACTCTTTCTCTGCCCCTCCTCCACTCGCTCGCTCTCTCTCTCTCTCTCTCTCTCTCTCTCTCAAAACCAAATGTAAACACTATTTTTTAATTTGAATACTTCACTAGAAAGAAGAACATACTGGGGCGCCTGGGTGGCTCAGTTGGTTAAGTGTCCAGCTTCGGCTCAGGTCATGATCTCACGGGTTGTGGGTTCGAGTCCCGCATTGGGATCTGTGCTGACAGTGAGCTTGGAGCCTGGGGCCCACTTCAGATTCTGTATCTCCCCCCGCCCCCTCTGACCCTCCCCTGCTCACATTGTTTCTCTCTGTCTCTCAAAAAAAATAAAATTAAAAAATTTAAAAAAAAGGAAGAACATACCAAACTACAAAGTTGTCATGACATATAAGACTATTAGTGTTTTGTTATATTATCTAATATCTAATCGATTTTTGAACTCCATAATTGCCCTCAAAATGTCTTTTATAAGTAGTTTTTTGAAATTGGATCCACCCAAGTTTCACAGGTTGTCTTGGATCTTTCTCTCTTTCATTTTGTTCTTTAATAAAATTGACTTTTTAAAGGCTCTAGGCCAGTGGATTATAGTTTATGCTTTGTTTTAGACTTGTGCTATTGCCTTCACAAGCTATTGCTTATCTTTTTCTCCTACCCCTGTAATTTTTAAACTAGAAATGAGATATAGAGGGCTGATTATAATGCTTTATGTTAAGAATTTTTTGCAAGATTGCTCCATAGGTAATGTGTATTTTGTTATGCATTGCATCCTGAATCACATAATGTCAGGTGGTCCTTTTATTAGGAAAGCTGTTTGATTTGTTAATATTGTTAATGTGATAACTGCTGGGTATCCATTATAGCAGTGCATTTTTCTTTGTATAATTAATAAATACTCTCTAGGGTAATTGTGTTTTGTTTCTATGGTGCTTGTACCAAATTACAACAAACACATACCAAAAACAACACAAGTCTTTGTTTACTGTTCTGTAGTTAGAAGTCCAATACGTATTTTACTGGACAAAAATCAGTGTGTGGTTAGGGCTTCCCTTGGAAAGGTTTCCAGGGAGAATCAGTTTCTTGAATCTTCCATCATCTAGAAGAAGAACGGGTCATGTTCCTCTCAAATCACACTTCTTTTATCTTCCTTCTGCCTCCCTGTTCTACTTTTTTATTTTTATTGTTTAAAGTTTTTTAATGTTTATTTGTTTCTGAGAGAGAGAGAGAGAAAAGGAGAGAGAGAGAGTGAGAGAGAGAGAGAGAGAGAGAGAGAGAAAGCGAGGAGGGGAAGGGCAGAGAAAGAGGGAAACAGTCTGAAGCAGGCTCCAGGCTCTGAGCTGTCAGCACAGAGCGTGACATGAGGCTTGAACTCATGAACCATGAGATCATGACCTGAGCCAAAATTGGATACGTAACTAACTGAGCCTCTTGATGTCGTCTCCCTGTTCTACTTTTAAGGACTCTGTGATCACACTGGTACTATTCAGATAATCCAAGATAATCCACGTATTGTAGAGTAAGATGAATAGCAGCTTTAATTCTACCTTCAACGACTATTCCCTCTTGCCATGTAACCTAACATATTCACAGATTGCAGGGATTAAGACATGGACACCTTTGGAGAGGTCATTATCTTTCTACACAGTAATACTTTGGTATGTGCAAATAACTTATTCTTAAACAGCTTTTCACTTTATGGTTTTAACCTCCATTGGCAATTCTTGATTATATCAGCAACTGGGGGACACAAACATTGGGAGATCCAAATTGGTAATCTTCAGGCTCTATTATTCTTTCCACCGTTATTAGCCAGGATTGTCCTCTAAAGAAGAGTTGCACATTTCTTCCTTGATATGTTTTCTATTCCCTTTCAATGCCATGATGCTTTCAGGTTTTTAATGTATTGTAATTATAAAAATCATCTTCAATTTCTTTTTTATATACTAAATTTGGCCAGTAGGAGTTCCTTAAATCTGACTTTTATGTCTTTTTAATGTATTTACTTATTTTCTTTCTTAACTATGTATAGTCTCACCTTGTACTTTTTCTGAACAAAACCTGAAAAATAGCTTTTTCTCTGAGAAGACTCTTCCACATCTCCTTATTCAAAGACAGCGATGAAGATCTGAGTGTTAGATGTGTTCCCTGCTACTGGACTATCTTGTTTCTAGGATATAATAGACAGACAGATACATACACAGATACACACATAGATAAAAATAAAAACACAGTCTTATGTAAGTTATGAGTTCATAGCACTATTTCCAATACAAATTTAACACTATAGACTTTTACCTAATTTTTAAAAAATGTCTAACATTTTTCTTATAGTAAAATTTTTGGATCCTAGTCCTACAATATAAGGAAAAAAAGATTAAAAATACAGTAAAGATTACTAGCCGCAGTATTCTTTCTGTGTAAATTTAAGATTTGTTTACAGTTCTTTCTGCTATCAGAACCCATTTCACACATGCACAAAACATGTATGCCAAAGTAGTGTTCAAAAGTTACGTGAAATAATTATTTTCTCTGTGTTCTGTTACCAACTTCATGAAAAGTTAGATGTCTTTTCCTTATGTTTTATTCCATGCTCTGTTGAATATTTTCCCCTTTGACTTGTTATCATTCTTTGAATATGTAAATATTTGCATCACTAGAAGTCAAACTATAGGAAAAAATGTTATCACCCAAATTTCTCCCTCATCCCTAATGTCTCCACCCTATTCCCCCACACACTTCCTTGTGAGAACATTTCTAATTTGTTTCTGATTATCCTTCAAATGTTTCTCGGCAAAAATAGGTGCACACATGTGTCTCTTGTTATTTCTTGCATTAAGAGTAGGCTTTGTTTTCGCTTTTGTTTGTTCATCTAAAAAATATTTCCTGAAATCACAGAGTGGATTATTTAGTCTTGACCATACACAGATGATATAATCCCTCTGCGGGAGTTAACATTACTATTAGTATTTTGTAGATGCTAACTGAGACACATAGGAAAATGCGCACTTTGATGAAAGTCACTCAGTTTGTAGGTCGTTGAAGTCAGATGAGGACCTAAGCCCTCTGCTTTCTGAATCCACTTTTAACCCCTCTCTACAGGCATCTGGCACATGTATGCACCCTTTTATCTTTTATCCTCTCCTGGAACAATGCTAGTTATGATGCATTCTCCTTTCTTTTCTGTTCTGTTCTTTTCTCTTCTTTTTTCTTTCATCCTTTCTTTCCTTCTTACCTTCCTCCCTTCCTTCCTTCCTTCTTTCATGTGTGTGTGTGTTATTCTTGAATTTAAAAAGTTGAGTCTGAAATGCCTAATTATTATTAGTTCATGAATGTAGTCCAACTATTTTATTTTCTTTATTAGCACGTATATTAGAGTGATAACCATTAATTTTCAGAGTTAGAAGAGACCTTTGAAATAACCCAGTCCAATACTTCCTTTTCCTAGGATAAGACAGCTGAACACAGAGGTGAAAAAGACTGACCCACTGTCAAATAGTTAGTGCCGAACACCTAGTTCTTGGTCTGTTAAGTACCAATCTAAAGTTGTTTTTCTTTACTACCATCAACATTTTGACTGGTAAAACATGAGCAGGCACAGATAACTCAAGTCCACAGTAATGCAGAGCTCAAGAAAAATCGGTACCGTTGCATTTTGTTGAAAGGCTTTGAGCAATTTATCTAATAATCCAAAATGTTATCACCATTTTCTTCCTCTTATTTCAGCGGGAAACATTTGACTACTTTCCAGAGTGTAGAAATGTCCTCTTATAGAATATCTACTCATCTCATGTGAAGAACTTCAGGACATTGCCAGTACCAACCCGAAGGCTTAGCAGCTACATTTCAAAAAATAAGAGCCAGGCTAGGATACACTCCCAAGAGCATGGCTCTAAAGTGCTAGCTAGCCTGCCTCAATTTGGAAAGAAACACATTTTTGCACTGCTGTTGAATGTACATATTATGCTGCCTGTAGGTGCATTAGTAGGTCTCTCTTCTAAGTACTTAAGAGGAGGTTTCCAACCACTCAGTCTCCCTCACCAGTGTCCCAGGAGCAAGTGTTAACAGTGCAGTCACACATGTGGCTCATTGATGTGGCATCTTACATTTCCAGAATGGTGAGAAAGCAGTTGCTGGGAGAAAATAATCAAGAATTTGACAGCTGTTGTGAAATTGTGCTTTACTCGTAACACTGTGAGATGAAAATGAATATCAGGTCAAGCATTATTGTGGAATGAAACTCCTGGCTCAGTTCTGGATTATTCACCCAGCAGGTGATTTTCCTTTGGAAGGCTTTTCTGCCCTGGTGGAAAGTCTGGGTTTGACGGGCTTTCTTTCTTTGTGTTTTTCTTCTAACAAATTGTCTCCCTTTTTCTCTCAAATTTTCATCTGAAAAATGACCCCCCAATAGCAATGAGGTGGATCCAGTTCACTGTGACTGCCACGTAAATGCACTATTGATTTACTTTCATGGTTGTACCCGTGATACACGTTTCAAATGTTTAAAACAATGTGGCAAGGGACTAGGAATAGGATAACATGGATATTACAAAAGGTCTTTGATTGAAAAGATATTTTGATGAGCCACAGTCTGATCTCAAAGATGGTGGTATTGAGTGTAATCTCTGCCTCTGTTCCTTCTTTCCCTGACTACCAGTCATTCCTCTGACTTTTAGCAGCCAAAGTGAGTTTCTAATGGCTGGCGGTTAGAGGACTCTGGTGTTCTACCTGGCTCTTTTCTGATATCCATGCAGATAGAGTCTTGGGTGCTTTCATAAGAATAAAACTGTAACTTATCCTGAAAAGCAGCTCTTTAGGTCCTTGATGAAATTGTCCAAAAGCTAGGAGCTAAGGAAAGATGAGACTAGCCTCAATTCCTTGACGGATGAACTGATTCATTGATCGTTGCTTATAAGTTTCACTGTCAAGAATAAAATAAAAATATCTGTGTCATCTGGTTGGTAAACCACAAGACCAAGTTCTGATGAAGTAAAGTGTTAAAAAGGAGTGAAACTGAACAGCAGCCATGACCAATCCCTTTGTAGAACATAATAATAGAACATGAGCACCTTTGTATGATAGCAAAGATGATTGCCATTCTAGATGCTAATGAACAAGAGCCACAACCAATCACTCAGAGAACATATGCCAGCAAATAAATTCTGTGTGATAGTAAATGTTGTTACAATCACACACCTGTGGAACTGTAAGGGGCCCAGTGAGCTTCAAAGATGAATAAACTTAGTTCAGAGAGGAGACATAGTATTCTTAGGATCCTAAAGAGATTTTTGGAAATGTTTGCCAAATTGAGAACATTGAAACATTGAGATAAAAACCAAGTCCATTAAACCATGGTTTAGGGGCGCCTGGGTGGCTCACTTGGTAAAGCGTCTGGCTTCAGCTCAGGTCATGATCTCACGGTTTGTGGGTTCGAGCCCCATGTTGGGCTCTGTGCTGACAGCTAGCTCAGAGCCTGGAGCCTGCTTCAGATTCTGTGTCTCCCTCTCTCTGACCCTCCCCTGCTTGCACTGTCTCTCTCTGTCTCTCAAAAATAAATAAAAAAACATTAAAAATAATGAAAAAAATAAACTATCGTTTATATTTCTGACTAAAAATCAACTCACTCCTTTTTTAATGCATCTTTCCTGAGAATCCTCATATATACACACACACACACACACACACACACACACACACATGTATATACACACATATATAATAGATGTATATATATATAATAGATGTATGTATTTTTTGTAAGAAAAGCAAAAATATAAACTAATTTTATTCTCTTACATTATCCATTAATATATGGTTGAACAAACACTTATATGGTTTTTACCTTGTGCCAGGAACTGTCCTGTGTTTGTTACAGAAAAGGATTCCTAATCCTCACCACAACTTGAAATATTATACACTATTATTATCCCTATTTTAGACATGAGAAAGGCTGAGTCACAAGGAGGTTATAAGCTTCCGAAGTCCTCAGAGCTGGTACTACCTGTTCTCTAGGGCAAATTTGTCAAAATCTGATACAGAGAAAAATGCCTCAATCCTTACTTCACCTCTCAACACGATTTCTTCCTCCAAGCCTGGGGAAGAAGGTAGCCTTTCTTCCCAAGCTACCTTTGTCCTGCTGGATGGATAGTTTCTAGATGCTTCTGTTGAATGTGTAGCCTTGATTCCCTTTGGTAGATATGCTTGTGAGTTTTTAGGTTTTCTAATAAACAAGCAAGCAAATAAAACAGACTATCTGAAAACCTTGGTTGTGGCAGGAAGAGAAAAGCAAAACATTGGAGTTAATTGTAAGCAATTATCTCAGAGAAGACAAGTTTAAAGAATGGCTCATTCCCCTCTCTTTCTGAGTCATAAGTTTTATGGAATCACTGGGCGCAGTAACCCATTGGCTTTTTATCCTGGAGACCTCAACTCTCTATCATCAAGTTAACCGAACCATGGAGAGTGCTGAACTCTGGTCTCAGATTTGGCACACGCACACACACTCACACACCTGCACATTTCCAAGGTTGTATTAAGTCAACTCCACGATTTGCGCACCAAAAAATCTTCAGCCCCTTCAGTATTGGATCATTATTGAAGAATCAGAATTTTCATTCCATATTAATGACAATGACTAGTACGGCAGTCAGAAAGGCAGTAGTATTGCCAACTGAGTGTATACTACGTTCCGGGAACTGTCCTTTCCAGTTCCATAGCTTACTTCATTGACTTATAACCATCATCGTGTATCAAGTATTTTGAGTACATTTAACTAACGAGGAAATCAAAGTCCAAAGTGTTCAATGAGCTTGCTCAAGTGACACAGCTAATTAGTAGGGGTGTGTTCAGTTTTCTGGGTCATCAGGTTGGTATGGGCTATCTCAAGGTCTTTAGACGTTGGTTTGGCTTGATACTATGTGTATCTCAAAGAGAGTATAAGCATGTTATCTGAAGACCTCACTTTGTGCTCTGTTGGATAGTCTGATTTTTACCTTCATCTCTAAACAGTATTAGTCACTAGAATCTACACACCCAAAGGAAGGAAACCACATTTTCATGCTTACCCAATTTCTGCCTGATTGTATATATTCACCTCATTATGGTCAGGAGCCAGCTTTTAAAGGCTGCAGTAGAACCAGTTGGATTTTGAGTCACAAAAGAAATTGTCATGAAGTAAATTGTGTGCCTCACTCCCTGTTTTGCTCAAGCCATTTATTTTTATAAGCCAATAACAGGATAATGCAAAGGAAGGATGTCATTATTATAAAATAACTACTCCCCTGGTGATTAAAGACACTGGCGATCTGTCAGTCCGTCTGCTCTCCCAGGGGGATGAGTATATGTCCCTGAAGGTGTTGGAAACAAACTGAGAGAAATCACACTCCCTTTCCAAACTGGAACCACATGCTAATAGAGGAGGTTAATCTACGTGGCTTTTTAGCTAATCACCTTGCATTTGCCTGCTTGCAGGGCTGCTAGCATTTTTTGGTAGAATAGGCCAAGCTGTGAAGATACACCACCTCCCTCCGAGGTAGAAAGATCTGCAAAGCACAGACTATCGGACCGCCACTGTGAGCTCTTAAAAAGATCAAAATGTATCCTTTACTTCATGCACTTGGAGCTGATTTCTAGAGGCGACTGGAAAACAACACAGAAGGTTTCCTGTATCCTAGGCAGGGCTTGTTGCCAACTGAAATTAACAAAACACTCTTTGATATCCTGTTGTTCACACCAACACCAGCATCAGGAACATTTACCAAGCATGATCTTACCTGGCACTGGGATGGTTTCACAAAGAAACTGTTATCTTCTGAGAGTTGTTGTTGTTTTTTTTCTTTTCTAGATTCCTTCTAAGAGTTAATACAGTGATACCAGATCTTTTAGCATGTCGATAACAATATATTATTTATGTTTGCAGATGAGCTGGTCCCATCTCCCAAACTTAAGTGTGACAAAGATGCTGATGTGCAGCAGTTACTTTCTTAGAAACTCTTCTCCGGAAAATCTAAGTTGACTACATCCAGGGACCTGAATCCATACTGATTCAGCACTTTACGTGATGGCTCATATGTAAGTTTCAGAAACCAGTACTCATTCCAGAAGGTTCTGAGAAAAGTCACCTTCAAAGAGTACAATTGAGGGGCACCTGGGTGACTCAGCATCTGAACTTGGCTCAGGTCATGATCTACTGGCTTGTGGGTGTGAGTCCATGTCGGGCTCTGTGCTGACAGCTCAGAGCCTGGAGTCTGCTTCAGATTTCTCTCTCTCTCTCTCTCTCTCTCTGTTCCAACTGTGCATCATTGAAGAGACTATACACAGACGTAACACCAGCCTGCAAATTCCATGAATAAGACTACACATTGATTTGGCAGAAGGAACCCAAAAATGACAAGTCAGAGGGCCAAGAATGCCCAG
The DNA here is from genome assembly GCF_006229205.1 of Suricata suricatta. Classification (NCBI taxonomy): domain Eukaryota; kingdom Metazoa; phylum Chordata; class Mammalia; order Carnivora; family Herpestidae; genus Suricata; species Suricata suricatta. Next base: position 127,231,851 of record NC_043708.1, read on the forward strand.
TATAAAGCAATAACAGAGCCATTTGAAACTTTCATCTGCTATGGGGACTAAGAAGTTACACACTTTGCCAAGCCTATCTTGCCTTCATTGTAAAAAGGGAACATTGATTAATCACCAAAAGTGTGTGTAAGCATGTCAGCTTTAGGTATATTTGGTGTGATCCATTTTACATCACAGAAATCATGTCCATAAGTTCACAAGCCACTTTCTAATAATGAGGGGACAGATTCCTGGCTCTAATGCTCAGGCATCAATGCCATCTGCATCATCACAGCCAAGTGCGTGGAATGTTGGGCTCCTGATCCCATATTTATCACCATGCTACAGAGGTCACTGTAGATTTTGGAAATAATTAAACAAGGAGGGTTGTTTGCAAGCTACTCTTGGCAGACAAAAAGCAAGCTGCAGTGATCTTTGTTACGGAGGTGGACCATATACGTGGGTGCGGGGGTAACAAAGCTGGGTCAGCACGAATGTTGGTTTTGCAGATTTTGGCAAGGACTTACAAGATACAGAATTAAGAGTATGTAACTCTATGCAGCAAGGCAGAGTTTGAGAGAAACCCCTGGAATAGAGGGAGATTTCTTAATTATGCCTGACTACTTATGCTTTCAGACTTAACCCCTTGTTTTCCTGATCTAAATCTCTAAGAAGATTCTGCCTCTAGAGACACAATTCTTCATAAAGAAAGCATTAACCATCATCCTCTTCTGGGAGGACATTGTCCCCTGATACCCTGCCCTCTTGCCTTGAACTGAAGCTGAAGTGTGTTGGGACCAATGGCCCGATGGTTCAGAAGTGAAATAGAACCAGAACTTGCTCATTCTTTCTGGCTCAGGTTTTGGAAAGACAACATCTTACTACTCACCTGGACCACAGCCTTTGCATCAGGACAGAGACCTTGTCACTGATGTTTATAATCGCCCCAAAAAGATGGAGTGTCAGTATCTTCCCCCAATACAACATCCAAATAATGACAATCTTCATGTGGGACCAAACCCTCAGAATATCCAGACCTGCTCAGAGCCATCTCTAATTGTTCCTATTTTTCATCTGGAGAGCTTGGCAGGTTCGTGACACTATAGCAAAAGTCTTCCCACTAGGACCTTGCCAATTTCAGCTTTAATTCCATCAGCAAACAACTTTGACTGTGTTGGGAAAATTCCATTAATCATTCATGTTCTGTGAAGAATGATACACAAAGGAGCTGACAGCATCGGGCAGCAAGTTTCCATTTGTTTGGTAATTAAGAACTGCAGGCCATCTAATGGTGCTGAGATGCAAATTCAGTGCCCGGTTGGAGCCACCAGAATGAGCTGAAAGGAATTCACTTGCACTTATACCCCTAATGTCCAATGATTTGATGGATCTTTCCCTCTCCTGTTAGGTGAGCAGCAAGCATATTGCTTGAAGCTGAAATGATGCACTTTGAAAAGTGCTTCTTTCAAGAGGATACCAACTTTTTAGGACACATCCCTTTTAAACCTGTTTCTGAAATATGTTTTAATTATACAGATACATAAATGCCCATTGACCCTGAGTCATGGTTTTAGATCATCCACATAGAAAGAATTGCACTTTGATTTAAGATCTTAATGGGGTTTTCTTTTCCTGTACAGCAACCCTATCATTCAGGAGAACAGAGATCCAAAAAACTTCAGCATTGAGAAATCTTCATGAAATAGGGTTGTTGTTGTTGTTGTTGTTGTTGTTTTAATCTGAGCTGTGTGTTCACAAGTCTATTTTGAAATGGCAGAGATAATTTGATCATTAAAATTTACCAGGACTCCAGCCAGGGTTAGGAGAGGCTGTGAAATTGATCCTCGCCTGGACCAGAGATTATTGGTGCGTCTCTACTGGTTTCTCACATCCTCAGAAAAACAAAACCATAAGGTCACACTTGCAAATCCAGATGGCATTCAAGTGGCCCAGGAATCCCGTCATCCTTTGCTACTCTTCTCTTTCTTCTTCCTGTCATCAAACTGTCCACATGAAACGTCTGACTTCCTATTTCATTGGAAGCTGATGGGAGAGAGTGGGGGTAGGTGCACCTCACATGTTTATGGCAATAAAGAGAGACATTCTTGCCAACCCTTTCTGTGTTCTTCCCTAACAGTTATTTGGTCTTCGTTTGAGGAACTTTTAATTTACACCTGCTGAGGAAAAAAGTACAATCTCAAGACTCCTTTTAAATCCGTTTCAACCTTAAGCTTCCTTATATTGGGATTTCCAGGTGGTCTCTTGGTTTTTCTTTATGTAAAATATGTTCATCTATAGGGGAAGATGTACTGCAAAATACAGGCTTCAAAATTGGGAATTGATAGGAGACACTATTTTTTTTTAAGTGCAAAACTATAAGGACATTCTAGTTCCTTAATTTCTTAGGGAAATGTAATAATCTGCCCTTCATTTAATATTTTCTCAGGGACACCTGGACGGCTCAGTTAGTTGAGTGTCTGACTTCAGCTCAGATCATGACCTCACAGCTCCTGAGCGTTGTAGCCTCATGTTGAAGAGACCACCAAAGCGGAATTGAGGCAGGTAGGCAAAAGTTTATTCATGGCTGGGCCAAACCTGAACTCCAGGTGGTAAGGAGCAGAGAATGACCTGCAAAAATGGATACATTGAGATTACATAGGCACACATAAGATTCTGTGTTAGCCAATTACATTTTGATACACCAATCACCAGTTTGATGGGAACCTATCACATTTGTTCTTTGCTATTCTAAATGACCAATCAGAGTGGGACAACAGGAACCAATCAGAGTGGGACAGTAAGAACCGGAGTGGGGCAGTGACTAAGCAATTTTCTATAGGCGTGGCCTTGATCAGACCACAGAAAAGGGGTGAGGGAACAGTTTACAGCAAAACATTCAGTAAGTTAACCCCTTACATTCCAAAAGAAGTTAACCCATGACCTTCCAAAAGAAGTTTAACTTGTTACATTCTTTCTGAAAGCTAGCCTACAACCCTGAGTTTGAGCCCCACATCGGATTCTGTGCTAACAGCTCAGAGCCTGGAGCCTGCTTCAGATTCTGTGTCTCCCTCTCTCTCTACCTCTTTCCTGCTGACACTCAGTCTCTTTCTCTCAAAAATAAACATTGAAAAAAAAACATTAAAAAAATATTGTTTCTCAGATACTTCTTTCTAGCACTTTGCTGATTTTGTGAACTTTGAAAAATAAGAAAACATCCTTAAAGAATCATATTAGCAACAACTTTTGTGCAGTCGCCTTATCCCTGGTTTCAGCCATTTGTTATGCGATATCAATCATTTATGCCTAAAATAAATGTAATACAAAACATAACAGGGGATGGGGCGCCTGGGTGGCTCAGTCAGTTAAGTGTCTGACTTTGACTCAGGTCATGATCTTTCTGTTCATGAGTTCGAGCCCCACATCGGGTTCCATGCTGACAGATCAGAGCCTGGAGTCTGCTTCAGATTCTGTGTCTCCCTCTCTCTCTATGCCTCCCTTGCTCCCAGTCTCTCTCTCTCTCTTTCTCTCTCTCTCAAATAAACATTAAAAAATATTTTAAATAAAAAAACAACAGAAGAAAATAACATTGCCTTATGCTCTCATCTCCCTTGCGAAACAAAAGGTGTTTATAAGAATGCATAATATTTCACTCTCCAGTTTAAATATTTTAAAGCTTTTTTCTATTTTCTTAAATACACAGGCTACATTGACTATGCATGTTTAAATTTCCATTTTGCCTTTAGAGATACAAAAAAAAGGTCACACAAATAACAAATTGTTGCATTTATGTGTCTCCAATATCACATTTGTGGTTTCTTTTTGGAATAAAATAAAGCAGTTCTGTGATATTTTAGCTCCGGGGGAAGTTTTCACGTGTTCAACTCACACAAATTGATGATTTGTGTATGTACATTTTGGGAGCCTTGTGAGAAAGTTAGAAATAGTAATGCTATGAAGTTGGAACATTGTGACTCAAGTTTTCCTCTGACTTTCTAGAGATCTCAGGCAGTGAGAGAATGATGGGGGCTGGGAGGAGACCAAAGGAGGAAGAAGACAGACCTTTACACCCTCAGGGCACCTTCACTGCCACAAACAAAAAGCTTTGTCTTTTCTTCCCCTCAGCCTCCTGTACCATGGCCTCAAAAATGTCAGACTCTCACTTTTCAATCTTAGATCATAATTTCCTATGTTTTCAGCTCTTTCTCACTCTATGCTCCAAACCATTTTTCATCTTTACCAAGACTTCTAATACCTGATTCCTGCACTCACTGTAGCCATCAGAACCTTCCGGCATCTCTTCTTTCTGCACTCAACCTCGGATTCGATGGATAATCTTCCCCAGAATGTCATTGAACCAACATTATCCACTGTTGCACATTTTCCACCCTCTGATTCAATCGGGGCTGGTTTCCTGGGTGTGGGACCAGTGCAGTCACACAACACTACATGCTTAGAAAGTGGTGCCTTGCTTGGGTTTATTGCTCTTCAGTTGCCATCTTGAAATTCTAATAGTCTACCTTCGCATTTATGTTTTGTAGGCCAAGTCCAATGGGACAATGAAGCCTGTGTCAGGTGTATGGAGGCTCTGTTCCTGTGTGGACCCACTTGCACCTACCTCCTTATCTTCCTGGTATATAGGCTCCCACCTGGCTGTTTACAAATCCCTGCCCTTTACCCCCAGTGGGGCCTGGATAGGGGATGGCACATGTTCACTGTGCCACAAGTCTTGGCATGGGGCCCTGAGTGTCTGCTCTCACTCCATGGGTGTCTCGGAGCCAGAAGGAGTACCACATTATTAAATAGCCAATGACAAATTCTACAATAAGAAACGAGAGAGACCGTGGAAGAAAGGAAAATATTTTTTCCTGATTTTGAACATGAGGTTCCATATTTTCCTTTGGCTCCATGTCCTGCAAATTGGGTAGCCATCCCTGGCCCCAGCCTTCCAGCAGATGTATCGTATTGGTTTAATTTACAATCTTTCGACCAAAGCTTCTTTGCTGCTGGTGTCTACAGGCAACACATCGCCCACCATAGTTTCCAACTTTGGCTACTCTTTCTTGTTGAACTGAGCAAATATTTAAAAATGATACTACTCTCGGGGCACCTGGCTTGGTTGGTTGAGTAGCTGACTTTGGCTTAGGTCATGATCTTGCGGTTCCTGCGTTCGAGCTCTGCATTGTTGGGCTTCCTGCTGTCAGCACTGCTTTGGATCCTCTGTTCCCGTCTCTCTCTCTCTCTCTCTCTCTCTCTCTCTCTCTCTCTCTGCCCTTCCCCTGCCCATTCTCTTTCTCTTTCTCTCTCTTAAAATTAAACATTAAATAATTACACTACCTTCTTCAAGAGACCAACTCCTCACTACTTGTCTCTTTTTTGGCCTCATATTTGAAGTCATGAAAAATACTGAGACTGTGAACACTGAGTTATTGCAGTTACCAGACATTTCTCAAGGTGTAGTCCTTTCTACTTCTCTGCTTCTCTTATAGCTAAAAATTGCCAATCCTTCTGTTGAGCCTAGACATAAGTTCCCCTAGATTTCCTATTCAGTCTCCTTGCTTTTCACATCTGTATCTTTGTATCACCCATTCCTCCAACAAGTCACAACAATCTGGTTTTTGGTCCTACCCTCAGACAGAGCTCACCCTGAGCTCCCCTGGAAAATTCAGGGGTCCCTTTTCAATTTTTATCTTTCCCATACTCTCCGTTCCTCTTCCATACCATTTTCATTATTGGTTGAACTGTGCCCCCGGCCACAAGTAAGTGAATGTCTTTTTTCCCAGAACCTGTGAATGCGACCTCAGTTAGACATAAGATCTTTGCAATTGTAATCACGTTAAGATGAGATCATACCGGATTTGGATTGGCCTTGATCCCGTGACTAGTGTTTCTTAGAAGAGGGGGATTTGGACACACAAGGAGAAGACCATGTGAAGGCAAAATCAGATAATGGAGCAATATATCTATAAGCCACGGAATACCAAAGGTCATAGCAACCACCAGAAGCTATGAAGAAGCAAAGAAAGATTCAGAGCCTCCCCCTAGAAGCTTTGCAGAAAGCATGGCCATGTTAACACTGAGTTCAGAGTTTCTGCCTCCAGAGCTATAAAAGAATTAACTTTTGTTGTTTTAAGCCACTGGTTTGTGGTACTTTGTTATAGCAGGCTTAGGAAACTAATAGAATCACTCACTCCTTTTTACCTCTTTGGCTACTGTGTTAGTCTTTATTCTCCATGTGCCTCTCTGATGGCTCTTCTAATTCTCCAACCTGCTTGCCCCTGTGAAGCAGTGTTTCCCCAATGTTCTCACTTGTCCCACTGCTGCTGCTGCTCTCTTTCTCTCTTTCTCTCTCTCAAATCTCTTTTGAGCCCATCCATGCCCACTTCAAACTTTTTTGCCCACTTTAGTCTTAAATAGCTTCCAAAACTCAACGTGTGTTCTCAAATTCCTCAGTATTCCTCATATCCTCAGACTTGCCCAACAATCTCTTCTCTGGGCTTTATGGCATCTTATGTAGATAGTCCCCATCACCTACCATTTTAAAATGGTGCATAGTCAAATTATCTACCTCTTTTCCTGAATACATGGCTCAGTTGGTAGAAAGACCACCCCCAATATTCCTGCCCCATTAGGTATACACCTTGTATTATTGCCTCTGCTTAAGTGTGGTGAAACTATTAAATACAATGGGTTATCATTCCTGTGATTATGTTATCTTGCATAACAGGAGGCATTTAGTGAATATAATCAAGGTCACTACTAATCAATAAGGAGATCATCTGTTGAGCCTGACCTAATCACTTGAACCCTTAAAAAGGGCCTTTCTGGAAGTAGCAGAGATTTGGCAGGAGTGATGGAGATTCTACTTTATTCTTGGCTTTGAAAATGGAGGTATTCTTATGGCAAGGTCTTAAGAGTGACTTCAAGAGACTGGGAGTTGTCCCTGGTCAACAGCTAGCAAAATCGAGGACCTCAGTCCTACAGCCACAGGAGATGAGTTCTGGAAGCAGCCAGTGAGCTGAGAAGAGGCCGCCAGGCCTGGATGTGGAAGGCAGCTCCAGCTGATACCATGATGGTGGCTGTGTGAGACCCTGAGCAAAGGACCCTTTGTCTTGTCCCTGAATTTATGACCTACAGCAATGTAAGCTGCTATCCTTATGGTAATTTTTCAACAACAGTAGAAAACTAACATGCATGAGAAGCTCTTCGATGTTAGGATCTAAGTTTTCTTGTATGTGTCCCCAGGTTTTCTTCTCCATCCCCAAAACCTCCTCAGTGCTTAATGATTAGTCCTTTGTCCCTTTTTCCACTCTCTTATTTATTCAAGGAAGGTAATACCAATTCTTCACTTTGTAAGCAATGTTTATTTATTTTGAGAAACAGAGAGAGGCAGAGAGAGGGGGAGAGTGAGAATCTCAGCAAGCTCCATGCTGTCAGTGCCGAGCCCGATGTGGGGCTCAATCCTACAAACGATGAGATCATGTCCTGAGCTGAAATCAAGAGTCAGACACTTAACTGATGGAGCCACCCAGGTGCCTCTTAGACTTCATTTTTAAATGCTATTATAAATAGCATTATTATTGTTATTAGTATTATGATATTGTTTTTATAAATTTTATTTCAAGGGCCCAAACAGAAGCATTCTTTTCCTCCTGTTCCCTCACATGAATGTTTCCTTTTCCACATTCCCCTACACCCTTCAAGGTGAAGCTTCTGCTCTCTTCTCAGAAAAACTTCCAGAAGCCCAGAGCTCAGGAAATTGTTATACATAAAGTGCTTTGAAATCTTCAGCACAACAGGATACAAACAGCAAAGTGTCCGCTGATGTACACATATTGAAAACATATGGCTATGCTATAAACCTAAGTATCTCAGATTCACAAATAATGCTCAAGGCAGCATTTAATTTCCTGGTGGAAAAGCTTTCCATTATTTTCTTCCTCAAACCCCCACTTCTGTCAAGGTAAAGAATAAACACAATTTTCCTAGACAAGCAAAATATAGAAAACCAAAGCTATTATTCTAGACCATTTGGAATCACAGTGTAGATAAATGTATAAACTTACAGGACCTTTGGAATAATGATGAACTGTGGTTAACATTGATGTTTCTGACTATTAGAAAAATAACTTAGTATAGTAAAGGACCAAGCTTGAGGGAGATTTACGTAGTAAGTCTTGTCAAAGAAATTTGTTAAGAAATTTTTTTAGATTTTGGTAAAATATACATAACATAACATCATTTTAACCATTAATTTTTTTTAAATGTTTTATTTATTTTTGAGAAAGAGAGAGAGAGAGAGATCCTTCTTTTATAAAACTATCAGTTTTATTGGATGTGGGCCTACCCTTAAGACCTCATTTAACATAATTACCTCCTAAAAGTCCTGTTTTCAAAAACAGTTATACAAACAGGAGGGAAGCAGAATTTAGTCCATAGGACCTACCAGTTTTTCATTATACTTCTCATTGACTTGACACACATTTTGTAGCAATTCTGGGTTACACAGAGTGCAAAGTGGGAGATGTACAAAGGTTTGGAAAGGCACCATTGGTATACAGGTGCTCATGTCATATAATAGATGTTTGGTACTCATCATGCACTTTAGGCAACCTACATAAAATAAAATGTCTGATGATCTACTTAATAAGAACAATTAATATTTTTAAAAATATTTGCAGCAAAGTGGATGGACCTCGGGAGTGTCATGCTAAGTGAAATAAGTCAGGCAGAGGATAGATACCATATGTTTGCATTCATAGTTCTAACAGGAGAGATCTGGCAGGGGACCATGGGGAGAGGAAGGGGGAAAGAGAGCTGGGGAGAGTGAGGGACACAGATCAAGGGAGACTACTGAATACTGAAAATGAACCATGGACTGAAGGGGGAGAGGGAGGGAGGGGGGTGATGGTCATGGTGGGGGACACTTGTGGGGAGAAGCACTGGGTGTTATATGGAAACCAATTTGACAATAAACTATTTAAAAAATATTACTCTCACATATAACAAAGAAAGGAGAAAAGAAGAATCATCTTAACTATGGAAAAGATTTTGGTTTGAAAAGTATGGCTGCCTCAACTATCATTTGTTTATAATTTTGTTTTCCTCTCTCTCCATTTTTACTAAATTAGAAAATATGTCACATTTACAGATTTTCAGCAATGGCAGCAAACGCTTGGTAGCTTTTATCACATAATTCTGGATATTTATTTGTTTAAGTTTATTTATTTATTTATTTTGGGAGAGAGAGAGAGAGAGAGAGTGGCCGATGGGCAGAGAGTGGAAAAGAAAGAGAATCCCAAGCAAGACCCTCATCATCAGTGCAGAGCTTGATGTGGGGCTCAAGCCCATGAACCATGAGATCATGACCTGAGCCAAAATCAAGAGTCAGACACTTAACCAACTGAGCCACCCCGGTGTCCCCAGATAATTCTGGATATTTAGATCTAATATGCACTTCAAATTATGAAGCTCTTTCTCACTAACTATTCCTTTCAGCACACTTTCAGATGCCATGTCCAATCTTCACTCTCATTTAAAAGCTGGAATGAATGTGAGATAGTCATACTGGTTGCATTCAGCTCTGGAAAATATGCCTTCATATGTGTTGTAGAATTTGAGGATTTTTTTAAATGTTTATTTATTTTCAAGAGGTGGCGAAGGAGGGCAGAGAGAGAGACAGAGGATCTAAAGCAAGCTCTGAGCCAACACAGGGCTTGAATTCATGAACCATGAGATCATGATGTGAACCGAAGTCAGACGCTTAACTGACTGAGTCACCCAGACACTCCTGAAGATATTTTCATTTATATCCCCCATATCTTCAGTTCATTTTTCTCAAAAGTGAAGAATATCAAGTTCCCTGAAGAAATTCTTACATTTATTTTTATTTGCAAAATTAATGATCATGGTTACCAAATTTTGTAACTATTTTTGTTGATGGATGTTAACTAGACTTACCATGGGGATCACTTTGCAATATATACAAATATTGAATCATTATAATGTGTACCTGCAATGAATACACTGTCAATCATAACTCCATAAAAAGATTAATATTTGTTTTATACTCATTACATGGGGCCGTGGCAATGATTGGGATCTGTTAAGTTAAATAAGATATACTTTTTAGAATTAATAATCATGTTATTAGTATCTACTATTTAGGTTCAGGGGATTCAAAACAATGAATAACTAAGATGTCTCACTTGAACATATTATTCAATATCATATAAAGAGGCTCTTCTGTTTTTATCAATGTCAAAAAATTGTATTTTTTAACATAATCTTTCAATTTCTCAATTAAAAAAAACTAGGTAAAAAATTTTCATTTGCACAGCTGTAATATTTTTTTCTTTGGAAAATTAGATTCTTGGCCTCATTGAAAATGTCTTCCTTCAGGATGTTGAAGAGACCTGCAGTCACTTCAATATTATTATAGTACATTATTTTTTGGTAGCACTTTGACCATTGAATCCAGATTGGCGTAACATTGTCGTTGGCCAACTTTTCTCTATTATCACACCACCTACATTATTCTCATAGCAAAGACCTTTACTGCTGCACACTTAAAAGGTGGTATGTGATTTTAGCTCCAATGTGACTTTTCTAATCTTCATTTCTTGTAAAATGATCAATAATTAATTAAATTCTCACATCTTCTGGAGCACAGATTTTCAATGATAAACACAATTTTATCAAACGGTCCTCCTTCATGCATGTGCTATAGGAAACAGGGTATTAAAAAGGGATTCTTTGTGTCTGGGCTTTGGCTGAGCCCCTCCTTCCTTCCTCCAACAACATCTACCAAACCTACATTAAAAAAAAAAGATTAAAAAAAAGATATTGGTCTATCTTTTCAGAATTTGTGAAAGATATGTTTAACCACTGGTTTTATAATCCTCCCCCATCACCCATCTCCAGATTATAAGACCCAAGTCTAGGGGCAGATGGGTGGCTCCGTTGGTTAAGTGTCTGACTCCTGATTTCAGCTCAGGTCATGATCTCACATGAGTTTAAGTCCCACATTAGACTCTGTGCTGACAGTGTGGAAACTGCTTAGGACTTTCTCACTCTCTTTCCCTTTCTTTCTCTGCCTTTTCCCTGCTCGTTCTCTATCTAAACAAACAAACAAACAAACAAACAAATAAATATTAAAACGTTGTAAATAAATAAATAAAACCCAAGTCTCAGAAATCAGCTAAATGTGTTGAATACTGGAGAATTTCTTTGGAGAAACTCTGAAAATGCTATAGCTTTCACTCACCCCTTTTCATAAAAGGCAGGAGTTCGGGATGTGCTTCTCTCTTATCTCAGGCCTTATAAGATAGCTTTCAAGGCAATCACTTTGGAGAATTTGATGTGTGATTCTTTGAGTTCAGGGGAAGGCACAGGGCACAGTGCACTAGATCTAAAAGGATGACGCTGTGTAGTATTAATCAAACAGACAATCAGAAGGGTAAAGGGTGTGGTTACCGGCCAGAGGAGAAAGAAGGGAGAATGGTCTACAGTAGGAATTGACTACATTTATACTCATGAAGTCAGGATGAAGGAGGATTTCTCATAGACTACATAGGTGCCATGTTGGACAGAGAGTGAGCCTGGAGGCATTTTAATTCTTCCCAGAAGAACTACCTGGAGGAAGTTCAACATAGGGTGAACCTCAGGATAGCCAACTGATATCTGTCATATTCCATCGTGTGGATTTACCACTGTTAGTTTAATTCATTCAGTCATTGTAAAACAACCCGGGTTGTTTCCAGTTTGGGGCCATTGCAAATTAGGCTACCACAAACATTTCTGTACGGGTTTATGTGTGAACATAAGTCTTCATATGTCTGGTATAGATACTTAGGATTGCAATTGTTGGGTTGTATGTTAATTGTATGTTTGATATATTTTTAAGAAACTATCACACTGCTTTCCAAAGTAGTTTTAGAATTCTACATTATCACCAGCAATGTAGAATAATTCAATTTCTCTGAATTATCGCCAGTATTTAATGTTGTCCTTTTTTTCTTTTTAATTTAGTCATTCTGATATGTATGTGGTATATTCTGCTGTAATTTAGAGTTGGACTTCCCTAAAAACTAATGTTCAAATTTTTTTCATGAGCTTATTTGTTTTCTATAGAACCTCTTCGGTGGTTACATAGAAATGTCTCTTCACATTTTTTCCCCCATTTTCTAGAGGAGGATGATGATGATGATGTTGATTGCTATGATTAATCTTTTGAGTTTTGATAGTACTTTATATGTTCTAGATACAAGGCATGCATTGGTTGGCAAATGTTTTCTCTTAGTATGAAACTTATCTTTTCATTCTCTTAACAAGGTATTTTGCAGAGCAAAAGGTTTCAATTTCAATGGAGCCCGATTTATCACTTGTTTTCTTTTATGGATCACACTTGATCTCCAGTCTAAGAACTCCCTGAAGACCTAGATTCTGAGTATTTCTCTTATATTTTTGCCCCTAAAAGTTGTATATGCTTACATTTTACTTTCAGATCCTTGATCCATTTTGAGTTAATTTTTGTACAAGATATGAGCCTTATTTTTTTTTAATTTTTTAAAATGTTTTATTTATTTTTGATACAGAGACAGAACATGAGAGGAGGAGGGGCAGAGAGAGGAGACACAGAACTGGAAGCAGGCCCCAGGCTCTGAGTTAGCACTCAGCAGAGAGCCCGATGCGGGGCTCGAACCCACAAACGTGAGATCTGACCCGAGGCGAAGTCAGAGGTTCAACCGACTGAGCCATCCAGGTGCCCCAAGATATGAGCTTTAGATAGAAGTTCAGTTTTGTTTTTGTTTTTGCCTCTGGGGTCTGATCGCCCCAACACCATTTGTTGAAAGAGCTATCTTCCTTCCACTGATTACTTTTGCACCTTTGCCAAAAGTTAATTAGGAATAATTGGGTGTCTAATTTCAGTTTCTCCATTCTGTACCATTGTTCTGTATAATTTCTGAAGCTATATAATGTGTCTTGAAATTGTGCAGACTGAATCTTCCCACCTTCTTCTTGGCCATTCTAGTTCCCTTTATTTCCATGTAAAGTTTTAAATAACCATGTCTTTCTAAAAAATTCTTGATGGGATTTTGTTAGAATGGTGTATATCAATTTGTACATCAATTTGGGGAGAAATGAAATCTTTACTATGTTTTCTAATCAGTAAAAATGCAATGCCTTCATTTATTTAGATCTTCACTTTTTTCCAGAATTTTCAGCATAGATGCCCTATACATGCATTGTTAGATTTTTACCTATTTCAATTGTTAAGATGTTATAAATGATATAATGATTTTAATTTTAGTGTTGATATGTTTATTATTAGTATATACAAATTCTAGTGTGTATGTATATGTGTGTCTATATGTATGTGTGTGTGTGTACATATGGCATATAAAATAAATTTTTGTATGTTCATGTGTGTCTTACAGCCCCACTGAACAAACTTAATAGATACAGGAGGATTTTTTTAAAAAATTTTGGTAGATCTCCTGGGCATTTCTATGTAAGTAATCATTCAGTCTGCAAACAGGGACAGTTTGGAAATATATTTCCATTCCAATCTGTATGTCTTTTACATTTCTTTCTTATCTTACAGAACTGACTAGAACTTCCAGCCCTATGGTGTGTAAATGTGATAAGAGTGAACATATTTGTCTTTCTCTTGATCTTAGGGAGAAAGTACTAAGTCTTTTATCATTAAGTACAATGTTGGTTGTAGATTTTTGTATATAATTTTTTTATCAGGTTGAAGAATTTCACCTCTATTCCTTTTTGTCTGAGAGGTTTTTTTTTTTTTTAATTATGTGTTGAATTTTGTCAAGTGATTTTTTTTTTTGCATCAATTGTTACTAATGATATAATTGTTTTCTTTTGGATTAGCAAAATGGTGGATTGCACTGATTGGTACCAGAATATTGAGCCGTTCTGCATCTCTGTAAAAAAACCTTTCTTGGTCATGGGATACTTCTTTCTATCCAGTAATATTTTGCTCAGATATTTTTGTCTATATTCATGAGAGATATTTGTCTATAGTTTCCTTTTTTTTCCTTTCTTGTTTTTTTTCTTTTTTCTTTTTCATACTTACTTTTTATAGGCTCGATACCAGGATAATACTAATTTCATAAAAATTTCAGAAATGTTCTGTTCTGTTTTATTTTCTGGAAGACGTTGTGTAGAATTGATATTAATTCTTTCAATATTTGGTAGAATTATTCTGCAGTGAAACTATATCTGTATGTTTCTTCTTTGAGAGTTACTAATTATGAATTAATTTCCTTAACAATTCTGGAGCTATTCAAATTATGTATTATATATTTATGACTCATGGTAGTTTGTGGTTTTCTGGGCTAGGTTCATCTCCATGTTGTCAAATTTATGTGTGTAAAGTTGTTCATGATACCTCTTATTATGTTTATTATTATTTCTATCTCTTATTTTTACTATTATTTATGTCTGAAGTATCTGTATGATATTTCCTGTTTCATTCTTGATATTGGTCATTTTCATCTTGTCATTATGTCGTGTTAGAGGTTTATCAATTTTATTGAATTTTTCAGAGAGCTTACTCTTTGTTATGTTGCTTTTCTTAGTTATTTTTCTATTTTTAGTTTCACTGATTTCTGTTCTTCTGGATTTATTATGTTCTTCTTTCTATTTCTTTTGGATTTATTTTACTTTGCTTTTTAAAAGTTCTCTAGGTGGGAAATTGGAGTCTTATTTGAAGATTTTTTTTTTCTAACATATCCTGTAGGAGCTGTAATTTTCCTCTCAGTCCATTATTTGCATCCCACTGACTTTAATATGTGTCAATTTTCATTTCCATTCAAGTTCATTGTAGTTTTAATTCCCTTGAGAGTCCTTTGGTTCATGCATTATTCAGAAGTAGCCTTCAAGTATTTGGAGATTTTCCTTTTCTTTTATTGATTTCCAGTCTGATATTGCTGTGGTGTGATGACATCATATTTGTATTATTACAATACTTTTAAATTTGTTGAGGCTTATTTACATCAAAGGATATGGTTTATCTTGTTACATATTCTGTGGGCACTTGAAAAAATGTCTACTATGCTCTTTCATAGACTGATCTCTAAATGTTACTTAGATCCTGTTGGTTAATGGTGTTATTGCTTTTGATATCATTATGGATTTCCTGTCTACATGTCCCATCATTGTTAAAATAGAGGCGTTGAATTTGTCTGTCTTTTTACTTCAATCATTTTTTGCTTCATTTATTTTGTAGATTTCCCATTTAGAATTGTTATATCTTCTTTATTTAATTGATCCTTTAATCATTATGTAATATTCCTCTCTGTATCTGATAAATTTCTTTGTTTTGAAATTTATGTTATATTAATATAACCACTACTGCTTCACTGTAATTGATGTATCTTTTTCTTTCCTTTTCTTTTCAACTTATCAATGCGATTATATATAATGCGAGTTGCTTGTAGACTGCATTTAATCGAGTCATAGTTTTTAATCCATTCTGCCAATCTCTTTAACTGGATCACTTACATTTAATGTAATTACTGATATCATTGGGTTAGCTCTGATATTTTTTTGTTGTTGTTGTTTTCTGCTCTTTGTTTTTTATCTGTTTTGTTTTTCCTATAATCAGGTTAGTTACTTGAATATATATAAAATTCCATTTTGATGTATATGTAGTGTTTTGAGCATATCTCTTTTACAATGATTTTACTATTTTCTCTAGGTATTACATTATATGTACATAACTGATCACAATTTACTAGTATAGTCATTTTATCAAATTCAGTGAAGTTTAGAAATCTTACCTACCTTGATTTTTTACCCTTTTCCATTTATAATAAAATTGTCCTAAATACTTTCTCCACATACATTAAGGAAGTAAAAAAGAATTTAGAAAACTGGGGTGCCTGGTTGACTCAGTTGGCAGAGCATGTGGCTCTTGATCTCAGGGTTGTGAATTCAAGCCCCATGTTGGGAATAGAGTTTATTTAAAAATAATAATAATAAAAAAACTTAGAAAACTCAAGTGGAAAAAATCTTATAGGACTTACTCATATTCTTTCTTATGTTCCTTCTTCCTTCTTGATATTTTAAGATTTCTTTTTAATTGTTTCCTTTATGTTTAAAAATTTTCTTTTAGCTATTCTTTTAGAATAGTTCTGCTGACAACAAATTCTCTTAGTTTTCTTTTGTCTGCAAATGTCTCAATTTGGTCTTCATTATATAGGATACTTTTCCTAGGTATATGATTCTAAATTGCTCTTCTTTTCTTTGAGTGCTTGAAAAACATTGTGCCATGTCTTTCTGGCTTTTATTGTTTCTGATGAGAACTCCACAATTACTCAATTTTTTTTCTCTTTCTAAGCAATATGTTGCTTTTTTTCACCTACTGTCTTCAGGACTTTCTTCTTTAGCTTCAGAATTTTAATAATGATCAATCTTAGGATGGATTTTTTTTTTTGAGTCATCTTGTTTGTGATTCCCTCAGTTTCTTAAATCTATAGGATTATGTATTGCTAAATTTGGAAAGTTTTTAACCAATATTTCTTTGACAAATTTTTTAATGCTTTGCTGTCTTTTTCCTCTCCTGAAACTCCAATAACACAAATGTTAGACCTTTAATCATGGACATACAAGTTCTTGACATTTTGTTCCTTTCTAAAAATTTTTTCTTCCTTTTTTTTAAATTTATATTTTCTGTCTTTGTTCATATTGAGTAATATCTACTGTTCTGTCTTTTCATTCATTTTCTTTCCTGTGTCTCCTATATTCTGCAGTTGAGCCTATCCACTGAACTTTTTATGTAATATTTATTGTATTTTTCCATTTAAAATTTTCATTTCTAGGGGCGCCTGGGTGGCTCAGTCGGTTAAGCTGACGGCTAGCTCAGAGCCTGGAGCCTGCTTCCAGTTCTGTGTCTCCTTCTCTCTCTGACCCTCCGCCTCTCATGCTCTGTCTCTCCTGTATCAAAAATTAATAAAACCTTAAAAAATTAAAATAATTTTCATATCTAAAATTCCTAGTATGTGGTTCTTCTTTATATCTTCTGTGTTTTGATTGGATCTATTGTGTGTGTGTGTGTGTGTGTGTGTGTGTGTGCACACGCGTTAGGGTCTTTTATTTTTTTTTTTCCTTTGCTTCAAGCATGTTTATATGCTTGCTCATTATGTCACTGGGTTTTTTACCACAATACCCAGGATTCCTTGTCTTTGCTTCAAAGAATGAAGAGGTGGATACAAAATGAGCAACAATCAAAAGTTCATTAGAAGATTAGAGAGGAAGAATAGAACTAAAGCCCACTGTATGGAGAGGGGGCATTCTAAAGTGAATGCCCGAGAACTATAGGCAAGGGTCTTTGTTTATAAGGTTCTGGTCAACCTTCCCCCTTCATTTCCCCCTCTTGTTCTACCCTCTCAAATTCTACCCTTATTGGCTTGATGGCTCTAGGTGCTGGCATGTCCATTCCTAATTGGCTGGTTTCCATTGTATGAGAGGTGGTCTATGGCTCATCCTTAGGTCTTTTGTCAAATTCCTGAGGGGATACCTGAGGAGGCATAGGTGGGGTCTGTTACATTCTTAAAAGGAACCTTATGCCTAAGGGGGCTTGCTGTACAGACACTCCCAGAACTGTTCCAAAATAGGTGTTTTTCTGTACCCAGGCTCCTCAGGTCCTAACCTTTCCCTCTCTGCCTACTCAATCCTATCTACTCCATCATAACTGAAGCATTTTTTAATGACTTCTTGAAAAATCTCTTTTAGACAGTTTTAAGATCTCTGTGATTTCATTGTTGGCATCTATCAGTTTTCTTTTTTCATTCAGTTTGAGATCTCCTTGCCTGTAGAATGAGAGATTATCAAGTAGGTAAATTCAGGAGGTCCTTTAAATCACCCAAAAGTTCAACAACTAACCAGAAAGATTAACAAAATTGAGCAAGGTCCATCCATGGTCTCACAGCAACTCACAATTAAGATTGATTGATTGATTGACTATTTTTACAAAGAAAGGATATAGATTAAAATCAGTTAACAGAGAAAAGTGTATAGGGCAGGGTCCATGAAAGACAAGTCACGAAGCTTCCAATTATCTTCTCCCAGTGGAGTTGTGCACACACCTCTTATTCCCAGCAATGATGCTTGGCAGTACATGGAGTTTTATAAAAGTTACCAAAATCCAAAGTTTTCACTGGGTATTGATTAGGTAGATAGGCTAGCTGGCCATATGGTTGACT
This sequence comes from Suricata suricatta, assembly GCF_006229205.1. Lineage (NCBI taxonomy): Eukaryota > Metazoa > Chordata > Mammalia > Carnivora > Herpestidae > Suricata > Suricata suricatta. Next base: position 127,250,054 of record NC_043708.1, read on the forward strand.
TTGGTCTTCAGTTTCTTCAGAGATTAAGATGATAACCACATGGCCCAAAGCCCTGTTACAAACCACACTGTTAGCATAGACTATCTTGTACCTTCCAAATATTCCATGTAAACAAAGACACTCTAATCAAGCAGGGCATTCTAAGGGCTTAAAGGCTGTCTCCAAGAGCCAGAGGCAAAAACCACCTTTCTTGGGGCGAGGTTAATCCTTTACATCATAGCACAGAAACTTGACATTTCTATTGTTATAAGAATCTGGATCTTTCTTAAACTTCTGCTTTAGGTGGCTCTCTCTGGCACTGCTCCAGCAGGAGAAAGGTAAGTACTGTCTTATTATTGCCAGGCAGGGCTAAAAGTCCAGATTCACCTCTCAGTTTCCATTGATATCCTGGGGGGAGGGGGAGTCTTTGTTACTGTGTAGTGGTGTTGGGAGGTCTAGCTCCCCACATGGTCTCCACTGACACAGTAGTGATGACCTTGTTATGTTTGGATAATTATGAAAATCCTTACTCTCTACTAGGCTTCCTCTAACGTCACCACAACAAGGAGAGAAGAGGGTGCCTCACCTTGCTGAATGGGGATAGAATTCCAGGACCCCTGAGTAATACCATGGGAGGGGACATTGCTACCAATTAATTGATGGGGATGAAAGTCCTAGCTTCTTACTCAGGCTGCTGCTTTGATATCAATTCCATAAGAGTGTTGACCACCTTGTTAGATCCTTAAAGGTACCGGTTTGCCTTTGCTGGAATGGTGAGAATGAAGTCATATGATTTTGTTGGTATTTGGCTGAAGTAAAATGGTTATTGTCTACATGATTTTTTCTTTTTTTTGTCTTCTTCTAGGGTGTCCTTCCTTTTTGTTATTCAACTAAAGAGAGATAAAAGTTTCATGGGGAATTTTTTTCCAGGATTTTGGTATTTCTGGATTGCTGGCTTCTTCAACAGCAAGGCAAAAAGCAAACTCAGCAAACTTGCCATTGTGCTATTCCTTAAGTCTTAAGGTTCCTAGCCCATCTATCTTTTCTTTTTATTTTTCAAGATCTTCTTACTTTTGTTTTATCAAAATATCCAGGGATTTTAGTTGCACTTAGTGGGAGAATTAGAAAGAAGGTACATCTACTGGATCTTCTCTTAAGTGGAAATCTTCCAGGACATAATCTTAAACTGAAAAGTGGTGAAAGAAATTCTGACGGACATAAAGCAAAGCATAAAATAAGTAAAAAGTGCTCCTTTGTGCAACTGATGACAATAAAAAAAATAATATATTGTTAAAATGAAAAAGGAAAATCTTCAAAGGGTGTGAAGAGAATATTGTCTCAATCACTGGATGTCTGCTGGACTGATGACAATTTTGGAGAAAGCCCAGCATTTATTTAAGAAGGTAAAGATCAGCCCGGTGAAAGTAGTACAGGTTCAAAGCCCTTTTCAATAGGAAAGTGCTTTGATAGAAGCACCAATTGGGGAAGCGGTAGCTATCAAGGCATTCCTGATAAGGACTGTGGGATTCACACAAGAAGGGGGTTGCAGGCTTCAGTAGCTTTCCACTGTTCACGAAATTGGTCTGTTTTGTAAAATGCAGGCTCAGAGAAATGTACTAGAAGAAAAACAACATGCCCAGTGAATCAGTCAGAGTTGTGTCAGAAACACAAAGTGCCCTATCTATTCCAAGCAGGAAGAGATTAAATAGATGGAAGTGGTTACTTACAAACCCATTAGAAAGTCTGAGGGAACAAATTTCAAGGAAAACTCTGTTGGACATTAGGACTTATAGGCAGTGGGAAGTACAGGAGACAGGGAGACAGTCGCCACTGATTTCAGCACCCGGCTGCACTAAAGTGGGTGAGTAGCAGGAGAATTTCTGGAAACCACCAACAATTCCTAAAATTTGCTGCTTTCTTCCAATGTCCTATACCTACCACTTGCTGTTGGAAGGATGCAGGTCTGATTCAGCCTTCCCCTGTACTTAAATGGGAAGGTGCCGGCTTCTCCATATCATTGGCCAATGAAAGGGTGCACATTGCCCAGGGAAGGAGGGACAACTCCTGTGGCACCCAATCAGGAGAGGCCAGCTAACACTTTTGACCTTTCTAGGGACAGGCCTAAAGATGGAGGCTAGTCACGCCTTGCCCTACCTGAGGGTTTTAGTCACGCCCTACGTGAGGGTCCTGGGGTCATTCTGTGATTGGTCGATACCCTAAATGTTGTGATTGGCTCCCACTACTGCCAGTATTGATAGGGAGTAGGGAATGGATCGCTGTACCTGTGTCGTCATTTCCTGTAACGCCCCCTTCCTAAAAAAGCCCCTATGCCACCATGTTTGGGGTTCTCTCCATGTGGCCAGCGGGTTGGTGGAGTCTGCGAGCCTGAGCTCAAGCCCGAAATAAAGCCCTTTGTTTTTGCATGCATGACTTGGTCTCCTTGGTAGTCTCTGGTTCCTTTTGGGGCAATATTGGAAACTTGGGCCTAACACTGTTAGAGAACTCCATGGATTTATGTTTCACTTATTCATTCCAATCTTTTAGGAAAGATATATATATGTATGTATGTGTTTGGATATATGTAGGTCTCATGTTTTCAGCCCCAGTAATACCAGGGAGAGTACAGAAGATAGAGAAAGGTGTAAACATGCCAATAGATGATGTGGCACAGGTGGTTTAGAGCAATGCCAGTTCAAAATTGAAAGCCAGGTGAAAATGAGAAGAAATTCTGTTTCATCACATCAAGTATTTATATAGATTTTGCTTACAGGAAATGATTCTCATTTTGTAGATCAAATATTGGCAAAGTCTAAGCAACTAGCCTAAGGTTTTCAGAAAGAAATATCAGAACTTTGAATTAGAGGCAAAAGTCAGTTTTTTCCTTTGCTGCCAACTTTTACTTCTCATTCCAAACATTTTGAGAGATAAAGTATTAAACTGAAGGTCATAACTCAGTGCATTCATGAGTAATTAAAAAGCATGTTACCATCAAAAAATTACAGGTATGACAAGAAGATGAATGTGACAAAAGAAGAGATACATTGGGGAGGGAGATGTGAGAATATACAGAGGGAAAGAAAAAATATATATGTTAAACCTATTAACATATTAAATATCCAAATATTTAATGAATGATAATGAACATGAATATTTATGATGGGAGAAAAACAGAAGTCCATGAAAATACTTGAGTAGGGAATAGCTAATATGAGAAAAAGAAGAATGATAAAAAAAAAAGAGTGTTACTAAATTTTAGGAATAAAAAGAGCCTAACTTATTTGCTGGCCATTTGTACATCTTCTTTGGAGAAAAAAATGTCTCTTCAACTACTTTGCCCATTTTTAAATTGGATTGTCTGTGTGTTGATTTGTAAGGGATACATTTTGGATACCAGACTCTTAACAGAAGTATTGGTCCATGTCTCCTTTTGAATGCTCAGGTAAACAAATTTCACATAAAAATAAATAATGCATAAGAGTGTCATTTAAATATCACACAAAGTTATTGGGGAAAAGAATAACATGAACAAAATAATATTCCTATAGATAGTGAAAGCATAGTAGAAAGATGTTTTCCAAAAGAAATTTCACTTATAACCAATTATCTCAAAATAAAACAAAAGTAGTTTAAGTTGTATTAGATATAGAAAAAAATAAGAATCAAATTTAAAAAGAACTAGGAAATTGTAAAGACAGAATTCAGAAAAATAGAGGTATAAATGAAAAAATAAACTTTAGGTTGGAAACATAAACTAGGCATAAACTAGAAGAAATACAAGGGCAGATTGAAAAATAATGTCTTTATATGAATGTTATATGACTGAGAAAAAATGTTTAAAGAAAAATGAAAAGAGATTAAAAAGATTTAAGAGAAAATGAGACACGTTGAATATAGGCAAAGAAGATAAAACATATGGGCAATGGGGACCTCTGAAAAAGAAAACTAAGTCAGTAAGACAGAACAAATACTTTAACTTATAATTCAAGGAAAATTGTATATAAGGAATATAATAAAAACACTTGAAACCGTATATTCAGAGTATTTCATATACTTGAAGACATCTTGAATGATGAACACGAATATATTTTGGTAAAATTACTAGACTTTAAGACAAATTTAAAAAATTGTAGCATCTAGATAGCTACAAAAATTGATAGCTGAAATTGTAGCATCTTACATTGGAAATAAAATTAGATTTCTCTCAGTTTTCTTTATAGCAATGCTTATTCCAGAAGGAAATGGAGTTAAACACTCAAAACATGAAAAGAAAAGGTGAGCCACAACAGTTTTATCCAGCAAAATTAACTTTGACATATTAGAGTAATGATAACGTGTTCTCAACATGTAAGGGCTCAAGAAATATTGTTTCCATGACACCTTACAGAAAAATTTACTACAAAGTGAGCTTGAAACATCCAGAATGTCTAGAGAGACATTGACATATGGCTGGTGGTGAGGATTATATATAGATATTTTGCTAACCACGACTAAATGAGACTCAAATGGTGGAAAGTATACTATTTCATGGTGATATGGTTTAATATTAGACATGGACTATAACAATAAAAAACAAAAACTGGAGGGAAATAAGGAGAGCACATGCAAAAATGTGAACAGTTTTAGAGACATTATGAATGTCGGCAATGTTTGTAATATTATTCTGAGAGAAATAAGTGCATAATGTGGGAATAAATGAGTCCATAGGAAAAACTCCAATTGTATAATTCCGTGTGCCCTTGAAAGCTTGACTCTTGGTGTGGAAAAAAGATGATACACCCAGTAGAGATGCGAGGTTAAGTAAAAATCTTATACCACTGAGTTCTCATTGGAATTGTCAATATCAATGAATACGTTTTTAAATCTATTATCTATCTATCATCTACCATCTATCTATCTATCTTGCCTGATTCTGTTCACTGAAAAGGCATGGGAACAGTGATCATCTCAGTAATAATAATCATCCCTAATGCAAAGATGATACAGTGAAATGCCATTTTCTACCAAATTAGTCTGATAGGGCTGCCATTAAAAAAAAAAAAAAAAAAGACTACCGACTGGGTCGTTTAAACAATGGACATTCATTTTCTCACAGTTCTATAAGCTAGAAGTCCCAGATCAATGTGCCATCAGATTAAATTTCTGGTGGGAACTCTCTGGACTAGTAGGTGGCCACCATTTCACTGTGTCTTTTTATGGACTTTCCTCACATGGGAGACAGGAGAATCTCTGACATTTCTTCCCCTTCGGTTGAAGGCACTAGTCTTATGAAATTAGGGCATCACCTTTATAACCTCCTTTAATCTTAATTACTATCCTAAAGGCCCTGCTTCCAAACACAGACACATTTTGGGTTTGGGGCTTTTGCATATAAATTTTGGAAAGACACAATTCAGCCTAACACTCACTGAAAAAGAGATGGTTGATACTAGACTTGAGGCAGGAAATGTAGAAGATAAACCTTAAAGATTTTGCTATATTGAATATCAAAGAAGCTATCACAGATAAATGGAATTGTAGAATTACTATAATTACAAAGAATTAGAATTATGCCAGAGGAACTCAGAAGTCAACTTGTAAAGGTTTCCACTACAAAAGATGTCACAATTTGAGCATCAAAAGGATAATAACTTCAATGGAGTGAAGTCCATCAAATACAGATATTTATTGATTTATATATAATATTTATTTTTATATATTTACATATAATATTAAATATAGATATATTTAATCAATTGGTTTTGGGCATCTGAGTGGCTCAGTCAATTAAGTGCCTGACTCTTGATATTGGCTCAGGTCATAATCTCATGGTTCATGGGATTGAGCCCTGCATCCCATTCAGTGCAGACAGAACAAAGCCTGCTTGGAATTTTCTCTTTCCTTCTCTCTCTACCCCTTTCCTGGTCTCTCTCTCTCTATCTCAAAATAAATAAATAAACCTTTTTTCAAAGAATTCTATTATATGACCAATGATGAACATCATCTCTTTACAGATGTATTCCAGATAATACATATAAAAAAATGAAAGAATCACAATATTGCATATTAATATCCTCCAAAAAATTAATAAATCTAGGTATTAAGCAACAATGATTGGTAACTTCACAAGAGACAAGCAGGCACCATGTGCCTTTTTTGAAAGAACAGAGTTTCAATTTTACCTCTGTCAGAGGAATTAATTTGAATTGTATCAAGCCCCTGCTCTTTCCATTTGCCAAACATTGGGAAACAGAGAGGATGTAGGAGGATAAACAAACAAACAGACAAACAAACAAAAACCAACATGCACTTTGAGAATGCAATTGCAAAATCCAGATTAGGGGACATTCTATCAGCCATCAGTAGTTATACCACAAAAGTAGAAAATGGACAGAGATAATCTGTTAACTAAAATAAATCAAAATTAAAACGGATTAAACAAGAGCATCTGTAAAAAAAATGATGATTATCAGTTAGAAGCATGATGTGGTGTGTAGGAGGAAGGCTGTGATGGGGGCTCAATATGGTAGGGTTCGGATGCAGCTGACAAAATTCTGTGTCTTGGCCAGACTGGTGCTTGTAAGGATGTTGATCCCATAATAATTTACTAAACTGTAAGTTTGTTTGGTGTGGTTTCCTCTGTCCATTTTGTTGTTGCTTCTTTTATTATTAAACACCTAAAAAGGAGGTAATGCCGTAACTCCAGAGGTTATTAGTAGAAGGGAACTCTCCAGATGTGTATATACATGGCCACACGGTCACAGGTGCAATCCAGGCTATTTTAGGAACTTGGGCATGTCATTTAACTTCTCTGATGTCACCGTATCCTCACCTGGATAATGAAGAAAACTCCTGGGAATACAACAGAGATTAAATGAGAAAACTTGTGTTATAAACTGGTCTGGTGTTTGGCACTGCAGCGTACTTGAACAATAACTACACTATCAACTCAGCAGTGCAAAACCCAAGGGCAGGGTGGAGACTCTGGATTCAGATGGAAGGAAATAATGCGAGAGAAAATGAGAATTGAGACCAATAGGGAAATTGCTCGAGAGAGTGAAGGATCAATGAGAAAAATGGGTAGAAAAAACATCCTGAGAACTGAACCAGGGAGGAGAATGCAGGTGCCTTGCGGGGGCTAGAGTCTGGTGTCATGTACGATGATGCATTATAGGATTTTCTTTGGAATTGCTCAGGGGACCATTGCAAAAGGATGGATCTTGACTGTGCCCAAGAGAGACTTTGTCTACATAACCATGTCACTTGCATCTGACCCTAGTCCATATTCTCTGGGTCCCCAAGGCTGCACAGGTGGCAGTGACAAAGTAAAGGCATGAGATTGAAGTTTTTCCAAGGGAAGAGATGGTGCATGTCGCTAGCTCTTGGCCAAATGAACCTCTGCCCTTTCCTAGATGGATGCATGTTCTCTTTTCAACACTGTTATATTCTATTTGGGATGACCACCCTTCAGGTAGTTGAATAAACTATGCATTTAAATATAAAGGCATGCATTTCAAGGAAGGTGACCATATTCCCCATTTCTCTCACCCATGAATATGAGTCATCGTGTCATAAGCTAACAATACACTATTCTGGGGGCATTTTCCAGTCTTGTTATTCTGAAAATATGATGTTTAATAATTTGTGTGATTATCATATACTCAGAGCTACTCATATCTTCAGAGTAAAACTAGGTAAAGTTTAGGCTTTCTTTAAATACTTGAGCTTGTGAAAGGGAGTTGAATTGTGTGCCTCAAATACTGTCAGCAGCGCTCAAGGTCAAATAAGCCATTTGCTCTAGTTTAACATGGGTGACTGTAGAGATGAACAGATTTGACACATTTAAATAAAACATTCTAATAGCATGTTCTGGCCTTGGAGGCCTCAGGCAGCATACATTGTATTTGTTAGACACCAGAGCTTAATTACTCTCACAAATGAATTATATCAATTTCAATTTAAAACCATAAGTGTTACAGTTGAACTAGGGTCAAATTAAACTTTCTGTCAATTATGCAGATCACCTAAGCAATTATGTACATTGTTAATAAATTCTTAAGTGATGTGGAATTTTTCTTGAAAAAAATATCAGTTTTACGCTACTGGACTCCAACACTCGGAAAGCATGGCTACTCAGAAATCATGAAAACTTGGGTCTAGAGATCTGTCTTCCAAGTTCTCTTCGGTGCTGAGCACTCGTGATGAAGCAGGCTCTCTGATCCCTTGATGCTAGAAAGTGGTTTATGTATTCTACTCAAGAACGTTTTCGTTTTGTATTGTGAAGATGTATATAAGATACAACATTGGCGTTCCGTGGGTTGGGAGAGGGGAGGGAATGGTGGTGATAATAAAAAAACAGATGTATTGTTTTGTCAGTTTTATTATTGTTTTAAAAGTATTTACAGTCCTCACACCCTTTCTTGCCGGTTCCCAGGTCACAACTTGCTCCCAGCCTTCTGGTCCTTCTCAGGAGCCTCAGTGATGGAAATGGGAAGAGTTACTAAGAGATCAGGGCCTGAAAGCAGCCCGGATTCTCCCGTTTGCATCGTTGTTCATTACACTTCTCATGCACCTGCCTCTATTTCATTTCATGTCATGGACCTAGCATATTAATGGGAAGGGCTAATTAGACCAAACAGGCTCTTCCAAATAGGCCAGCGATTATGTTCTTACTAAAGGAAAACAAACAAACAAACAAGACCACTTAGGTAGAAAAGCCAATGGGGTTAATTAACTTTCGTCTTCCAGGTTATAAAAGTAAATAACCAATGTAAAGTCTCCAATGAGGATGAATTCATTCTTTTCTTTATAACACTGTAAAGATAATCCTGTGTTTATTCCCCCTTTGTAATGTTTATTTATTTATTTTGAGAGCGAGAGCACAAGTAAGCGAAAGTGGGGGGAGGGGCAGACAGACGGAGACAGAATCACCCAGCCCAACCTGGGGCTCCAGCTCAGAAACCACGAGGTCACCAGCTGAAGCCATGAGTTGAATGCCCAACCTACTGAGCCACCCAGCCACCCCTATGTATTTCCCTTTTATTCCTTGGTTGTTTTTATGTAAATTTAAAAGGACTCCTTAGTAAGATGAGGCGTCTTCTTGAAATATGAATGGATGCTGTTGTGTTAGGCTCACTCACTCAGGCTACAAAGAGAAATCAGCTCAAGACTTTCCAGGTGATGGGGTGTTATAACCCCCAGAGAAGTCAAGGACAGGTCCATGGGTCAGGTCTAGAGAAGTCCCAGGTATGTTCTGATGCCACAGCTTTCCTGGGGTACAGCTGCCATCTCAGTAGTCTCTGTCCTGTGATTCAGATCCTCCTGTCTCTCCCTTACCCCATCTGCTTCCATTAATGCCAACTCTTTCTATGTGTCTAACATCCAGACTCCTTCAAAAGTCTACACTTTTGAGTGGTTTGGTGGCTCTACAAAGTAGTCTGTACTCTGGAGAGAAAGCTTAGGTCAAGACATTCCATGGGCTTTTTGGTCAGCCATTGGGAAGTTGGAAAGACCCCATAGTATGAAGTAGAGTGACCAGGACACAGAGAATTGACCATGGTCAACTTTTTCAGAAGGAACCTAAGAAACCAGCCTAATGTGTGTAAACATCTTCATGAAGAAAAGGTGAGAAATGCCAAGCCAGTGTTCTATGGGTGAAAACCTTAGTACTCTGCCTCCTTCTTCAAAACCACTGAAGTGTTGGATAGTCACTAGTAGGGGAGTATTGAACACATAGCTTTTTAGATAATGTTTTATTCCATTCCAGATATGTTGATCGAGGACGTTTACAAGCCCCAGAGAAGAAATGACAAAGGGTGTTTCGGTTTAGAATGGGATACTTCATTCTTACATAATTCAACCATGACAAAGCCAGTATATGAATCCAGTTGAGACGTGCCAAAGTTCACCTGTGACTAACTGAAGTCCTAATAAAAGCAAAACCTCTGGTCTTGGTCCTCGGGGTTCCCTGCCTTGTGTAAATTAACATTTGAACATGAATTATGAAATGGGTGACATATCACAAAAGAAAACACCTGATAATGTGAAATATGCATATTGCTGAGGGAATTGAAATAATTCAACAGCTGCTAAATTATGGCCTTTGTTAAAATCTACATGTCCCTATCTGTAAGCTCCAGGGTAGTCACCAGAAAGCACAGGGACCAGTGTACCTGGAATACCTCTGCCCCCCCTCCTCTCCTTCCTCCTCCTTCTTCTTTTATGTTTTTTAATTCTTTGTGATACAAAAGAAAGACTTTATAAACTATTCGATGAAAAGACCTCTTTCAACACATGTTTGTTGGAGCACATTGATGGCTCAGTCAGTTAAGTGGCTGACTTCAGCTTGGGTCATGATCTCTGGGTCCGTGGGTTCAGGCCCCGCGTCCGGCTCTGTGCTGACAGCTCAGAGCCTGGAGCCTGCTTCTGATTCTGTGTCTCTCTCTCTCTGACCTCCCCCACCCCTCACGCTCTGTGTCTCTCTCTCAAAAATAAATAAACGTCAAAAACATTTTCAAAGTGTGTTTGTTTTGTAGTGACTCCTTTTCTGGCTCTTCTGCACACTTAAAAGTCTCCATCACCTTGAGTACATTGCCTGCTTTTAAAAAGACATTTGCACCTTCCCCAGTTCTGACCCAGAGCTACCAGATCTGCACTCGGAAATGTCTCCTTGTCATCACCATAAGTTTTTCTGTGAGGGCCAGCAAAGCCAAACAAAGCCAAAAAAATTTTTTTATGATTTGCCCAGCTACAGTGTAGGGTGGGCACTGTCTGCTGCCCCAGCTTTAGGGCTACGTATGGCTGTAGACAGAAAGCTATTTCGAGCATTGAAAACAGGCTTATTACCCTGCCATTTTTGCACAGGTTTTTTTTTTTTTTTCCTTCCCTGTGACATTAGAGAGTCCGAAGTGACATACATTTTTTATAGCTTCATAAAGTCGTCTCCTGACCGGGTCACCCTTCTCATAACTAGGGAGCGGAACGCTTGAAAAAACCCATTCATCAACGTGAAAGGAGCCTCTGTCTGCAGCTTCCAATATGCACAGTCTGGCAAGATCCAGCTCAGTGCAAATGCTAACTTACTCCTTTGCTAATGCCAAATGACCCACTCACTTCTATCAGCACACTGAGGAGGACAAGGAGGGCACGGCGGCTGTCCCCATCTGGAGAAGTGCTTCTCAAGACGGAGCCCGACACCAGCTCTGCCTGCTAAATGTAGTGAGCACGTTAAAAAATTAGTTTCATATTTATACTAATTAAATATTCAATTAAACAAAGATAAAATTATGGGGGGGAATTTGTTCTTGCCTAATGGACTATACAGCCCGTTTATTACTTCTTCACAGACATATATTAAAATTCCACGAAAAACTACAGGAATTGTTACTCTTATTTTTATGTCTTCAAATGTTCTTCCTCGGTGCTTGTTCAGACATTCAGCCTTAGAGTGGCCTATCTTGGGATTACGGTGGGTAAAAGAAAGAATGTGTGAAAGAAGAAAAACAAACAAACAAAAAAAATTGTTAGCCCTTAAACTTCTTGTGATAGGCAGAAATTCCTCAGTTTAAGCACAAGCCCATCCAAGGGGTTCCTTTTCATGAATTAAACATTGTGATTTAGGAACATGAAGGCTTTGGGCTTTGAAGGCTACATGCTTGCATGAAATGGATTTCAGCTCCATTGAATGAGGTCTGTGACAAACGACACCGCCCCCACCCCTGCCCCTGGCCAGGGTGATCAGAACATCCCCCGCCTGCACCCTGCATGTGATCCTGTGGGTTTGTGTACTCAGCCTTTTGATTTTAGAAACCTCGGTTCAAATTTGAGGTATATGGCAAATGAATAAAAAATCACCCATCACATTCCAGGAATATGTTTGTGTTTGGGATTCTTGCTCTCATGATATTAAATAGATTGTATGTATGTATTCATGATGCAACACACACACATATATAGTATGTATATACATGCATAACTTTTTATGAGCCCTAATCACAAAAATGTTTACATGCACAAATGTGTGTGCGATTCAATACACAACTCAGAAGTATTAAAATACCTTTCAGAGGATCATACAAAGGTTATTATAAAACTGTTGGTTTTACCTTAAGAAAACCCAATGCATCCTTGAAAACATCCTTGTCTCCATCTTCTGATGTTTTAATGAGATGTCATATTTGTACATCTGGAAAAAAAGACTGTCTACATTTTGCTGGACATCTCTCCAATCACACAGTGTGTATCGGACATGAAACTGTCACCAACACCACGCCAGCTCTGCACCACGGGCACCGAGAAGGCCACCTCTGGGAACAAACTGGTCACCCTTTCTCTGCCATGGATGTCTCCTCCCAGGCCAGGCCTGACTGTTGAAGACTGTATACCTTCTCTTTTCTAAAAACTCAATCCAATGGGAACGTAGGTGGCTCAGTAAGCTGAGCATCAGACTTTGGCTCAGGCCATGATCTCACAGTTTGTGAGTTAGAGTCATGAGGCTGGACATAAAAATAAACATTAAAAAAACAAAAGCAAAAACACAACCTCAATCCACATGGGCGTCACTATGGGGTGTTCAGAAGAATGTTGGGAAATAAAACATGCCTTCTCATTTATTTATTCTGAGCAATACATACAGGCTGTTGGGAACTTTTCCACATACATTCCTATTTTTTTCTTCTATGAAAGTGGAAAATAATCTGCAAATGTTTCAGAACAGCTTTTGAATGCTACGGGGATTTGTCTTCTGAAAATGGCCATCGAAAACATCTGAGTGTGCCTCTTATTTCTGAAACAGCAGATGGTAATCATCTTATTTGGTTGTAAGACTCAATTATAAATTCAGGTATAAAGTAAAATATTGGAATTAATAAAGACCACATCTGCAAGCTTCCTCAGAACCTTCCATAATAAGTAAGAACCAGCGTTGTTAAGGTCCAGCTCCTATGTCTGGCCAGTTCTAGAACTGATTATTTATACATTGTCATTTGCTCATCCAGAAAATTCCTACTTCACCAATCAAGTTGCCTAATGGTTTACTGTTAACAGATCTAACCATGTTAATTTGTCTTAAAGGTTTTGTTTTTATATAACTTCTCATGTCAAATAACACCACCCTGGCTCCAGAAATCATAGATATGATGAAGTGTTATTTTTTAAATTATTAAACAGTATTATTAGAGTGTTATTGGCCTGTATTTCATTGTATTAGGCTAAATAAGAATTATTTGAAACCTTTTTAAGTTAGACACTTGAGGGGCACCTGGGTGGCTCAGTCGGCTAGGCGTCCGACTTCGGCTCAGGACATGATCTCACGGTTTGTGGGTTCGAGCCCTGTGTCAGCTCTGTGTTGACAGCTCAGAGCCTATAACCTGTTTTCAGATTCTGTCTCTCCTTCTCTCTCTGACCCTCCCCTGCTCACACTGCCTCTCTCTCTCTCAAAAATAAATAAAAATTAAAAAAAAATTTAAATTTAGACATTTGATGTTTTATTAATATTTATTAGAATTCAGGATTTGTTCAAAACAGCTCATATACTGTATCAGTTTTTGGATAAAACCTTTTTAATAAACACTTTAATTGATATATCTTCATCAAAACAAAACAATAAGAAATTTTCTACCTAGAGATACCATACCACTCTATATGTTTTTTTCTACTTAATTTATAATTTTATAAGATCAATTCTCTAAGTTGTATGTTATTCTGTTATACAAATATGTATACTAATGTATATGCATATTAATATGTATATAAAATATGTAATTAATATGTATGTTAATAATGTATATAAAATATGTATTTTAACAAAGTCATGTTATGACAGTAAATTAGATATGGTATATTATGACTGTAAATGAACAATTCTCTAAATTTTATTCCAAATGAGATTACATTTGATTTCTTTAAAATTCCCTTGTTGTTTTGGGGACAGGTGGGTCACGTGGTTTTTCTTCCTTGTCCTGATTATGGCTCTTTCATGGATCATTCAGCTCTGTCAATTACAAAATGACCCACACTTCTGGACGTTTTAGGAGGGCTGGACTGCTAACGTCCTGGGCGAGGAGGGACAGAGCCACGTCAATCTCTACCATCATCAAATCTTCAGTGCCACCACAGTGTGTAGACACTTAGAAGGTGCTCAATAAATACTTGCTGCATAAATGAACATAAGAATATATAAAGAGACGGTAGCTTTACTGCCATTATAAGTCTAATAAAAACCACTGGAGGAATTAAAAGTGTCAGAATGGGGGGAAACTGACATTCTTCCATTATTTTGCAAAATGGGTAAGATGAGAAAGAAAAAAATCAAAAAGGGGTTACAGACAAGAAGATATTAAGACATTTAAATAAAACACAGAAGAGGACCTTTGAGATCACTGTTCCGGTACCCGATATAAATGACTTTAACTGGTGAATCGAGGGCTCCCCTTTGACCTCTAAACTGACGAGATTGTTGTGGGCTACACAGCTGCAGGTTGTGTTTCTGGATCTTGTTGCCTTTTAAGTCACACACAATGGAATATATCAAAGGTATCTTTGTGACATTCCAGAAGATTAAGACAAATTCTGATTGAGTAAACAAACTCTAGCCGCCTGGAATCACAAGACAATTGGACTCAACCGTGAAAGGTGTAAAGTGGATTTTACTATATAAATAATAATGTTGATTTTCCTTTAACTTTAAATGTTTATTTATTTTTGTGAGAGCATAAGGAGAGGGCAGAGAGAGGGGACAGAGGATGTGAAGCAGGCTCGATGATGACAATGGTGAGCCTTATGTGGAGCTGAACCTCACGAACCATGAGATCATGACCCCAGGTGAAGTGGGGCACTGAACCGACTGAGCCACCCAGGTGCCCCTCTTTTCCCTTTAACTTTAAATTACATCTGCAGATCATAAAACCGCAAACCTTCTGGAACCCTAAATCCAAGACCTTTGTTAGATTATGAAGTAATGCAAATTCTTGATTTAGATTTTGTTCTAAATAAGAAAGATGAGCTATAGAAAAGATATTGGAGGGTATCTTTAGTGCCATTTCATCAAAGCAGAATCTGAACCCCTGAGAAATGTATTTTTTCAAGGCCACTCAACTCTAGCAAAGGTTTATATGAATTCAGCCTTGCTACTCCAAAGCCTTTGCTTATCCTACCTAAACAGACTGTCAAAACATTAAGCATTGGCAGCTGGGTAGTCACCTAAGACTTGATGCTTTGCCTGTGTTCTTAAGCAAGCATTCCTGCATAGCCAAATGTGATAAATAAAATTAAAGAAATTTCCAGCATGTATTCATACTCAATTACATTCTTATCTAGGAAAGATCATCATTTCCACTCCCAGAATCCCATACTTGGCTTCATAGATATTGCCTCTTTGAGTATTTGATAAGCATCTCGAATGTAAGGTAACCCAAATTGGTTTTATCACCTCCTCAACTTCCTGACATTTCCATTGATAATCTGCATTAATCAAGAATATCCAGGAGAGGATCCCTCCTTTGATCACCAACTCTAGAGAGTGCCAACATCAAAAAGTGATGTGAAATTGCTTCCTCTTCTGAATCCTTGTCTTTAATGGCCATATTCCACACCCTCATCGCATGTCACCTGTATCACTGCAAGAGTCAAGTCCTATTTCTTATCTCATCCTCTTTGACATGTTTTTCTTTCCTGGAGAACATACTCTTAAAAAATGAATTTGTTTGTATCATGTTCAAATTATTCCTCCAAAAGTCTGTTTACCACTTTTAGGATAACTTTCAAATAGCTCAGCCTTATAGAAACACAAAAGCTCATAATTTATAGGTTTCCTCATTTTCTTGTCTAATTACTTGAAACCCTCCCTACACACCCTTCTTGCAGCCACCCATTGTTTCTTGAGCATGCATTCTGGTTCTCCTGCTCTCCTTCAGGAATCTTTTTCCTTGAAAATGAATCTGATGCCATCTCTGGCCTAGCAGTCCCTTAGATGCCCCTCTTCAGTCCCTTACAACACGCTGAGGAAACTTCTATCCTAGCCCTGAATTTTAATGGCTTCTTTCCTCATGTCCCCTGCCCTTATTTAGATTAGGAATTCCTTCAATGCAAAGACTGTCATCATATGACAACACAGGTTGGTCCTCCCAGCAGGGATAATTCAGCAAAAGCATAGTAGGTGACATGTAGCTGGCATCCAGCTAATATTTGTTACGTTATTAAATGAATGGGTCCTACACAGTCGTTGACACATAGTGATCACTCTGTAGGCTCCAGGTAAGTTTCCCTGTGAGCGTCTTTGCAGCAAGCATGCATTTTTGCTGCATAGCTAATTGGTCTTAAAGCTATTTCGCTGTAAAAGTCTTTTAAAAAATGTCAGCAGCTCATTTTGACAGTTTGCTGATTTCATCAAATGGTTGACAGTTTCATTCCATTTCAGTATTGATGCAGTACACCCATTTTTGTGCTATATGAATCTTAGCCCTCATAATGGTCTATACTGTGGCGTAGAGTGTTGAATCCACGTTTCCCATAGAACTTTGGAATACTTACCAATGGACATGTGACAATATGCCAAGAGAAACCAACAGCGTAGAAGGCTTTCACAACCCAAAGCTCAGTTAACAAATATGCATCCTAGTATTTGAAAAGTGATAACGGCCTCCTCTTTTTTTTTTTTTTTTAATTCGCATTCAAGTCAGTTAGCATATAGTGCAATAATGATTTCAGGAGTAGATTCCGTAATGCCCCTTACCCATTTAACCCATGTCTCCCCCTCCCACAACCCCTCCAGCAACCCTCGGTTCTCCATATTTAAGAGTCTCTTGTGTCTTCCCCCCTTCTTGTTTTTATAATTATTTTTGTTTCCCTTTCTTTATGTTCATTTGTTTTGTATCTTAAATTCCTCATATGAGTAAAGTCATATGATAACTGTCTTTCTCTGACTGACTCGTTTTGCTTAAAATAATACCCTCTAGTTCCATCCACGTAGTTGCAAATGGCAAGATTTCATTCTTTTTGGTTGCTAAGTAATATTTTATTGTATGTATATATACCACATCTTTATCCATTCAGCCTTGATGACATTTGGGCTCTTTCTATGCTTTAGCTATTATAAACATTGGATAGATACCTTCCCCCTTTTAGTGAAGAAAGAATTTTTTTTATTTTTTACTTTTTAAAAAATTTTTAATGTTTATTTATTTTGAGCTGTCAGCACAGAGTCTGATGCAGGGCTCGGACTCACAGGCCACGAGATTATGACGTGAGCCGAAATCGGACAATTAACCGACTGAGCCACCCAGGTGGAAGAAAGACACTTTAATGAGAAAAGAAAAAAATGCAATGCTGGATGAGAGGGTGAATCAGTAAGCAAAAATAAGTGTATAATACTATGAACAAAAGACTTTGAAGACAAGTACATAAGTCCAATCCACAAAAAATCAGATATTTGCACATTACTGTCATGAATCCACAGACATTTTAAATATATTCAAATATTTTGTATTTCACAATAAAGCCTTTTTAATTTTGTGTTAATTTTTCACATTTCATCATATCCTTTCTAATGTACATCTTTCTTTTATGTTTACAGCTAGTTGTCTTAAACCTAATTATTTCTGTGGCAAAATTGTGACAAAAATGCTTGGGGCTGAGATGCTTATGGAAAAAATACCAGACACAGACTCTGTAAATTTTAAATAATAAATGTCTCTCTCATTGGTATCTCAATATTAGAAACAGATAGGGGTGCCTGGATGACTCAGATGGGTAAACGTCTGACTTCAGCTTATTCATGATCCTGTGGTTTGTGAGTTCAAGCCCCACATTGTGCTCTGCTTTGGATTCTTTGTCTTACACTCTTTCTGCCCTTCCCCAACTCGTGCTCCATCTCAAAACAAATAAACATTTTAAAAGTTAAAAAAAGAAACAGATAAAAAAATTTTTTGAAAAAAAAACCCATCAGTTTTCAACACCAAATAATTTTAACAATCAAAAGGTTCTCTAGGTTTTTATTCTGTATATGGTAGAAAAAATTTTCCAAAAGTAGAATCTATTTAAAATGCTCATTATATCACATCTATATTTTCTGAAAAACCTCTAAAATTTCTAGATAAAGTTAATGTTCAAAATTACTAACATTTCATTTGTAAATAATTCTTCTAATAAGGTAAAACAACTTTTTTTTTTTTTCTGTTTATTGAGTTTATCACTTGTATTTGCTATTGGTTCCATAAATGACATTTCTTGCTCAAGCTTAGTAACTGAGTCAATGTCTGGTAATGTATCCTTTTTTTTTTTTAAAGAGGATTGATGAAGACACAAAAAAGGTCAAATAATTCACCTAAGGTCACACAGGGTGTCAACAGCTCCACCAAGATTAGCCTTTCTGCCTGGGGACAGATCATTGTACTCTTAAGAGGTCCTCACAGTCAGTATGTGGGTATTTATTTATCAGCTGTACCTAGTGGAAGAAACAGGCCAATCGGCTCCTCATCCCCAATCCAGCCATTACCCCCTGACTCCACTGCTCTGTCCTGGTCCAAGCCATCATTACCTCTTGAGTGAATTATTGCAAAAGCCACCTCACTAGCTCCCCACTAATCACTACTGAACAGCTAGAATGATAGTTTTTATGAGATAAAATTCACATAAGGTCATTGGTTTGTACAAAACTCCAATCATGATCAAAATAAGAGACAGACTCTGTACTCTGGTCAAGAAGATCCTCATTTGTTATCATGCTCACTCTTTTTCATTTTGCTTCAGCCACACAGCGTTTATATCTGTCCCCGGAACATCCCAACTTGTCCCCTCCACAGGATTTCTGAACACTTGCTGTTTCACATAAAAAAAAAAATCATTTTCACATGACTCTTCAGTGTATCCAGGTCTCTGATTAAATGTTTTCTCCAAGGGGACTTTGTTTACTATTATCCACAAATATTCCCTTCCTCACCACACACATACACACACACCATTACAATCATCATCATCATCATTATCATTATCACAGCCTTTTAATTCTATTTCTTAACTCTATTTGCTTTCATAACATTAAGCACTACATATATACACTAAACCTTCTCTCTGGCCCTATTAAAATCCAAGCTTCATAGAGCAGGAACACAGGCTCCCTTTATGCCCACTGCATTTTATCTCTCAATCAGGAACAGGCACAAAGTAGGTGTGAGTTCCTCATATACAGTTTGGAATGAATAAAGGAATCACAGGATGCACATCTCCTGCAACATGGGGGTTATTTCTCCATTACTGCAAAACACCAAGATGATGAATGAATTTTAACGAATGCAATTTTAAATGTATTTCTGAATTGAAAGGTAAGTTAAAGAATGAGAGAGTAAGCTTAAAAACACAGATAGTGGGAAATGTAACACAATTTTACTATCATCAAGTTTCAGAAAACCCCAAGGCTGAGAAATTAATGTGGTTCCTGTTTAACGTCAACATTACACCTAACCAAGGAAAAAATGCCAACTCTCTTTAGAGAAAAGGGCAAAACATCTTCAAACTCATATCCTGATCATAACCATAGATTAAATTCAGTAAAATATAAGGAAATAAGAAAGATGACAAAACTGTCAAATACACTAGAAAACAAACCACCATAGATGATGACAATTAGCAAGCTTTCTAAATCTAAGTGACAGATTTAGAAAAACAATAATTGATCATTTCTAAAAAGACTTCAGAATTTTAAATTACCGAGTACATATTTTTAAAATATGTCAAATTATATAAAAATACCAGGATTTTATTGAAACAATGAACAAATACTTATGAAAATATCAAAATGATCAGGAAGAATTGAAGTCAAATATAACTCATGAAAAAATAAGTCTTGAAAATCAAAAATACAGATGAAATAAACAGAATACTTGGCACAAATGAAGAAAACACTAGTGAACTGGAAGATAGAGATGAAAAATAAATTCAGTATATAGCTCAGAAAATGTTGGCATGAAACGTATGAATGGTAGGATAACACATGAATAATAGGAAGACATGTATCTTGTATTTAATTACAGTTTCTGAAAGATTGGATAGGGGAGAGAAATTTTGGAAAATGCAGTGGGTAAGAAACCCCCAGGACATTAAAATAAAATGTAGAACCGTAACATGAAAAGATCTACATGTAGCAAGAGAAAAGACTGATTACTGCATATTTAGAATGACAGCAGATTTCTGAATAGTAAAGAATCAAAGGAAAAAGACACTGAAAATGCTGAGACAATAATGATGAACTTAGAATTTTCAACAAAAGTATATCCCAATAGCAAGGGCAAAATAAACTCATTGTAAGCTAATAGAAAGCAAACGGTTTGCCATCACCAGACTCTTCCTAAAAAATATCCTAAAAGATGTACTTCAAGAAGAATAAAAATTATTCTAGAAAGACGTTTTGAGAAAAAGGACAAAATAGGAAACTATGTTAGTAGGCAAATAGTAAACACATACTAAATCAAATATGAATCATTAATAGTGATTTACAAATACTAAATAAAAAATGAAACATTATTAATGGTTTATGTATATATAAATAAAGCAAGATCTCAATAAAGCAAATATGGAGGTTAAAAATAATAAGAAAGGAAAGATCTAGATCTACATTAGTAGATAAGACTTACAGGAATGGTAGGCTAGACAGATTTGGACCGCTGTTTATACTAAGAACAACAGAGTCAGGCATAATGGAAACTTGATAAATAACAGAGTGAACTTTGCATATCCGTAGGAAATAAATAAGAGTATTGAGTATAAGACTGTGGTAAAATTCATGAGCAAGGGAAAATGTGAAATTGGGTCCAATTTTTCTGTCAAAATTTAAATAATCCAAACTGGATTAAAAAATTGAATGTGATATATTAAGAATTCTAGAAGACAATTTAAGAAAATCTTTATGACTTTGGGATAAGAAAACAATTTTTTATTATTTTTAAAATTATTTTTACATTTGTTTATTTTTGAGACAGAAAACGAGCAGAAGAGGTGGGGAGGGGCATAGAGAATGAAACAAAGAATTCAAAACAGGCTCCAGGCTCTGAGCTGTCTAGCAGAGCCTGATGTGGGACTTGAACTTGCAAACCATGGGATCATGACATGAGTCGAAGTCAGAAGCCTAACCAACTGAGACACCCAGGTGCCCTGAGACGAATTTTTGAACAACACACAAAAAGCATTAATGATAAAATAAGTATTGCTATATTTTATCATATAAAAATGTAAAACATCCAAAAAAATAGTAAAACATCAATTTCTTAAAAGACCAACGAAACCAAACTAAAAGAAGTGGAGAGGAGGGGCATCTGACTGGCTCAGTTGGCTAAGCTGCCAACTTCAGCTCAGGTCATGATCTCACAGTTTTGGGGTTCGAGCCCTTAGTCAGGATCTGTGCTGACAGCTCAGAGTCTGGAGCCTGTTTTGGTCCTGTGTTTCCTTCTCTCTCTGCCCCTCCCCTGCTCACATTTTGTGTTTCTCTCTCAAAAATAAATAAACAAAATAATTTTTTAAAATTAAATAAAGTGGAGAGGAGAAGAAGCCACAGACTGAGACAACATTTACACCACGTACAAAGGACGTAGGCTTAGTGCCCCAAAAGAATATAAAGTAACATAAAACTCATGAAAAGGAGGAAGAAAAGGAGAAGGAGGAGGAGGGAAGGTAGAAGAGGGAAGAGGTCATCTAGTTTTTAGTGGACAATAAAAATAAATAATATATGAAAGGAGGACACACATGTAAATAAATGCAAATTGTTTAATTATCAGAGAGAGAAACAAAAATTTAGATCATTTTTATGCCAAAAAGATTGTTATAATTGGCATATGTTGATAAGATTGAGAACAATAGAAACTTTTATATATTGCTTGGGTGTTATAAACTGGTATATTTTGATATTGGTAGATAATTTACCATTATCCAGTAAGGCTGTTGATTATATATGTACATGTAGATATGTATGTATTTCTGTTTATATTTACATTTTAATATCTATATATTTTAAAAGCCAACATTTCCAGGAGAAGTCTTAAACATACAAACCATGCACCATATGTAAGAATAGTTTCAATAGCATTTCTTCATAACAATATGCTGGAAACCATCCAAATGCTCATAAACAGGAAAACTGATAGACTATTATATTCTAAATATTTGGAAACTAAATGGCACATTTATAAAAAGCACATGTGTCAAGGAAGAAATCAAAAAGGAAATAAGAAAGAATTCAAACTATAAATAGATGAACACAACATGTCATTTGTGGGATGCACCTACTGCAGTGTATTCACATGTTATTTTATGGGATTAATGCATGCATTAAAAAAAAAGAAAAATCTCAAATCAATGAATTATTTTTCCACCTTAAGGACCTGAAAATTGAAGGGGCACCTCGGTGGTTCAGTTGGTTAAGCATCAGACTTTAGTGAGTAAGCATCCAACAGGTCATGATCGAGTGGCTCTGAAATCGAGCCCTGCATCGGGTTCTGTGCTGACATCTCAAAGCCTGGAGCCTGCTTCAGATTCTGTGTCTCTTGTCTCTCTCTGCCCCTCCTCCGCTCTCAGTTTGCCTGCCTCGGTCTCAAAAATAAATAAACATTAAAGAAAAGGAAAAAAAAGTATTAAAAAAATAGAAACTAGAAAATGGAGAGTAGATTTAAATGATTATAAACTTGGGAAAGGAAATAATAGAGTTTAGAGTAGAAGTCAAAGAAAGAGAAAATTGAAAAATAGAGAACATCAAGGAAGCCAATGGATGATTCTTTAAGAAAAAAGATAAAAGAGATAATTCTCTTTCCAGACTAATTGAGAAGATTGTCAGAATTCTTGGAAAGAAAGAATCTTTTTTAAGCAGGTAAGAGATACCTATGAAAAATCTACAGATAATATCTCATATTGAATGTTATACAACAGAATGTTTTCCCCATAATAAATGTGTTTGTTTGCATCGTTTCTATTCTACATCGTGCTAGAAAATCTAGCCAGAATCCAAACAGAAGAAGAAACAACACTATAAGACTGTAAAGAAAAAAAGCACAATTCTTTTTATTTGTAGATGGTATGCCTACTTGGAAAATCCACTGAACCTTCAAAAAAGCATCTAGAAGTAAAAGTTAGATTATCAGGTTGGTAGAATACAAGGTGAAGACACAAAATCAATGGCATTTCTGGATGTTAGTAAAAAAAAAAAACAACCATCCAAAATTGGGATTAAAGTTAGATTGCTATTTCAAACTTGACTATCGGACCTAACTTCGCCTCTTGGAAGGGTGAGATGTGGTGATGGGCATGCAAGCTACACTTTTGCCCCATAGCACAGTTTTGGCCCCCTTGTTAAATATCTTATGTAAATTTATGCAAATTTCATCTAGAGTAACATAAAAAATTAAATTCTCAAGAAGAAATCTGAAAAAGGTGGATAAAACTCAAATAGTCAAAACTGAAGACATTGTTGAGAGAAATTTAAGATTTAAATAACGCAAGAGATATATCATGTTTATGAATTTGAAAACCCAAGATATCAATTTTTTGCCAGTTTATCTATGTTTCAACCCAATCCCAATTAAAACCCTAGAAGTTTTTTTTTTTGGTGGTTATTGATAAATTAATTATAAAACTCATATAAAAATAAAATGGATCTAAAATAGACAAATCCTGGGGGCCCTGGGTGGCTCAGTCGGTTAAGCATCTGGCTTCGGCTCAGGTCATGATCTCAGGGTTCGATGGTTCGAGCCTCAAGTCGGGCTCTGTGCTGACAGCTAGCTCAAATCCTGGAGCCTGCTTCAGATTCTGTGTCTCCCTCTCTCTCTCTGGCTCTCCCCTGCTCCACTGTCTCTCTCTGTCTTTCAAAAATACATAAAAAACATTAAAAATTTTGAACAATAAAATAAAATAGACAAAATTTTAAAAAAGACCAAAGTTGGAGGACCTACACTTCTTGACATCAAGATTTATTTTAAGTTATAGCAATTGAGACAGTATGGTGGGGCACAAATACAGATAACTAAACAAGTGAAATAAGTTATCTAGAAATTTACCAACACAATTATGGTAAATTGATTTTTAGTAAAAGTGTAAAGAAAATTCAATGGTAAAAGAATAATTGTTTTTTAAAAAATTATTTAAAAATGGATATTCATGGATATTCATCTTTGTGGTTCAGTCAGTTAAATGTCCAACTTCAGCTCAGGTGACGATCTTGAAGTTCGTGGGTATAAGCACCATTTCGGGCTCTGTGCTGACAGCTCAGAGCCTGGAGCCTGCTTTGGATTCTGTGTCTCCCTCTCTCTCTGTCCCTCCCCTGCTTGCACTCTGTCTCTCCCAAATATAAAAAAAAAAGTCTTAAAAATGTAAAAAATTGATCCCTGATCCTAATTTAAAACTATAAAAGTGATAGAAGAAAACAGGAAGGATTTTGTTGTAACCTTAGGTTATGCAAAGATTTCTTAGACATAACACAGAAAGTGTAATCCATGAAGCCAGACTCGATAAGATGAAGTTTATGAAAATTAAGAAACTCTGATTTTTGAAAGGTAGTGATAAAGGACCCACATACAAGGAGAAATCTAAAAAAGTACTTGCATCCAGAATATATTTTTAAAGCCTTCAAAACTCAATTAAAAATTACAATAAATAATAGGCAAAATATTTGAACAGGCACTTCATCAGTGAAGATATGTTGATGGCAAATAAGCACATTAACAGATTCTCAACATCATTAGTCTTTAGAAAAATGCAAATTAAGATCCCAATGAAATATCTCTACGCACCTATTAGAACGTCTAAAATGTAAAAGGCATAGCGTTTAAGTTATGTTTAGTCTGTGGAATATTTGCAACTCTCACACACTGCCTCTGGGAGTGTATACAAGTGTAGTTATCTCCCCAAAGATTAGCGGTTTCTTAGAAAGTTAATCATACTTTCTCACATTACCTACCAATTCTATTCATACATATTTACCCCGATGAAATCAAATGTATCATAAACGTATTCCAGGACTTGTACACAAATATTCAGAACACTTTCATTTATAATAAATATAAATTTAAAGATGAGAAGCAATATATAGTTAATCAAGGATAAATCACATTTCACATATCCATACAATGTAATGGTACCCGGAAATAAAAAGGCGTGTAGACAAGACAGATGAATCCCAAAATAATTATTCTTTTTTTATGTTTTTTTTTTTTTTTTTGAGAGAAAGAGAGAGACAGCGCTAGCAAGGGAGGGTCAGAGAGAGAGGGAGACACAGAATCCAAAGCAGGCTCCAGGCTCTGAGCTGTCAGCACAGAGCCCAACGCGGGGCTCGAACCCACTAACCATGAGATCATGACATGACCTGAGCCGAAGTTGGACACTTTATCGACTGAGCCACCCAGGCGCCCCTCAAAATATCCTGTTGCAAGAGACACAACAAACCAAACAAAAACAAAGGTACATACAAAACAACCCCATTTACATAGCATTCTAGAAAAAGCAACCAAGTCTAACAGGACAGAAAACAGATGTGGGTGAGGGTAGTAGAAAGAGGGAAGTATCTCCAAGGTACAGAGGAAATTTAGAGTGTGATGCATGTTTATTTTCTGAACTCCGGTGATGGGATGTTGTGTGTGTGTAAAGATATACATACATAGAAACACTCGTATATGTCAAAACCTGTCAAATTGTGTACTTGAAATATGTACAGTTTATTATATATCATTTATAAATAAAGGTAACTATTATAAAAATAAAATCAAAATTTAAAAAAGCAAAGGCATGATAAAAGCTTTATTTATAAAAGATCCCTTGGCAGGGGATTGAGAATATAAGTCAGTGAGGGGAAGCAAGAAAGAGAGAGAGACAGAGAAAGAGAGAGGGATAGAGAGACAGATTAATCAGAGGAGGGCACAAGGAAAATAAAAGGACATTAAAGACATTGAAAATGATTGGGAAATACATTAACATTTCTTTTATTCACTGTAGTCTTTATTATTCTTCTACAAGTTGTTGTGTCTCAATGAAATATTTCACAATAAACATAAGTGAGCAAATAATGTGCATAAATCATTGAATGGCCAAACTCTCTCTTCATTACACAACCTTATTGTCTTCAAATATTTATTATTTGATTTTTAAACTCTGTAATAAAATATGACAAAATGTTCCTATTCTCTTCCCATATAACTTTTCTCAACGGCATAAACTTTGTATATGTGGTGACATCTGTCCCAGTTGGTTTCAGAGCATTACCTAAATGTCATGGACCTCAGAATTAGAGTTCAAATCATCGCCAAAACAAGAAACCAATAGATAAAGAGGCCTGTGTTATAAGTAATCATGATCTCTCTTTTGAAGATGATGAAATGGAAAATTGCAATACTAAGTAAACATTGCCAAGAGAACCTCTTCCTCTCAAAGTCAAAAGAAATCAACTTCAGTTGAGGTAGACAATGTGGATCAATCTCAAAAATATGTCTACTTGATTATTAAAAAATAATATTTATAATCTGAAACTTTATTTTTTAGACTGAAGTAGGTATTAAACTTTCTTTTATTTTTATGAATGGTTTAGTTGGTGAAATGTGTATGAACATGTAGCATGTCCAGATTCACACTAATGGGTGTGAACCAGTGAAAAAAAATCATAGAGCAGAGTAAAATTCTGGCAAGTTCTGTCATCCAGGAGAGAGAAACATTTGTTACTTCTTTTGCCAAAACCAGAAATGACTAACCCCCCAAAAAGGATATGAATTCCCTCCTTTACTGAATTGAGCTGAATCGAGACGATTGTTTTGTTTGATCAATTATTGCTTGTCTCCATGTTACGTTTTGTAAAATGAACCAAAGTACTTATTCCTAGTGTTAATGTATGGACAACAGTAAAATCCTGTGACAACTGCAGGGACACATAGAACTTAGCCACTAAGCAGCTTTGTATTTATTAAAAATATGGCAGTAATAATAACCACAATCATAGCAAGAGATTTGTGTATATACACACACACACACACATGATTACACTCAACATGCAGCAAAAGTCACCCTTTATAGATGTACAGCTGTGTGTGTATACACACATATATTTGAATTATATATACACTATATTTGAATTATATATACAATATATTTCAATTATATTTGAATTATCAGGATGAACTTCCACACTGAGTTGTGTGCTTTGATTCTCAATTTCTTAATCTACATAATGAAGAAAATTCCCTTCCCCATCTGAGATAAGGCTTTGGCATAGCCTTTCCCTGGAGGTTGTTGGTGTATTTTATAATCTTGACTTCTGCTTCTTCATGCCATGGTTATAAGGCTGATTTGGGGTCTTAATCTTGAAAAATATGTTGGTGTCCCAGGATGTAAAGCCCAAACGCAAGATAGATGATAGATAGATAGATAGATAGATAGATAGATAGATGATAGATTAGGTAGATAGATAGAAGGTTTCATAGCTCAATAATATAAAAAATTAAATAGAGAAAAGATTAGTGTAGATCCCATCAAATATGTGATAAACACATGGACAGATTCTTAATATCACTAGTCATTAGGAAATATGTTGGTGTCCCACATAAAGCAAAACCATATATACCTCTATATACTTATTAAAATAGTTTTTAAAAGAACTGACAATAACAAGTGCTGAAAAAGGTGCAGAGCACCTGGAACTCTCACACGTGGCCAGGTAGGATGCAAAGTTATAACGGTATACACATGCACCTGTCAAAAGTCCCAATGTTATCAGTTTTCAGCATTTACCAGAACAATGAAAATTCATGTCAACATAAAGATTTCCACGTGAATGTTGCACATGGCTTACATGATTTTTGCATTAATCTTTTGCTTCAGGTTCACAACTTAACCCCACCAAGGATGGAGACACAGCACATACACTATAAAGAAATATATTTGAATTAGTAAGCTTTCAGAAAATGTAAACATGCCAAGTATCCTCAAACTTAGAAATGACCTAATAACTTGAGGCACATCCACATCATGGGCTCAACAATGAAAAGGAATACAAAAGCATGGATGTCTCCAGAACCTTATACTAATGCAACATGACTGTGATGTTCCATCTACATGGCGGTCTATTAAAGGAGAGTCTCTTGAACAGAAATCAGTTTAGTGGTTGCCAAGAGCTCACGATAGAAGGAAGGCATGGACCACAAAGAGCCAAGAGAGATCTTTTTGAAATGATGGATAAAGTCTATATTTTGATTGTTTTAGTCCTTATATGACTGAAGCTCATTGAGCTGCACAAGTGAAAAGGGTGAATTTTGCTGTATGTCGATTATACTTCATTAAACCTATCTGTAGGCAACCTTTAAAAGGAGAATAAAATGAAAACTAACAAAATGGTTCCTAATGTTGGAAATACCTAAATAGAATTAGACGGTCTGTGAATTGGGAGCATAAGAAGTAAATTGCACTTCTGGACCATGTGTGTGTGTTTTGGGAGAGTATCCCTATGAGATTAAAAGAGCAGGGGAAAGTAATAAGATGATCGAAAAAGAAAGCAGTAGTAAAATGATAGACTACTGTAATGTAGAAAAATGTCAACATCAATACGCATTAATGTTCCTATACTTAATATCATTGAGGTATATTTACCATTTATGAGATAGATGGCTGACATGATTTTTGCATCAATCTTTTGCTTCAGGTTCACAACTTAACTCTACCAAGGATGGAGACACAACACATACACTATGCAGAAATATATTTTAATTAGTAAGTTTTCAGAAAATGAAAAAACTAGAAGTAACTTATTTAAATGGTAGATAAACATGCTACAAAACTTATCAAGACCATTAAAATATTTGATAAGAAATTAAAAGATAGGTCATCTATTGGGAGCAGGAGGAGAGTGTGCATTTATGAATAAATGAGCCGGTTTGGAAGAAAGATTTCATCTGACAGCCTGAGTCCACAGTTAAACTCAGAGTGAGTGAGAATCTTAAACATTCCTTGAAGTATAGTTGATACACTAAATTCGGCACACTTGGATTTGAATAAATGGGAAATATTTGAATATAACAAGAAATGCTGTCTAATATTTTTTTCTTAGTATAAGGAAATATAGAAAACCATATAAAATTCCCCATGCCAGACCATTTACTGGAGCAATCCAGATAAGATTTTGAACTTGGGGGGGATTATCTAAACCAAACCTGCGAACTACTGAGAATCACCTGCTACTAGTCTGTTTCTATTTCCTGCTATTCAGAAAGATTTTTCTCTTCAGCAATTTCATTTACCCAACCATTGCTGACTCAGGACTATACTTCTCGCTCCTCAGAAAGGTATATTAGAAGCCTATACATTTTGATATTTAATCAAACAAATGCATCTTACTCAGTATACTTTCTTTTGCTCCAAGAAATTTTATGAGGTTCTAAATAGTTATAGACAATCAGCACAGCAAAATTTCCATGTCACAGAATACAGGATTTCTCACAAGCTAAAGATGTTTCATTTATTCGATCTTTTCCCAGAAGTTTTATCTTGGAGGTGAAGAGCCTGTTATCATAAAATTGGAAGAAAAATAATCTGCTACGCCCAACAAGAAAAAAAAATCTAACTCAGTCTCTATCTATCTGAGGTGCTTTTCTGGAAAATATTGTACCCGGTTTCTTTGCATTCTTAGCAGGAGCCAGAATATCAGGACACCAAAATGAATTCCCGGGTTGTTTGAATCATTCGTTGCCTTAGATTACTCTCTCTCTTTCTCTATAATTGAACAACCCACAACCCCAGGCTCAATACAAATAATAATGATGATATAACTAATAAGGCCAAAGTTTATTTTTTGTATCTTTATATACTAATTGGAATTAATAATTAGTGGGCTTTGCTCTTTGATGCTATTTGGCAATACTGATACTGATACTACAAATAACATGTATCGGAGAATTCATTTCCTAGTTCAAAGAGACAGTGATTTGACTGCACTCAGTTACAGTATTTTAATATGGCTACCTATCTACTTCACGTTTAGTTATCAGCTTCATAGTCATGACAATTCAATTTTCTTCACGTGCTGAGGGGTGACTGGACTCCAGGGTACTAAGTTATGGTAAACAAATGCATAAAAGACTGATGGATAAAATCAGAAAGCCAATTTGTTAATTCCCAGAAAGACTCATAACTATCTAATAGAATTAGAATATTCTCTCTCAGTGAACAGATTTACATGGGGAGCGTTAATCAGAGGGTTATTGCTCAGAGATCATGGGATTAGAAGTAGAGGAGTTAGCTATTTGATCATAATGGCTGGTGTCACAGAATTTGATATTCCAGTGCTGCTGTATTGACACTTTTTTTCAAGAGTCTTAATACTCTCTCTTCTGCACTCTGAAAGACCACAGCCGAAGATGACTTCCTTAAACTTACTTTTTTCTCTTGGCTTTCAAGGACACCAACATCCTTGATGGCAGATTGTCTTTAGGTATATTAATAACAACACTAAAGTTCTCGTCTGACCTGAGAAACATTCAATTTTTACAAGTAACTAATTTAGAGATACCGGTCCTGAATTCCTTTTCTAACAGGGCACCTCATTTAATGAGCCCTCAAGAACTTTGAGTAGCTGACTAATTAGACAGCATACACTAATTTGATGTTCTGTTTCTAGATACCAGAAGGTTCTGGAAAATTCACATCCACTGTTTCAGTTCTCTTGCTTTCCTTCCATTTTGAATCTAACTAAAAAAAAAAAAATTAAAATGCTATGGGAACGAATAGTTAGATGGATTGTCATGGAATTTAAATTAATATTTCAAAATCTTCATGCTTTCTGTAATTAAGATGTTCTTAGTGATAGATTTACTTCACAAGTGCTAACCTGGTCTACAGAGGTAAAAAAAAAAAACCCTTGTTATGGGGAGAAGGCAAGTCAGAATAATTTAGTAGACATGTGAGGTCATATGAGAGGAAGTTCCACAAATTATTCTCAGGCACATACGATAAGACACAAAGTAGAAATCTTCCCGAGCTTTGATAAAGCAATGCTGTTTGAAAATAATAGGTATTCAGGGGCACCTGGGTGGCTCAGTTGGTTGAGCATCTGACTTCAGCTCAGGTCATGATCTTGCAGTTCATGAGTTCAAGCCCCGCACTGGACTCTGTGCTGACAGCTCAGAGCCTGGAGCCTGCTTCGGATTCTGTGTCTCCTTCTGCTCATACTCTGTCTCTCTCTCTCTCTGTCTCTGTCTCTGTCTCTCTCTCAAAACTAAATAAACATTAAAAAATAAAGAAAAAAGAAAATGGTAGGTGGTAGGTGTTCGATTAGTACTCATTGAAAAGATTTCCAGTTAACACAATTACTTGACCACATACCATTAAATAAATGTTTGATTTTCTTTAAAAATAAAAGATAAGTAGGCAGATTTAAGTTAACATCATTTAAAAATTTTTTAGTATTTATTTATTTTTGAGAGAGAGCGAGACAGAGCGTAAGTGGGGGACAGGCAGAGAGAGAGGGAGACACAGAATCTGAAGCAGCCTCCAGGCTCTGAGCTGTCAGCACAGAGCCCAGATGCTCAATGTGGGGTTCGAACTCATAAACAGCGAGATCATAAATGACTTGTGCCGAAGTCGGAGGCTCAACCAACTGAGCCACCCAGGCGCTCCAAATTAATTTTTAAAGTAGCAAATGTGGGGTTTCGATATCATGATAATATTCTTAGAGTTTCTCAGAGATTCTTAAAATCGTATCCTATTTGATAAATTACTCTGAAGTTTTCAGAGAGTTTTCTCAAGAGTTAGGTGGAAAGGTGCTGTAGCTTGGCTATTGCAAGACTGGTAATTTGTATGCTTTTGTTGCCTGAGCAATTATCTCTGATATAAATTCTCTTATCTGAAAACACAGTGAGAGGTGCATATCAGAAGATCTATCAGGGCACCTGGGTGGCTCAGTCGGTTGAGCATCCAGCTTCAGCTCAGATCAGATCTCACGATTCGTGGGTTCGAGTCCCGCATCAGGCTCTGTGCTGACAGCTAGCTCAGAGCCCGGAGCCTGTCTTCAGATTCTGTGTCTCCCTCTCTCTCTGACCCTCCCCTGCTCGCTCTGTCTCTCTCTCTCTCAAAATTAAATAAAAAATATTTTTAAAAAAAGGAGAAGATCTGTCTTAGGTACAGAACCTCTTTGGCAATGTGACACCTCGAAAATATTAACTGCAGTGCCTTGTAAATTCCTCAGCTTTTTCCAGGGTGCATCTGAAGTTATTGTGAATGGGCTGGTTATGTCTGGAGATCTCCCCAGAAAACACGTGAAAACCATTGCACGGGGATTCCAAAAATTTAGTTGAGGTCTGTACTTGGAATTTGAAAAAGAGCTTTCAGAAATGTGGAATTTTACTGATGGCATTTTATCTTCGGACATTATAAAATGAACTCTAAAGAAGTTAACGTGTGTTAAGTGGACTACTATATATCCACCATGGAGCTAAGCGTTCTATATGTATCTCATTTAATTTTTGCTACAAGCCAATGAGGTAAGTGGTAGTGTTACTCTTTTACAGGATTCACCAGCAGGCTCATGGCCCCACAGAGACAGATGAATTCAGAAATAAACCCAAACAATCTGAGGCCAGAGATCACACTCTTAACCATGAAAATGTATCACCTTTTGGTGTAACACATGCATTGTTTAAAGCCCCATTTTCCAACAGGACTGAAAAACCCAACTGAAGATTCTAGCCTTAGGGGACGCTGATAGTTCTGATTCTGGACACCTAAAATGATGCTGTTTCACCAATCCACCGTACAGATTTGATTCCCAAAGGCAACCTGCTATTTCACACAACAAGTTCAATAAAATAATTTATTGGAACCTAAAGGTTAGACGGACAGAACTGAAGGTATCAAGCTGAGTTAATAGAAGACCAGATGTTGGTTGGCACAAATCCTGTCAGCCAGCAGGAGAGATGAGGAAATTGCAGGTTCAATATGAACATTGGCCCTAAAATAAGTGAATAGAATCTCTTATACTTGGGGGAATCTCCATCATAGATGAATGTTAGAGAAATCCATGTTTCTCCACTTCCAGGACATATTCAATGTAAGTAGTTATCTTAGAATGAGAATATATATAATACATATACACATATGTATGTATGTACATATATATACATATATATTGGAAAATAAACAATAATGGGAAAAGTATGTTGTTTAACACAGTGATCTTTATGAAAATACTGCCAATTAAATCTAGGAGGAGTGGTCTCATAAGGCCAATCATCTCTTACTAAATGCCATTTGGGTAGAAGAGACCCAGAGAGTTTAGTTTAGATTTCCTTCTGCCACAATCCACAAATATAAAATTTACCTGAGACTCACATCTTACCAAAAAAAAAAAAAAATGGCAAAGATGTTTGGATAAAACCATTTAGGAAAATAACGGTGTCTTCTTTCAAACTAATGTTCTCCACACATCACTAAATGAACACTCTTTGATGATCTCATACACTCCCAACACCTTGGGATGTTTTTGAAACTTTGAGTTCATTTTATAAGGGCAGTTTCAGCCCTAAGGTGATCATCGAGTCACCTTCTCATCCGACCACATGCCTGGAATGAGGGAAACTGGGCGCACAGGTGAAGATGCTCACCATACAATCATTTCCTAAATTTCCAGCTTTATCACCTCTTCTTCCTTCTGCTGCTTCTCCTGCCACCTCTCAGTACAGCTGAACTTTAAGAGGCCCAGGAGAAAGAAGAAATAAGACTTTAAATAATTTATTTGGAGAAACAGTCAGTGAAGAGGAACAAATCATGTTTCGCTAAAAGAACCGGGACCTTTGACACTTCCCTTCTCGCTCCGGTACCTGGAGCTCTAGCCAGATTGCATTAGTGAAATTTTCATTTGATGGCATTTTAATATTCTGCCTTGATGACTTTTTAGCAACATTTACTTTCAGAGGTCTCGAGTGTTCCCTCGGAGGAAATGAAACATGTCAGAGCCCATTACAAAAATCAAAATTTAAATACCTCGACCACATTAGGGCTTACACACAATCCCATCAGCGCTTAAGCTGAAACTCACAACTATTCATTCTCTTGCTCAATCAGTAATGAGTACATTTGATGAAGCATTCCAGGGTCAGAGAACACACGTTAGTGATCTAGCTTAACCCATTGATTGCCTGGCCACAAAGGACCAGGGCAGGACTTGATTAAATAGTAGCATGCAAATAATTTCCAATAGCACCAAAGGAAACTGTTTTTTTCTTTCTTTCTTTCTTTTTTTAGAAACAATTGTGACTCCCATAAGTAACGGCAAAGGAACGACTGTTGTAGATTAAATTTGGTGTTCTTTTGGTATTACTCTACATCTGTATGTCCTAGAAGACTATCTGTTTGGTTTTCATCCAACTATGGCCACAGCCACTCTGTTATTAAGAGCTGTTGTAGGGTCACTGTGTGCAGTATTTTTGTTTGAGCAAACACTTACCCTTCTTTTACTCCCTTGACTTCCTCAAGAATTCCAACTATTCCTGGCGAAGAAGCATCTCCAGGTTGTGATTTGGCTGTCTACAGAGTACGCTCATCTAGCTGGCAACATGGGGCTGGCCCCAGAGTCTCTTGGATATTGACCTTGGATGCAAAAGTAATGGAGATCACACATATTGCTGTGTGCATCACAGTAAAAGCTTCAAAAATCTAACAAGTTCCACAGATAATTGCTATTTTTTAATATGGAAGAGATTCTCTTTCTCTTCCTCCTCCTCCTTTCCTCTTCCTACTCTGCCTCCCACCCAAACTGAAGTATGGAAATACACTACTTGGTCATAACATTACAGTGCTGTGAACTTCAAGCCAACTTGGTGCTACTTGGACAGTTCAGCCCATAGTCAGTAGGTCAATGTGGATGTTTCAGCTCTTCCTCATGATTTCAGATAGTGAATTAATGGTTCCTGCCTTGACTTTCTTCATAAATGGAATTAAGGAATCTCCCTTTCAAGAGATAAAAGTAGCCAGGGACCTAATGGAAAATCCTGCCTGGTCTGAATTTCTTGTAGACCTCTTAGATCATATGCTTATATTCCCCATCCCATAAAGTACCTCTGGTGAATGGTCTGGAGAAAAAGTGTCAAAATCTGAAATCCTAGCATTTCCATGGTCTCCTTAGGGAATTCCACTCACTGCTCACATGGTCCAGTGCAATTGAATGTCACTTACCAACACTTTTCATTGTGAGGGTCAGTGAGGACAACTGCAGAGTTCTCAGTGTCTTCTAAGATTTACATAATATTTCTCATATACCTTGAATGAGGTCTCACTTAAGATAAGAGATACATTCAAATTACAAACTAAAGGGAACGTTCATTGCTTTTCCTTGTCCTAATTGTTTACCAGTTGCCAGAGATGTGCAGTATAACTACTATTTGAAAATGACAACCACCACGGAACAGTAAAAGGCATTAAACAAATCTAAGATGTCTTTTGGAAAACCGAAACGTGAAAGAAAGTGAATTTTGACAATAATCTAAAAGGAGGTTGCCAAGGTGAATTACTTACCCTTTGCCCAACAACAAAGTCACGGGAAAATTTCCCTCATTTAATCCTCTCCCTGCACCATGAAGCCAATGGAGCAGTCCCACAGTTTCTAGCCCTGCCAATCACTGAATTAGGAAAAGATCCATTTGAAAATTTTAAATTAAAAATACTCGATGAAGAGAGGAAGCCATGAAGCATTCTTAATGCAACCACTAATGTACAGTAGTCCAAATCTTAAGCAACTAACCTTTCTCATAGAAACTTAGAAATGAATGAAGTAGCCATTCTCTCTTTTAGCCATGTCTGCCCTACCCAGATCTAGAGAAAGTAGTGCAGAAACAGCCAAGGAGTAATTGTATGTAAATCCATACAGGCATGAGTAATTGTAGTAAATTCATTCTAGCTCATTCTCTTGCCTTTGATTAACCACACGGCACACACACATACAAACACACACACGTGCACACACGCACATGACAATTCCAACTGAAGAGCCATGTTATACATAGCTGAAACTTCTGTTACGTATTTTCCATTTAGTTAAAATCAGAGAGTGCCTTAAATATTCTATTGTCTAGGTCTTAGGTAAAGAGGGTTACAGTTATAACTCCTTTTGCCAAAAATCAATGACAAACTTATGTTGAATATTTAAACTTCTTAGAACCTCTTGGTAGATGAATGAACCTTACCCTTCATCCTGAAGCTAACTCCAACCTCTCTCTATCCAGCCACCTTTTCAATTAGAAGCTCATTGTCATCTTTACTAACACCTTACCTTCCTTTTTACTGTTACCATTCTGGGCTTGCAGCCAGAGAGGTATAGATTTCCATGGGGTCTAGAACTGTGCTTTGGGCTTCCTTATCCACCATTAGGAATACGTAGAAATGAGGGAAAGGGATAAGGTATTAGCAAAAGGTGTTTCTTAAACTTTGTCTCTTGTTTTCATCATCATTAAATTTGGGATAAGGAATATTGTTCTGAGGACTGAGAGAGATAGCATGTGCAGAGAGCCTCTAGTAAAGTGCTTGTCTGCCTCTTAAGTGCTCACTGTGGTCATCATCATGAATATTAGCATTGTTGTCACCATCTTTTCTTGTTGAAATCCTTTTCTTAAGTCCTCGTTGGGTTCAAAGGATGTGGTTCATTGCCTTTGGTGCTCCATGGACTTCTTCAAGTCTCTTTGTTCTCATGTGCTTTACTTTGCCTCACTGGCTTTCCTTTTTTTTTTTTTTTTTTTTTGCACTTCCTCTGTCTTCTAACCTAAGAAATAATGCAATGGTGAGAGCTTTCAGTGATGGTCTTTCCAGCGCAATACGAAGTTTACAGAGATATTAACTATAAGCCAAAGGGATTGAGTTTAGGCAGTGAAATTTGAAATAGCAACTGGCCAGGAAAGAGAGAAAAGTTGGAACATACTGGGTGTATTTAGTGTCTCTGA
Organism: Suricata suricatta; assembly: GCF_006229205.1. Lineage (NCBI taxonomy): Eukaryota > Metazoa > Chordata > Mammalia > Carnivora > Herpestidae > Suricata > Suricata suricatta. Next base: position 127,286,935 of record NC_043708.1, read on the forward strand.
AAGGAAATGATGGTGAAGGGAAGGAAGAAAGGAAGGAAGGAAAGGAGGGAGAGAGAGAACAGAAGGGAGAAAAGGAGGGGGGAAAGGAAAGAAAGATATAGGGAAAGAAAGAAAGAAAGAAAGAAAGAAAGAAAGGAAGGAAGGAAGGAAGGAAGGAAGGAAGGAAGGAAGGAAAAAAGGAAGGAAAGGAAGGAGGAAGGAAAGAAGAAAGAAAGAAAAGAAGGAAAGAAGGAAGGAAGGAAGGAAGGAAGGAAGGAAGGAAGGAAGGAAGCAAGGAGGAAGGGAGGGAGGATGGAAGGAAGGAAGGAAGGAAGGAAGGAAGGAAGGAAGGAAGGAAGACTAATAAAACGGTCTACTGTAGAGGCACTGGGATGGCTCAGTTGGTTAGACATCTGACTTCAGCTGAGGTCATGATCTCACTGCTCTTGAGTTCAAGCCCTGCTTCAGACTCTGTGCTGACAGATCAGCACAGCCTGGAGCCTGCTTCAGATTATGTGTCTCCGCCTTTCTTTGCCCCTCCCCCATGCCCGCACATGCGTGCTCTCTCTCTCTCTCCCCTCTCTCAAAAGTAAATAAACATTTACTTTTATTTTTTTAATGTCTACTGCAAGCTTTGTTTTCTCCTAGAAAAAATGGATAGGTTGATGGTTTTTAAAAAACTTTACAACCAGTTTATTCTTACTCTAATTATCTGAGCCTTAGAAAATTTCAGCTAAAAAGAGAGTTTCTCAGAAGATTCCCAAGTCCAAGAAATTAGGGGAAACAAAAAAAAGGGTATCAATTTAAATAGTTTGTGACACGATCAGAGTAAAATTTCCTACCATGGTACTTGATGATAGTGCTTTTTTTTCTGCGTTAAAAAGTATTTTCATTTTCTAGGTCAATTAAAACTTCCTTAAGTACAAAATCCCCATTATACCATGAAAACAAGAATAGAAAAACATCTATGAAACAGGAATTCCTAGAAATACTTCAGAAAGTCTTCTTATTTTTAAATGTTTATTTATTTTGAGAGAGAAAGCATATGTAAATAGGGAGAAGAGCAGAGAGAGAGGGAGAGAGAGAATCCCAAGCAGATTCCATGCTGTCAGTGCAGAGCCCAATGTGGGGCTTAAACTCATGAACCATGAAATCAGGACTTGAGCCGAAATCAAGTCAGCTGCTTAACCCACTGAGCCACCGACACCCCAAGAAAGTAAGTCTTTTAAGGGGCTTTGAATTGAAACAGAGAGAACATGTTTGTTTATTTTAGTTTCAGGCAGAACTCCAAGAAGAATTTTATTTATAAATACTTAGTATTTGATGGGGTACTGGGTGGCTCAGTTGGTGAAGCATCCAACTTCAGCTCAGGTCATGATCTCACAGTCTGTGGGTTTGAGCCCCGCATCGGGCTCTGTGTTGACAGTTCAGAGCCTGGAGCCTGCTTCAGATTCTGTGCGTGTGTCTCTCTCTGTCCCTCCCCCACTTACTCTTTGTCTCTCAAAATAAAATAAAGACATAACATTAAAAAAAAATACTGTTTGAAATAAATTTGCTGTATGGTCATATGTCATGGCTATGTCATGATGTGCTATGAATTAAAAGAAAATGAATGGGAAAATATAACTATCTCTAGAATTATTGAGATTTACAAATATTCTTTTTGTATATAAAATGTTTTAACATTTGTTTATTTTTTTGAGAGAGAGAAAGAGAGACACAGAGTGTGAGCAAAGGAGGGTCAGAGACAGAGGGAGACACAGAATCTGAAGCAGGCTCCAGGCTCTGAGCTGTCAGCACAGACGCAGGGCTTGAACCCACAAACTGTGAGATCATGACCTGAGCTGAAGTTGGCCACCCAACCGACTGAGCCACCCAAGCGCCCCAAGATTTACAAATTTTTCTAAAATAATTAGTGAATTATTCAATTTCCCTGTCTTTAAAAGTTATTAAGCAGGAGCATCATAGTTGTATGCATTAAGGGAAGCGAGTTCTGGCTAAGCAAGGTGGGTATTTCTCATGCTGAACCCACTAGAAACTACGGAAGTTTTTCTTGCTTCATGTCCCTTCCCTTGGCATGTCTGTGTAATAAAGTCCCAGGCACTAACACCATTCAAAAATAATGTGGATATAATTTGCAAAGGTTTTATCAACCTGATCCGGGACCTGTATATGGATTCTCTGACCCACTTCCTTCTCCTATCGATCTCCATCTTGCCCCTCGCATACATTATAAATCTACCCAGTGGTATGCAGTGCTGCTCTTCTGTAACATGAATTTATGCTAATGGCTGTCTGCATATGCTTATATCACATATCTATATTAAGCTTAATAGTCTGTTACATTGCTTCTTAACCCTGTGTCCACACATGATTAACTTTCCTGATTTCTTTCAAAACCGTTATTAACACAGTGTAGCATTTCACTCAACATGTCACCAAGTTCCTCTGCCTTGCGCTAGAGTTGGGGTGATTACCAAAGCCCTCAGCTTTTGCAAGTAAAAAGGCATGTAAAGAATTAAGGTCATCGGAAAAGAAGCTCCTATTTGTGTGCATGTACCACTCAAAGCTGGCAAGAGCTTAAAGTCTAAGTTCCTTAGGCAGTAAGCAAACCGACGGGTTCTCTCCAAGTTCAGGGCATAGGATGTACTGAGAATTTCACTAAAAATTTATGGAGAAATAGGGCACTGGGGTGGTGCAGACAGACTCACGAAATGAGCCACATCATATAGTGCTCTGTTTTTGTAGGATCTTAGAGGACTTTCAGAATTTGGCATTAATACATTTTAAATGTCCCACTACATAGTTGATGGTGAATGGATAATTCTCAAAATTTTCATACTTCCTCCTTATTACTGTAGAGTTTAGAATAAATAAAGAAGGGCATCCACACTATCACAAAAATCCTAGGGGAACAATAATTTTTGTAGTGTATATCAAAACATATCTTGGGTGCATTCTCTTCATTCAGGAAACTTCTAGAATCTCCTTGAAGAGAACTTGAAAACCCTGAAATGATCAGTATTGAGGCCAATAATATACAAGGCACTGTGATCAGTCAGGAACTAGAAATTTTAGAGATACAAGCATAGCAGGAATTTGCCCACACATCAAACAACCTGTGGGTTGTGGTTTTAGTTTAATATACTTTGTGTGGTGTGCAAACTTTGTGCATAGCAATGAACAAACTTTGGGCTGCAATAATAGTGTCATACCTCTGTGAATGATGAAAGAACAAATATTACTTTTTGTTTTCAAAGTTGTATGTGTGTGCATACACCATCAGTACTAAAAACGGTACATATCTATTAAAAATAAAAAACTTAACACAAGATGCCTGGCTGAGTTAATTGGTAGAGCATGTGACTCTTGATCTCCAACTCAGGACCCCCACATTGGGAGTAGACATTACTTCTAAATTTTAAAGTGGGCACCTGGGGGGCTCAGTCAATTAATCGTCTGACTTGCGCTCAGGTCATGATCTTCCAGTTTGTGAGTTCAAGCCCCATGTTGGGCTCTGTGCTGACAACTCGGAGCCTGGAGCCTGCTTCAGATTCTGTGTCTCCCTCTCTCTCTGCCACACACCCCCAACTCACGCTCTGTCTCTCTCACTCTCTCTCTCTCAAAAATAAATATTAAAAATTTTTTAATAAAAATTAAAAAATAAAGTAAATAATAAAAACTTAAAAATAGCTTGTGTATTTATCTTTTATGCAGTCATATGCACATATTCAATAACTTCCAAATACTGCCCTGAAGATAAATTTGATAAAGTGCTAAAATTGAGCAGTAGGTCGCCATATACAAGTCTCTGATACCTCGTTCAACCACTTCTATGTGTTTATAGATGAGAAAGCAATCATTAGAAACCATGCCCTAGGGCTAAAACATGCAGGACATCCAGGAAGTTAATAGATGCATCTGGGTATAATCCAACTTCAACCTCTTGCTAACCTGTTGACCCTGGACAAGTCCCTTAACAGGTTTTAACTGCATCTTCCTCATTCGCAAAACGGGAATATCAGCTCTCTTAATCTTGAATGTAACATATCCCCACAATATTGTAAGCGTCGTATTTCCCCAATAAATGGGAGAGTCACGGAAGCTTCTGCCCCCTGAAGAACACAGCTCCAAGCACTAAGAAACTCTGGTCCAAGTGAGGACCACACATCTATGATCTCTGGGCTCCATTCTTGGGCTCTTCTTCCCTGTTAGCTTTCTTCAAAGAGGTTCAGCCTCTTTCCATTGATTCCTACAACATACCACTCTAGAAAGTCAAGTATAACATGCTTTACCGAAGGTCAAGAAATGACAGAAGAGTATTTTGGCATAATGGAGACTGTGAAGTGACTTCAATTTGTATATTAGATCCCTCCAAGATCTCCAAGGCATTTGCTGCTCAAGAAATGTATCAATTTCCCACTTAGATTTTGCCTCTCACCATGGAGGCCTTGGCCCTCTAAAAACACGTCTCATTTTACCTTCAAGTCACTGTTATCACACTCCAGATTTCTCAAACCTTAATACAAGAGCAATTTTAACTCTTAACCTTTAAACGAGGCTGGGCATATTTCAAATGGCCAAGTTCAGTAATTTATTTTTCTCATATTACATTTTTTACTTCCCATTAGACAAGCTTTTATTAATGTCAGTTCTCAGATGGGCACATGCAGCCACATTAAGGGACAAATCAGACACTTATCCCTATTAAAAGAATATACCTTACAGTCCATATTCAGTTGCCCAAGACCAAAAATTGTACTTCTTGCATAAATACCCATGCAACATTCATTTTAATGTGCTTTTGCAGTTGTGTGTGTGTGTGTGTGTGTGTGTGTGTGTGTGTGTGTATTTTCTTTCTCAAGTGCAACTGGGTGAACTTAGTCCAGGAATTCTAAGTACACAGGTATGTATGAGTGGGGCCGATAGCAGATCTGAATACGGTGAAATGAACAGCCCTGTCTTTTCGGATGGACTTGCTTCTCTGTAGGTCCATTGTGTGTTAGGTCTCATGCAAACTGGTGCCACAGGTACTGAATTCTTCAAGAAAAACCTGAAATCATTTTTATGTCAAATACTCTATTTTCAAAAATTATATTATACCAGCAAAGGCAAAATAAACCAGTTTGGAGACCGGCTTCAGCCAACGGCCGCCTGTTTGCAAGCCTTGGATCAAGCCTCCCACAGGTACCACTGTTTAATGAAATCCCAAGACCCTTATTGGTCGCCATTTGCAGAAGACCTCATGGGTCTCTCTTGTCTGCAGTAGACTTAATTTGAGGTTAAATCCTATGGCAAGCTGGAGTTTGAAGATAAAGGAGATCTAATCTTTGAGCTTCTTCAAATATTGGGGGACTGTATGAGCTGCTGAAGGTCCCCGAGAGCCTCCATCACCCTGAGGACCACTGATGAACTTTCACATTTTGTCTATTATGCAAAACACACCTCCTCCGACCTTTCTCCATATGATGCTTTGTTTATCGTTATGTTAAAATTTCTATTTCATATGGCTGGCGTTATGGGAAGAAATGTTCTGCATGGGGGCTTTTCTTCTTGCTGATAATATATCTCTAACTCTGAAATTGCTGAATATCAACCTTATCTATTGACTAAGCATATCATTCCACCTTGTATGAGAGGACACTGTCACAATCTACTTTCCAGAAGAAAAGTGTGAAGGTTTGAAAATTCTATGAATCTTTCTTTTAAAATACATGGGACAGAGCTCAACATGTATTTCATACTAAATATACTATAATAGACTTCTTATGAGTTTGAAATATAGTCATCTAATGGACAACACAGAACATGTTAAATATGCCTGGTTGGATAATATTTATTTTGAGAGGCATTGATATTTATGTCAAAAGCATATGTGACACATATGCTAAATAAATAAGAGAAAACATGTTTTCTATCAGATCAAAATGATCCCTGGTAATGAAACATGCTTTCATTTTAATAAAGATGTTTTATTAGATTTCAGAACTGGATAAATGATTCATAATCCTTGAACCCAGAGACATTTCCCTACGAACAAGTGGCTTGATTTCATTTCTCCTTTTGTCTCTGTAAATTCCATGTGCGCCAAGCATGATTTTATGTGAGACAAAATGCTTGGGAGAGTCTTTTCACACCACGTTGCATTAATGAGACCATACGATTTTTTTTTCAACCAAGTTTTCAAATGACTGCTTGCTAATTTCAAATTGCCTTTCTCGTTGCTGGTTTTTCTCATTTGTGGCTCTGCTGCAGATTTCACCGAGTAGGAAGAGTAGTGAGAACTACAATAAGAAGAATTTTAATGGCCCGGCAGTAGCTTCAGCCAGTTCTAGCAGGTATTGGGCCGATTTTAAATATAATCTGCAAGTTAAGGTGGAATAAATCATTTATTCAGAAACTAGATTATTCTTATTCATTATTCAATCAACATGCACTCCTGATTTTTCTAAGACATGCCACTATATTTTCAAAAGTTAAATACCTTTTATGTGTTAACACCAATTATTTCAATAAATATATTAACTCTAATATCGATTTTCATGACATAGGTGACAGAGGTTAAGAAAGCACATTGATTTTATTAGTGAAACACTTTATAAGGATAAAGATTTGTGAAATGTTTGAAAGCTAGTTACCAGTTAAAACATGGTTGAGACACCAGATCCTAATAAAAGATGAACACAATTCTTCATAACAAATGCCTGACGATAGATTCCTTATTAGTAACTCGTGTGCTTCATGTTGTTTTTCTATTTGCCCTTTTAATGAACACTTTCTTTAATTGGACAAAGACACTTTACTCAAGTGTAAAGAGTCATTTAAAAAGACATTTCCTAAAATAAGTTCTCTAAGGAAGGGAAAGATTTTGAAGTCCATTATGTGATGGTAAATACATACACTCACACCCTTGGAGTATGGCGATGATTATTAGCATGTTAGGAGCAGTGGAGAATGCTGTTTAATATCCTGTAACTCAGTGTATCCCAAATATTTGGTCAAGGAAATCTAATTTTATTAGTACCAGTTATTGGGCAGGAAAAGGTTAATTCAACAGGCTTGGATTACTCAAATCCTGAATATTCCTGAGAAAGACCTTTCTTCAGGGTGGCCCTTGGCTGGCTCATGGAAGATAAGCTGGAGTCCTTGGAATATTCTACGTGATAAACGTGTACGCCTTAGGACTTGGACCATACCTTACCAGTTTGATCACATACATTTATCCTAACAATGTGATTTATGGTGAATGCCTACTGTGGCCTGGTAGGCTGTAGATTGAGTACTAAGGGCGTGCAGTGCCCATGTGACTGGATTCCAATGAAAACCCTGAATACCCTGGTTAGCAACATTTCACACGGGTTGTCATGCATCATTGCTGAAAGAATTAGCCATACCTTGGCTCTACTGGGAGAGAGCGCCTGGAACTTGGCATTTGGTTTCTCCTGGACTCTGGCCTATCTACCAGCTGTAGGCTGAATCTTCCCATTCCTCCCCAGTTGACAGGTTGAAATCCTAAAGCCCAATCTGATGGGGGAAGTGATCAAATCATGAGAGAAAAGCCCTTATGAAGGAGACCCTAAAGAGATCCCCTACCCTGTCTTCCACATGAGGATATAACAAAAGCTTTGCAAAAGCCCCTGGAGGATGGCTCTTATCCCATCATGCTGGTGTCCTGATCTGGCCTGCCAGTCTCCACAACCCTGAGCAAGGCATTCCTGTTGTTTATGGACTACCTAGTCTATGGTATTTTGTCATAGCAAATACACTAAGACAGTGTCTTTTCCCTTTTCCCTTTGATGATTTTAATCCGTATCCTTTTGCTATAATAAATTATTACCACAGGCACAACAACTTTTCTTAGTCCCCTGATCTCTTCCAGAAATTTCTCAAGTCTGAAATATCTTCAGGACTTCTGACATCCCCACTCATTAATTATGAACAGAAAAAAAATGAGGGTGGGGGGTGTTGGAGCGATTTGCAACCAACTGAATTTATAAAACAGGTTTCTTAAAGACTAATGAAAACTGTAGTATTGAGTTCCCTCTGATGCAAATTTAGGAGAAGAAATAAAACAAAAAGCTATTGGACAGTATTGCTGAACAAGGCATCTTTGGTAACTTTGATGCTGGTCTGTGAATATTCTATTCATCGAATTGAAAGAGATAACTGACGTGGAATGGGCATGCATGTACATGTAACACAGACATATACTTACAGGCAAGGACTTTTTTCAACACATGTTTTTCACCAATTGGAGAAACACATATACCCATAGGAAGCCTTTAATGATTCATATCTGAATTACTACTTACTTCTTTGGTTTGCCCTGACTGGTAAGGTGGCAGATATTCCTTTCATTTAGAATCTGACCAGAAGACAAATCGAGTAGAAACCACAATCCAGGACTGTGTCCCCTATGCTCTATATATACCAGTAAAATCGTAACTCACGTATGTCAGATTTGTTACAAAACCAAAAGGTAAGTCAATTTTTTTTTTTTTTTACTGTTCCTATGGTGGTTGAACAATCTGGAAAAATGTATATCACTCAAATATGGAACAGGGAGACACCTCAATTGGATTAGGTCTCTTATTGACCATTCTCTGGGATAAAAAGAACATTGGTGATGAAACCAGATAAGAACTAAGAGAGTTAGCTACAGTGGAATGTTAGACCATTATGGGGATTGAGCGAATTGCATAGAAGAATAAAAAATGGAAAAGGAAATTAGACTTTTCACTAGTGGAAAAAAATGACTAAGCAACTCTGGGATATGTTACAACAAGCTCCTGAATAAAATAAATAGGAAGTATTTTTCAGGCTGTGGGGGATTGAATGAAAGCAATCAATCTTCCTTGTGTGGGAACTGCTTCAGTCCTACCCATAAGCTCCCTCTAGTGAATTAAAATCTCACAGCAACTCAACCGATAAACACTAGGCTTGAGCAATGGCCACTTACCTAAGACAATCTCCTGGGCATAACCAGTCAGACCCATGGTAACATTGCATTTTGTTGTGAGCCTCTTTTGCAGTAAACCATTTTATAGTCACATTTTCTTCCTTTCTTAAACTAATTATATTAGACATAATTACCCTTACTTTGACAATGAGATAACTGCATTATTTTCAGTGTAAAAATGCTGACCTCATTTTTGTTTTGTTCTGTAGAGTATAATTATCTGTGTCTTTAGGAAATTGCTCTTGGTTAAAAGATGGTATAAATATTATTAAATTTATTTAATAGACCAGGGATACCTCTGCACCCTTTCCACTTAACAAACATGTATCAACCACACAGTAGTTAAAGGTCATCCACTAGGCCAGTAAAATGAGATTTCAATTGCATTGGCTCTTAGTAAATGAGTAACCCCATCACAAATGAGTTAACACATATTATTAAGATAAAATGCAAAAGGTATACAAAAATCATAGACAAAAAAACTGGGTTTCTAGAAATAAAATCATGAGCATTTACAATAACCTGTGTTCCTGCTCCTGAAAAGAAAGTTACATCTAAATTGGTGGGCTATATATAGGCTTTGAGCTGAGCAGTACAGTGGAAACGTTTGCTCAACTGGAGAAACCCAGAGAGGTCAAGTTGCTTAATGAGAAAGTATGAGGAGAATAAGACAACTACATGGAGAAATAGAGAAGCAACGGGAAGACCAGGGTAATTAATTGAGAGAGGCAGGGAGTAATGATGCGTGCAGAAAGATGGAAAAAGAAAGAAAAAGGTAGGAAGTGAGAATAAATGGAGTATTTGGCACTATATAAGGAATTAAAAATATATGTTAAAAGTAGTTTACTGTGACATTATGATATCAACTCTGTCTGTATCCCTGATAAATATTCACTAAACATCTATATTAGTCTTCAGTAGAGTTTCTTGGCATTTAAAAATGATTTTCATGTATTTACTATGCCATAAATAATAGGTACTCAGCTGTTTGGTGAACTGAATCTTCTTGGTATTCAATTCAGTGGAGAATAGTTTCATTTTAAGTCTGTTGTGTTTAGCCTAGAAACAATGATAGGAAAATATAATTGGATGATGTCCTTTTTCCAATGGAAGCACTTAGTAAATTTCCCATCCTGATTAGGGGAGTCGTTAACGTGGTGGATGTGAAAATGTGTGGGATATTGGGAGACAGCAGCTGGGAGCTGAATTTGGGATCACATGGCCTACTTCCAACATACTGTAGCTGTAGGCCAACCTGCCATTGGCCGTTTGATCAAAGCTTAAGCAGAGCACAGCATTTGGAAGACTTTCTAGAAAGGCTGTTATCCCAGAGTTAAACAACCACGTTCTCATTCAGTCTCAGGTGTCATCTCATGGAACAATCTTAGGTGTCTTCTCTGTAGCCTTGTCCCAAGTATGGTACACTTTAAGCAATGGGGTATGTGACAGTAAACCAGGTCTCCGGGAGGGGAAAAAAAGGAAACAAATAACAAATAGATACACAAGTAAATCAATATCCTGATTTACTACATTTGCCAATTTCTGTGGTGTAAATATATATATCATATCACTGATTCAACAACCAGCTCACAGTCATAAACTACCTCTAGCCCAATATAAAAAGTAAGCCTGATGTTCTGAATTAGTGAGGAGGACCTTAGCCATCCATGATCAGGGCCTAAGTCAGACTTGGAGTCCAGATTTGGGGCCTTGGGGTAAGACTGGGATTCCTCATCACTGAGGTCATCTTCTGTGATCCGGCTCCCTCCCAGAGCAGGGGATGCAGTCAATGGGCATATACATCTTGCATTGACCAACACAGACATTTAGACAAAGCAATAAGCAGAAGGGAAATTTCTATTGTCTGTTTACCCCTGTTTTTAGACACTTGACCCATGTCTTAAGCTTTCTGCAGATAACGTCACCATCCACAAAGCCAAATTAATATTCTGTCAAGTTATGAGTGTAGGACATTAACTAGACTTTAAAAAAAAATAGCCTCTCAAATGACAAGATATAGTATGGTATTCTATCTGTGAAACCAGACTGAATGAGCTGGAATGCCTCAAACAGGAGAACAGACCAGACATTTGCATGGTCTTCTCAGAGACAACAGAAAGACTTGAGGAAGACAACAGAAAAGTGACCGAGGTAGCAGAGGGGAGACCTGGACCTGGACCAAGGGCCCCGGAGAGTTCGGGAACAGATTGTGCCACTCCAGTGCAGGACTTGATTGGGGGCCTCAGTGGCTGGGATCAGATGTTCATGGGGAAGGAAAGCTGCCTTGACATGCCCCTTCCTTTCCCTTCTCACCTTCTTCCCCTTTCAGCCATGAATAGGGAGAAAATGACTGTAGACAATGTGCTGGTTTATAGCATTTTACACTGAGGCTCTTTCTTCTTTGCCTTTGCCTTGTGAGTAACTGAGAATTGTCTTATTGTAAAACATTTCTCAGAGAACAGGACCTCCATTTTACCTAATAATGCCGGAATGAGCAGCAGGCAAACAGTCAGCGCCTTGTTTCCAGCTGCCACTCAGATGCTAGAATTGTTAATGGGGTCCCCAGGCTGGGCTGACTCTGCCTCTCTGGCTTTTTGGTCACTGGCTGCACAGACGAGACATAGAAACATTCACAGATAAGCCACTTGCTTCTCTTTAATGCTACCTTAAATTTGTCAGGCGGAAGTATCAGGGGCTTTTAGTGTCAAAACGAAATCATCTCCCTGAAAGCTTAGTTCTCAATGGGGTTGGAACAGAGGGAACAGGAGGAAGAACTGGAATTTGTCCCCTTTAGACTATAAAGTGCTGAGGCGGAAGGAGGGGAGAACTGGGGAGTCACCATGCCCACTCCATATGTAAAAAGTAGACACTGAAACTCATTTGTGCCAATGTTTTAACTGCGGGTTCATACTTGATCCCTAGATGTCGGCCATTTACAGCTTAGTCAGACCTTTTGAATCCTTTCCCATTGAAAGGGGAATCAGGATAAGAAATAACAGCAAAGAAGGGAACTTAGAATGGCTGATAGTGTGAACCCTGGATGAAAATGTTAATTAGGATCCTTAAAAGAAGAAAATGTGAAAATACTATGCCAAATGCTAAAATAACGTTTGATGTCTTCATCAACCAAAGATAAAGACTTTCCCCAGAGTTAGCTTAGATAACTAGAAAGAGTAAACCCCACTTAGGTTCATGTTAATGGAATTAATTTGTTTCAAATAAGGCAAGAAGTTTTGGTTCTCTTTGCTTATTTTAAGTTTATAATTTTGCTTAATGTATGGAATAATAAAAAGAAAAGGTCTCAAGAATTCCATTGAAAACACTAAAATTTTATAAATTATATTTTAGAAATAAGAAAAAATAAAGTATAGATCTGTAGACATAAAAATATAAAATGGCAGTGATTTAATTTAATTAAAAAGTTGAATTAGATAAATTCTAACATTTAGAATTTGAATATTTTTGTTATTTATTGTGCATGCATGTATGTATGTGTTTAATTTACAATCAAGATCCTTAATTCAATTCCAGAAGAAAACAATGTGTGTGTGTGTGTATAATATAAATAAATTTATAAATAATATTTTATTTATATAATACATATATGTAATATTGGAGGAAGGAAACAGAAATATTACCTGTTTAAAATAGCATCCTAAATTTAAGACAGATATATATTCAGGTTCATCTTCTATGTGTGTAAATATATTAATGAAAGCAAATATAATCATGCCTCTTTTTTCCTCATGTACAGATGATGCTTATTTTCTAAAATTAAAAAAAAATACATGCAAGGAACACTCCCATAAATATAAGCCCCTAAATAGTATTTACACTAGATTACATGTTGATTTTTAAGAGTTCACCTCTTTTCCACAATAAACCAGTCCCCAAGGCAACAGACAGAGAAAAGAGAAGAGGGATGGGGTTAGACATCAGGGACAGAAAAGTTGAGAGGTTCCCAAGAGAAAGGGCAACAATGTCACAATTTTACCTAGAGGAAGTACTAGTAAATACTCAACTAACCTTTTTATATCCTTTATTTTCATTGTCTCTTTGGCAGAAGCAGAAATGTTATCACTCTGCCTATTATATAAAGTGTATATCCAATGTACACACATTTAAGAAAACCTGGAAATGACTATTCCTGAACCAGTCACAATAATATATGTACAGAAAATATGGGGATCCATTCTTCTTCAAGTCGAAAAACATTTATCAGACAAATGTTTTATGTTAGGACTGTCTCAGGTTCTCGGGAAACAGTGAAAAGTAAACAATCATTACATATGGTCCCAGGGAGGAGATAGGTGTGTAAGGAAATATCATGCTCTGAGTTCTATAATAGACACAATGAATGAAGTGTTATGGGACATCAGGGGAGGGAAGAATTAACAGGGCACCCCCTGAGTGCAGGGACTGAATAATCCTTTGTGTGCAGAAGAGGTGACATTAGAAGCTTCCATAGTCTCCAACTTTGGATGACAATGAGGAAATTGTTAAATGAAAATGACTACCATTGTATTCCACTTCTAGTAATACAGAGTAAGTGACCATCAGACAGGCTCAGAGTCAGAAAATGAGTGTCAACCCTTCATGTAAGGTAAAAAGCAGCAGACAGGCCCTGGTGAACAGTGCACAGTAGGAGGAAGGGGAACGAATGAAGTCAGTTTTCATTTTCTCAACTTTTGGGGAAATGAAGCAAACGGGGTTGCTACTTGGCAAGCCAGAAATTTGAAACCACTGAATCCATGATTGCTGGAGAGTGTGAGGATATCACGGAATAGAAAGGGCCAGAAATGGGTTCCCCAAATTGTTCTCCCCACATTCCTGATTAATCCTCCAAGCATCCATGAAAGAGACTGAAAGTAATGCAGATGAAATCAAAAGATGTGAGAAGAGACCAAATCTAGTAGCCCAAGAAGCTATTTGTAGTTTAAGCCCAATGAAGAATAATTTCATGCTAAAACAAAACATAAAACAAAGCCCATCAGAGAAAACTAAAGAACTCAGTCTCCACGTCTTAACATGCAAAATGACCAGAGCATAACCTAAAATTATCTGACATATGAAGAACCAGAAAAATAGAAAATGTTTCCAAGACCAAAGAAAATCAGCTGAAACTGGCCTAGAGATGTCCCACATGCTGAAACCACTAGGTAAGGAACTTAAAAAACTATGTGAAAACTTCTTCACTTAAACAGAACTATACATGCTCACTATGAATGAAAAAATAGAAAATGATAAGACATAGCTTTAAAGAAAAACATTAAAAATAGAAGCTGTCTATGCCCTTCAAGTATAGAGACATAGATAGACCGAAAGTAAATGAATAGAGAGACGATGAAAATAGAATGTATAAGGGAAAAAATGGCTACACTAATATCAGATAATGTAGATTTAAAGACAAAAATTATTGTCAAAGAGAGGGACACTTCATAATGATGAAAAGATTAATCAAGAAGATATAATCATAAATGTATATGGATCAAATAATACAGCGAAGAATAATTAAACATAAACTAACAGAGAAATAGATAATTCCACCATCATACTTGAAGATGTTAATATAATTCCCTTAGAAATTGATGAAGCAACTATACAAATCAACAAAGGAAGTGAATAATGCTATCAACTACTTAAACTTGAATAATATTAATAAAACACCAATAAAACCTACAGAATAGCCATTTTCTCAATGGTACATGCTGTGTTTATCAGGAAACACGATATGCTATGCCTTAAAAAGTCTTAATAAAGAAGAAAAGATTGAAATAGTTCAGAGTACATTTGTAACACAAACTGGATTTATGTTAGAATAATAATGATAAGCATGATAAACACAACATGTATGATAGTTAAATAATATAAATACAATAATATATGAATTAAAAAATACATAATTATTGTAAGATTTAATAGATGGAGGCAGAGATAGGAGGAAAGGGACTACGTTATGGAGCCAAGAAAGCCTTTATTGGGATCTGCAATTCCCGGGCAAGGTCCCATGGCCCAGGGAGTGGAGAGTCCAGGAAAGTCAAACCTGGTACAGGAGGGGCAAGGTATTTTATGGGTGAAAGACTTCCGGTCCGGTCCTGGGAGGGCAGACCACCAAATAAGGGCACTTGAGGGACGTGGAGGGATAGGATAGGTTGCCTCCTCTGTCAGGGTGGTGGGAAGCTGGGGCTTCATGATTGGCTGTTTTCAAACTGGCGCTGAACATTCCAGGTCTGCGGGTGAGGGGGGGGGGTGGTCAGTGCACGGTGTTTTTCCAACCCACAGCAAAATGGCCGCTCGGTCGCCATGCCAAGGTGACTCCCAAGGTGACTCTTACAATTATCTGTAATGTAGAGAAGAAATTACAAGAGAAGTTAGAAACTATTTTGAATGAGTGTATCAAAATTTATAAGGCTTCAGTTAACATATAACTTAGGTAGATTTTTATAGTTTTAAATGTTTGTGTTAGGAAGAAAGAAAGTTCTAAATCTGATCACCTGAGTTTTCATTTTAAGAAATTAATAAAAGAAGAACAAATTATACCCAATGTAAAAAGAAATAATAAAAGCAGTAATCAATGAAAGAGAAAATGAGAAAGTAATAGGTAAGTTATAAAACCAAAAGCTGGATCTTTGAAAAGATTTTTAAAATATGTTTTAATAAACTGATCAAAGGGGAAGAATAGAAATAACATTATCAAAATTGGAAATAAAGTTAGGGACATCAAAAATACCATGAAAGATATAGCATGAAAAACTTTATGCCAATAAATGTGCCAATCTATATGAAACAGGCAAATTTCTTTAACTACAAAGATGACCACCTGAGCCAGGAAGATATAAAACTGAAATAGCTCTAATCATTAAAAAAAAATGAATTCTAAATGAAGAACTTCTCCTACTACAGGGTTTAGAAAGGGAGGGTCCTAAGACTCTGAAATCAATTGCAAATGTGGGGGTCTCTAATCCTACCCTCAGATTTGATCATTTTCTAGAAAGACTCATAGAACTCACTGAAGTTATTATACTTAAGGGTATGGTTTATAGCAATAAAAAAAGAGTAAAAATCAGCCAAGGGGAGAGGCCTATGGTACATAGTACAGGAAATTTCCAAAAACAAAGCATCAAATTGTCCCCTGCCAGTAGAGTCATAAGCAATGGCAATTCTTCCCAGCAACAGTGTGCATTGATAGACGTGGAGCCCTGCCAACCAGGGAAACTCACCTGAGCCTTGTTAAGTCAGTTTTATGGAGCTCAGTCTCTAGTGTAGATATGATTGACCACAGAAGTGGTCCTGTGACTGACCTTTAGACCCTAACACTTATGGAGGTGGAGCTGTTACAATGTGACCCAAAGCCCCACCATAAATTACATTGTTAGACTATCTGGTGTGGCCCAAGGCGACCAGGTAAACAATGGCACTCTTATCAGGCAGGACATTCCAAGGTTTAGAAATCACTTCCCAGGAGCTAAGATCAAAAAGGCCAGACCTTTGGATAGGCAAATTCTTTGTTACACACCCATAAGGAAAATGCTCCCGCTCTCCTCCTTAATAAATCCTATCAAACACTTAAGGAAGAAATAATATTAAGGTTACCAAAAATCTCTTTCAGAAAAGAGAAAAGGAAATATTTACCATGTCATTGTACAGGGGCAGATGACCTGTGATATAAAATGAGCTAAAAGCATCAGTTTTGAATATAGACACAAAAGTACTTAATGAAGTATTAGCGAGGGGAATCTATCATGTTACACGAAGGACAGACATCACGGCCAGGCAGGATGGGTCCCAGGTTTTCAATGTTGTTTCCACACTTGGAAAACCAATCAGATGTACCCAGATGTACAAAATAAAGGAGAAAGCCATATGATAATTGAAGTAGATGAGGAAAAAAATCATTTCAAATTTGACACCCATTCATGAAGGGAAAAAGTGAAACAAACTAAAAATAAAAGGGAATTTTTCAGTTTTTAGCAAATGAAACATAGAAATTTCTTCAATCCGGGTAAAGAGATGGGAGAAACCTACAGTTAAATCATCCTCAGCAGTGAGTACATCAATGCTTGCTACGTAAGATTGAGAACAGGCAAGGATATCTATTCTTATCATTTATTTGCAACTGTTATGCCCAGATTTTAATATCATCCCCCCAAACCAGAGGCCGCCAGGGAGACCAAGTCAGGCATGCAAAAGCAAAGGGCTTTATTACGGGCTTAGGCTCGCGGGGCCTAAACTCGGGCTCACAGACTTCACCAGCACAGTGGATCCACGCTGAGAGCCCCAAACAAAGGCGGGAAGGGCCTTTATGGGTTTGGGAAGGGGGAGTTACAGGACATTGTGACACAGGTACAGGGGTCCAATCATTATCGCATCACATCATTGGCAGTAACTTTAACCATACACATTGTCCAGAGTGTTCATGACTTTTGGCGGGACCCAGTCACAACATTTAGAGTGTTAACCAATCACAGAATGGACCCAGGACCCAGGACCCTCATGTAGGGTGTCACTAGCCTTAAGCAATAAGTGATTATCTATAGCTTCTATCTCTAGGCCTGCCCTTAGGAATGTTAAGGGTGTTAGCTGGCCTTTCCTGATTGGGTGTTACAAGGGTGGTCCCTCCTGCCTTGGGCAATGTGTGCCCTTCTATTGTCTAATGATTCTGAGAAACCTATACCTAGGCCTCCAAGGTCAGAGGGGAAACTGAAAGCCTGTTATGGAGTCAGTTTAATTCAGACCTGCGTCCTTACACAACATCATCTTACATTCTTAACCAAAGCACCAAGGTAAGGAAAATAAAAAGGCATACAGTTTGGAAAAAAAGAAATAACAAGTGTCTTATTTCCCAGATAACATAAGAATTTACAGGGGAAATCCTAAGGAATCAAGAAAAAACCTAGGAATAAAATTAAACTTAGCTTGAAGGATATAAGGTCTCTGTAAAAAAAAATTATAAAATAAAATATATTGTATGCCTGATGCTAATAATGGACAATCTGGAAATGAAATTATCTCCATTTACAAAATTTGAAAAAGTCTTTGGAAATAACAAAATTATGCAAGACTTGAACACTGAAAGCTGCATAGCTTTGGAAAAGGAAATTTAAAAAGACATAAAGTAAGGGGGCCTGGATGGCTCAGTTGGTTGAGCACCTGACTCTTGATTTTGTCTCAGGTCATGATCTCACAGTTCATAATATCTAGCCCTACACTGTGGGCTGTGCACTGACAGTACATGGCCTGCTTGGGATTTCTGCTCCTCCCTTGCTCGTTCTCTCTCTCAAAAATGAATAAATAAACTTAGAAAAGAAAAGACCTAAAATAATGGAGAAATATACCAGATCCATGGATTACAAGACTTGAAATGATTTTTGACAAAAGTACAAATGCAATTCGATGGTAAAAATAGTTTTTTCAAGAAATCAGGCTGCAACATATGAATATCTGCATGGAAAAAAAATGATTTCAACTCTTCACATAATAAACAGAGCAAATCAGATATGATAAAACTATTAAATATACAACAGAACATAGAGGGAAAAAAACTGAAATTGGGCTAGGGCATATTTGTTAAATAAAATACAAAAAACCACAATTCCAAACAGTGAAAATAGTAATAATATTAATAACAACTATACAATTAAAACTATTTGCTTTTTGCAAAATGTATTTAAGGGGGTACCTGGATGGCTCCGTCAGTTAAGCATCCGACTTGATTTGGGCTCAGGTCGTGATCTCAGGTTGTGAGTTCAAGCCCCATGTTGGGCTCTGCACTGACAGTGTGGAACCTGCTTGGGATTCTCTTTTTCCCTTTCTGTCTGCCCCTCCCCTGCTTATGCTCTTTCTCTCTCTCTTTCTGTCTCTCAAAATAAATGAATAAATTTAAAAAAATTTAAAAATATGCATTTAAGAAACAAAAGGAAAATCACAGATAGAAAGAAAGTAATAAGTAAGTTATTAAAGATAGGGTGGAAATGTTTGCAAAGCATACATCTGTCAAAAGTCTTATGAATTCAAGAATTTATTAAGATCTCTTAGAACCAAGTAATAAAGCAAACAACTCACTTAATAAGTGGGTAAATAGTTGTTTCAAACATTTCAAAACAGAAGATGCATGAATGGTAATAAACATGAAAATACATCCAACATCACTAGTCATCAGGGTAATACAGTTAAACTGTGTGTGTGTGTGTGTGTGTGTGTGTGTATGTGTATTCAATGGAATATTACTCAGCCATTAAAAATGAATAACTCCTGTCATTTGTAAAAACAAGACATTATGCTAAGTGAAATAAATTACACAGATGAAGACAAATATTGCACGATCTTCCTTATAGGTGAAATCTAAAAAAAAAGGACCAAACTCATAGAAAAATTGCTAGATTAGTGGTTTGTAGAAGTGAGAAATTAGGGAGACCTAACTGGAGAAAGGTGATCAAAAGGTATAAACTTCCAGCGTGCCTGGGTGGCTCAGTTGGTTAAATGTTTGACTCTTGATATTTGACTCATCTCATGGTCTTATCATTCGTGGCATCAAGCCTCATGTTGGGCTCTGCACTGACAGCATGGAGCCTGCTTGGGATCCTATCTCTCCCTCTCTCTCCCCCTCCCTTGCCTAGACTCTCTCTCTTTCTCTCCCTCAAAAAAAATAAATAAACTTAAAAAATAATACCATCATTACATTATAAGAGAAATAAGTACTGAATATATAAAGTATAACAAAAGAATATAGTTAACTCTTCTATAGGACATGTAGGATGTATAGGGAAGTTGTTAAGAGAGTAATCCTAAGAGTTGTCATCAGAAGGGGAACAAAATTTCCTTTTTGTTTGCTTTTCCATCTTATTGTACCATTGTGAGATAATAATGCTACATAAAATTATTGTGGTAATCACTTCACAGTATCTGCAAGTCAAACTATAGTACTACACACCATAGACAGTAGTGTATATGAATTCTATATCAATAAACTTGGATAAAACTGAAAACCATAAATGGCTAAATTTGAAAGACTCGATATTAAAAAAATTGGAGCTCTCACATGATGTCAGTGGGATGGCCAAATGGAACAGCCAGTGTGCAAAACAATATTGAAGCCTCTTACAAATCAGACTTACACTTTTCATATGACCCAGCAATCTGACTTGCTTTACCAAAGCAAGTGAGAGCATAATTTCACAGAATGACTTTTGTGTGTATGTTCAAGGCAGTATTATTCCTGGAGGAATCTCAAAAATATTACACTAAGTCAAAGAAATCAAACCAAAATAACAAAATATTGCATGATTTTATCATATGAAATTGTAATGGCAGAAAGGAGGTTAGAGGTTGTCCGTGCTGTAGAGTAGGGGAGTAAATCAGCTGCAGAATTCAGGGGGCATCTCTGAGGCCATGGAAATGTTCTGTCTCTTGATTGTGGTGGTGGTCACCACATAGTATGCAATTATCAAAATTCATCAAATGCACCTGGGTGTCTTAGTCAGTTAAGCGTCTGACTTTGGCTCAGGTCATGATCTCGTGGTTCATAGGTTCCAGTCCCGCATCAGGCTCTTTGTTGTCAGCATGGACCCCACTTTGGATCCTCTGTCCCTCTTTCTATCTCTCCCAATCTTGCTAGTAGCTTGTTCATTCTCTCTCTCTTTCAAAAATAAACATTAAAAATATTTTTTAAAAATACATGTTTTGTTGTATGCAAATTGTATTAATGATGATAAAAATAATTAATTCTGGCAACTATTTAAAGATTATTAAAGCTCTTAGTGTCTGTCTGGGTATACGTGCTTTTACTTGGTGTGTAATGTCTTCTGAGTTGAGACCCTGGCTAGGAGCCATCACCATAGCAAGAAGCAAGAGGAGCCTTTCTTCTGAGGTGGGGTCTCCTGTCCCTGGGGCACTGAACATCTTTTCTCCTAAATTTGAATGTGAAGGAAACTTCTGTCAATGCATCCAATGGGTCCTTCACCACTGCCTGGACCGGCTTTACTTCTGGGTTCTGTTATATTTGCATTTTCAGGTATTCTATGGGCCTGGATGATCTCCATAATTCCCTTCTACACCAAACCAATAACCAGATTGAAAGAAAAAACAGAAACAAATTAAATATTGCTGACGAATTTGACCATTTCCTTCAGGTAAATAAAATTCACCAAATTCAGTGATGACTCCATGCATTTTTATGTATGGGCTTCCCTTCTATCCTTTCCACAGAGAGCTCTTAGTTAACTATTGCTGAAATTGGAGTCTCAAAAGCAATTCTGACTGAAAGAAAGACATTTCAATTAGACGAATAATCAAATTCAAAATGTTATTTGAATAATTTGAGTTCTTAA
Organism: Suricata suricatta; assembly: GCF_006229205.1. Lineage (NCBI taxonomy): Eukaryota > Metazoa > Chordata > Mammalia > Carnivora > Herpestidae > Suricata > Suricata suricatta. Next base: position 127,308,199 of record NC_043708.1, read on the forward strand.
ATTAAGCACGCTGATTTTTTTTTCAGTAGGCTATAAATTACATTTTCCGCTACATTGACAGTAAACGGGTAATTAATATCTCAACTTTTCTTCCTCTATGTTGATTTAAAAAATAAAATTAAATAAGCACAGAACATAAATCAGCATAGCCATCCCAGATGAGATGTGATTTGCCCATCTCCTCTTTATCCTACTTTCTCTGGAATGTGCTCTTTCTGTTTGGAGAGCAGGCTGACCCTAAGGCAGAATGGGACACACCAGACAAAATACGCATTGTAGAGGTGGCAACTAAAACTTTAGTAACATAATAAAATCTTTTAAACAATTATTAGATTTGTCAGTGTGCTCCAAATATATAAATATGGCACCTTCTATTTCATATACTATTTCCACTGTCACTGTCTTAACCACTGGAAAAAGAAAATTGAGTTAGAAACCAAATGGGTTACTCTTTAGGCTGTACTTTCTAAATGTTCTATTATTTTGGTGAGAACAATGAAATGGTATTTTTAAAATATCATAAGGGAATTTTGTATATGCCAGGGAGTGCTTTAAATGTTTTAGACATAATTGATTTCATTTTCACTATAACCTTAGAAGGACGTTACATTTACTGGTTCCATTTAATGGATGCTCAAATTATTAGGAGAAGGACAGCTATTTGTTCAAGCTGGGAAGTGGCAGAGCAGAGATGGAACACGGTGGTGGTACACCAGAGCCTCAGATCCTAACTCCCATGCCCCCCCTTCCTCCACATTGTGAACTCACTCCTGCAACTATACATCTGAGCAGGTATTTTACTTCTTGTTACAGTACAATTCTGACACTAGCTACCCAGAGTTAGGTTGAATTTCACAGGTTAACTTCTGCCACCAGCTATAATATGAAGGGGGTCCCCACTACCTCCTCAGGTTTAATAATTTCCTGGATACTTACAGAGGTCAGAAAAGCACTACACCAGTATTACAACTTTATTATAGTGGATGCAAATCAGGACCAGCTAATGAAAAGATATGAGGTCCAAAAGGATCCCAAATGTTAAATTCCCATGCCCTCGAGACATGTCTCTTTCCCAACATATTGATGTGTAATTACCAACCAGGGAAGTACATCTGAACTTTAGTGTCCAGAATCTTTACTAAGCTTTATTATATAGAAACAACTAATTGAATCACTGGCTATATCATTGAACTCAATTTTCAGAGACGCCTCTTCTCTGGATTTTGGGAGGTCAAGCCAGCATCACATGGCTCAAAGTCAACATTCTAGTTTTCTGGTTTGTCTTTCTAGTATTGCTAACCCTGATCCTGAAATATCTGGGGACCTACAATGTGGCAATATATTAGCATAAACTCACTAATGGTCTAAAGGGCCCAGCATGAATAATAAAGACACTCCTATCACTTGGGGTATTTCAAGGGCTTAGAGTCCTCTCAGGAACCAGGAACAAATACCATGCTTTATTATACTATAGACCAATCCATGAACATTGGCCTCCTCTTGCAGCACTATCTCTCTCCAGGTTTTTGAAAGACTGCACCAAAAAACTCTGCGAGGACCTCTTGCTTGCTATGAAACAAACAGCATCTGTGAAATCCAAGAGATTATGTTCAAACAGTAGTAGGTAAAAATCTTCCACACTTTGTGAGACCCGAATCAAGAGGCAAGAATCAAAATTAGCCACTTCTCTGTTTCTTTCACTCTCTTTATCTTCAGTTTTTGATAATCCTCTCAAATCTTCTAACCCATCTCACCCCTAGGTGCAGCCTTCCTAGCACAGTTGTTCTTTTTCATAGGTGCCAGCATCATCCCTATATTCACATACCCAACCTCAATTTCTTCCTAACCATGTATTTTAGAGCTTATCCATTCTCTCCATTCACTTTTCAGCTCCATGTGCCTTTAAGTTCCTTTCAGCATTTACAGATCTTTCGAAATTAAGAGGTGATATTGGATTTAAAGAAATACGGTATGACTCTGGCATATCTTCTAACTTGATTATCTCAGTGAGTCTGTTGTACGATGCTCTGCTCTTTCATAACCAAATAACACAACACTGATTCTCTCCGAGGGGAAAAAACCCAACAGCTTATGTTTCTTTTAAATCTTTTTTTCATTTCCATATACTCAAAGACATCGTTTTACAATCAGACTCACAAGTTATATTTATGTGTCAAAATATCACTAAAATGTAAAAATTAAAATATGAAAATAATCAGCGCTTTATAAACAAAGTGTTGCGCTCATTCCATTTCCTGGTCTTCGTGGTCTTGGTTGCAAAGATGTTTTAACCCTTTTTTAAACAAAAAGATAACTTTATCTTGGATTTCTCTGTCATTCACCTGCTGATTAAATTAATGTACATCCATGAACTTTAAAGCATGTAGGGATAGGAGGCAAGAAACAAGTGTCATGAAACAGAGTCCTTCTCCTTGATCCCTCGTCTCTGACACACCTGGGGTGAAGAGTGAATTGTAAGTTTGGCAGGAACTTTAAACATCTTCTTCAATATTTTGCTCAAGATAGAAATAGAGTCTAAAAGATCCATTCATCCAGTGGCATTTTGAGCACTTTCACAATTTTAATCCTCTCTAATTCTTAAACTTTGTTTTAAAAATGTTTCACCATTTTCTATCTCACTGCAATTCTACAAAAAGACAAAGGAGTGTTCTTAGTTCTATTAAGTCAATTTTCTCTCTGGCTGCCAGTAAGTGATCCAATAGCCATGCTCATACACTACACAGAATAAATATAAACTCTTCTCAAAAAAGTGCTCGCTAGAGTTTTGCTTTCACAGTCCTAATGCTACTATTCATCTGGCAAAACTTGCTCATTGTTTCAATTGTTCTTCAGGTGACATGGTTTCTTGATCCTTTGTCATCCTGGAATCCTTCCTCTGAACCTACTTTAGTTTACTGTGTGTTCTCTGTGAGGCTCAACATAAACAGTTCAACTCAGAGATGCATGATGAAATGGATGAGTTTGAAAGCCAGAGAGACCTGGGGAAAAAATGCCATCCTGGTCACTAAAATGAGTTGTCACCTTGTGTTAGATGCTTACTTTTTCTCATCTGTAGGTGAGGATGATTATCTTTCAAGGTAGAGATTTAAAATAATATATGGTAAGTACCCAGTTTAGTGCAATGCATATAGACAAATATGTGGGATTTTTACTTTAGGTACCACTTACGCAATGAGAATGCCATTTATATCCCTTTATCTTTCTGATAACTATACTATATTGTTTTATACTATATTAGTTTTCATTAAATCACTAAGCCCATAAGCCTTTTGCTTGTTTGCATTCTTGTTCTATATTTTCTTATATAAACAGGAAATTTTTGCCATGTTGTTAATTTATTGAATTTCAGAAGGGGACTTAATGTTTTCCTAAACTAATGAATTTTAAGACATGAAATAATAATTAACATACCCCCTTGACACACACATGATGTCTACACATATTTATTGGTTTCATTCTTGTCACCCTTTGCCACCAATATTCTCCACTATGCTAAGGAAATCTAACAAAATCACAAGTGAATGCCATCATTCATACTTAACAATGAATATCAGCTAGCTAATAATTAGGTTTCTACTACTGGAGAGAGTTACTTGACCACTGAACTGAGATTCAGAAAATGTGTTTCCACTTGCAACTTTGCTAACTATTTATATGATCTTGAAAAAGTTGCAACTTCATCTATAAAACGAGAGTAAATGATTTCAGAAGTTTTATTCAGAGGAGACGATAATTTAGTAACTTACCAATTTGCAGGTTCACATTGTCCGCATCTTTGTTAAGAAGAAAATAAAAAAATTCCTAAGTTAATATTCTGATCTTTCAGGTTATCATAAATAGCCTTCTGTTCCATGCATACTGTTCTAATCATTGAAGAATGGAAAAAGAAAGAAGAAGAAAAGTAAATAAAAAAAGAAAGAAGAATGGAAGGGAGGAAGGATGGAAGAAAAAAGAAAGAAAAGAAAAGAAGAGAAAAGAAAAGAAAAGAAAAGAAAGAAAAAGAAAGAAAGGAAGAAAGAAAGAAAGAAAGAAAGAAAGAAAGAAAGAAAGAAAATAAACACATCCATGTGCTTTTGAGTTTAATATTCAAGCTGCTGCTTATAATTAATTTTAGGCTGATTCATTTTTCACCTCAAAAATCTTGCATTTGCTATTTTGGCCCTTAAATGAATAACATCATCATTCTTGAAAAATCAATTTATTTGCAAACATGTCTTATTCTCAATGAGCCAAAAGGTATAAGGATGCTCGCTGCAAAACATAAAAGAAAGAGGATGAGACATAGATGGAAACTCCTGATTCCTTCATAATTTTTCAAATGGTCTTTCTGGAGTGTGTCGGTGGAAATACTTATATCCATCTTACAGAGAGGACAATTGTCAAAAGAGTGAGGTAGGTTACGAAGATGGCAACACAGGTCATTCCTAGCATCACTGCTCTCAGAAAAACAGCTAACAATTATTCAAGAACAAGACATTCTGGAGAGAATTCTAGAATGCAGGGTTGAGGCTGAAGACTAGTAGGAACCGCAGTAATGAAAACAGGCTATAGGCTACGTTAGAAGTGTAAGAGGGGGAGGGCGGCTACATGTTGACCACATTTGCCCTTCCCCCAGGCTAGTGCAGAGCCACATGGAGAGGTCTACCCTGAGTCTCCAGTTCTTCCAGTGGGAAAAAAGAATGTGTGTGGGGGGGAGGGGGGACACAAGGGAAAAACCAGCCACTCTCAACGTTCGTGGGAACACTTGCTCTGAATTTACACCACAGAGACTACAGAAGAATCTATGGGGCTTTATGGATATGCCTGTGACCAAGAAAAGAGGAAGGGCCTGTAATAGCCAACACCCAGATCTTGGCACAGACCTCATTTCTGCAATGCCCAAGTAATAATCCCATCCGGCACCTTTGCTCACTGGCAGCATCAAGTTGGGGGTACACTCCAACCAGGGAATTTGAAGGGGTGCAGATCTGCCTAATTCAGATCCTCAAATGAGTTTTGCTGGCCCTCGAGCCTGGTTTGCTCACAAACAGGCAAAGACCTGACTTAACAGCTCCACCCGCTGTGGAGTCTGTCTTCCAGCTCCATGGGACCAGAAGGGGCTAGTGAAAACTCCTGGAAGCTGTTCTGGACCAGTGATGGTCCAGGGGAGAGGTGGTGGGGCAGAGCTGATTGCCCCCAGGACAAAGTTAATACCAGGAGTTTATGGATTAGAAGAACTGATATTGTTAAAATGTCAATACTATCGAAAGTCATCTGTAAATTTAATGCAATCCTACCATGATTTATATGACATTCTTTACAGAAGTAGGAAAAACTGCTAAAATTTATATAGAAACAAATAGACCCTGAATAGTCAATGAAACCCTACAAAGGAAGAACTAAGCAGGAGATAATACACTTCCTAATTTCAAGCTATACTCTAAAGCTATAGTCATCAAAACAGTTTAGTACTGTTAGAAACAAAGTGACAATGGAACAGAATCAAGAGCCCATAAATAAACTAAACATATATGGTCAACTAATATTTGACAAGGGCACCAAAAATACTCAATAGAAAAAAAGAGAGTCTTTTTAGTAAATGTGCTGAAATATTATTTATTATTTATTTTGAAAGAGAGAGAGCATGGGTGCAAGTGAAAGAGAGGCAGAGAGAGAGAGAATTTGAAGCAGATTCCAGCACAAAGCCGTATGTGGGACTCAAATCTGTGAATCGTTAGATCATGACCTGAACTGAAACCAAGAGTCAGATGCTCAACCGACTGAGCCACCCAGGTACCCCACCATGCTGCATTTTTTTAATTTACACATGATGTATGTCAATTATAACTCAATGAAACTGAAAAAAGAAAAGTAAGTTACTTCCTTAATTTTAAGCTCAGGAAATTCTCAGGACCTATAAAAATTGATGATACTACTTTCTCTACTTGTGAAACAATGTGAATTGTATTCTGTTGTATATTGGACCTTTTAGATAGTGTGAGTTTGCTAATTCAAGAAATATAGAACAAAAATTCCCAACACTGATTCTCAATGTCTGAGAATATTGCTGGCTCTGTGTCATTTCCTATCCATAGTTCTATTCTGGGCTTACAGTTAATTAGAGTGATCTGTGTATTAAGTTCATTAACCTACTTACATGAAAGATTTTGTTAATGAAAAAAAAAAAAAAAGAAAAGTTAGTATCTCATAACTCCTGAATAATAAATCTTGGTATTGATGTTGATTTCACAAAAGGAAAACTGATCATCTTGGATACATAACTATATTTGAATAAATGATCATCAAACTTTTACATCCATTGAGTCTTAAGTAAATTTATGGGAGAAAAAAATCCATAATTTAAAGGCTCCTGAATCACCATAGTACAATCATGTTAGTAAACCTGATAGCACACAAAGGCAGTTATATCTTGTTTTCAAGTAAATGTGTATCTATTATAAGCATTTTCAAAGTGAAAAAAACTGGGCTTTTGTCTATATACTAGAACATGCAATAAGGAGCAGGCATTACCTATGTAATTTAGCACAGCTGTGATTCTGGTGATGATAATTACTATTATTATTATTATTATTATTATTATTATTATTATTGGAGGAGATGGTAGAACAGACACCATGTCACCCTATAAGAGCTAAGAATTATAAAAATCACCCATCCCGTGTCAAAAGGTTTGGATGTTACCAACCTCTCTGGGACGGATACATCTTCGAGAAACACTTGCCATAGTGCAGTGAGCTACTATGGCCAATGGAAATGCATTGTCCCCCAAAGGAAAGAAAAATGAATAAAATAGAAAGAGGCAGAAGGCCATGAAGTATAGAACTGAGGAGTGCAAACTCCCAGTTTCTACAATGGTCAGATGGGCAATATAGAAGTGTGACTCTTCCAGCAAAAGGAGTAAAATACTGAGTAGCAGGTAGAGTCTGGAAATGTATAGAGTGTATATCCTATTTAAGAGCATGCCATTGTTTTGTTGTTGTTGTTTAATAATAAACAACACATGTGAATCCTATTTTGGTCTTTACCAAATAATCAAAAGAGGGAAAAGTGACAGGGAGCTCATATTACTTAGAATGCCTTATAATATTAATCAAAATAACTGAATAGGTCTCAGAGGTCTGTAGGAGGGTTTCTCAAACTCAGCACAATTGACATTTTGGGGCTGGCTCATTTGTTGTCAGGAGCATCTGTGTGCACTGTTGTCTGTTTACCAGTATCTCTGGTCTCTACCAACTAAGTGCCAAAGGTATCCTCCCTCGCTCTGGTACAAGTGATAACGTTTCAGAGTATTTTTAGACTTTGTTAAATGTCCCTTGCATGCACCCACGTGCGTGTGTGTGTGTGTGAAATTGCTCCCAGGGGAGAACCACTGGTATCAGATACAATTAAAAGTTTATAAGTGCTAATGAAGATATTTTCATTAGTAACTAAAAGAGAATGAAGATAAAACATTTACGTTAAAGTAAATGTTTAATAAAGACCAAAACAAGCCTAATTAGAAAAGAAAATAATAAAGCAAAAGAGATAAAAATAGTGATGGTAAAAGTAGAGTAAATATTGATTCCCCCAATAAATTCTGTACTTGAATTTTTGTGGAGACAAAAAAATTATTGATAAATATAACTTCAAAAATAGGACGGAAATGCCCAACAAATGCAAAAAGAGCAAGAAAGTGATGAAAAAAGATGTTAAGAGGAAACATGTATAAACTTATGTCAAAACACTTAAAATTATGAGTGAAATAAGATTACCAACTAATAAAATAGAATATAAAATTTACTAAAAGAATGCTAAACATATAAGATTTTAAAATTACTAAACATAACTTTATAAAAAGATGCTGGGCTACAAAATACTCTGAGTCATTTCTCCAACGTAAAAAAGCTAAGTCATCCTCTGCACAAACTCTTGAGAGCAGAGAATAAGATTAACTACTAATTTATTTTTCAGAGTTCTTAACTATTTACATATTAGGAAAGCATCCCCCTCAATAAAGAGGAAGAAAAATTGTTTCTAGCCCAACCAACGGCCACCATCACAATTAAAATATTAGAGGAATTTCCAGTGTCAACCTTATTAATAATTACTATTTTACCAGTAAATATAAGAAATATAAAACAGGTAAAACCACTAAAAAAGATGAGGCTATGTACATACAATTTTCTGACTAGAATAAGAGTGCTTTCTTGATCTGAAAAGTGAGAAACATCTTCTAATAGAGGACTTTTAAGGACAGCCTTTAAAATAGGAAAAAGAAAATAATGCTCAGTATCACCACTTTTACACCACATTATTTTGAGATATTAGCCAGCACAATAAGAAAAGGAAAAAAAAAAGGTATTAAGATTGGAAAGGAAAAAGTAAATTTGATCATTTTGTACTTGTCTATGTAAATCCTAAAATATCAACAAATTATTATAAATTTTATGAGGGGTGTCTGTGTGGCTCAGTTTGTTATGCATCTGACTTGGGCTCAGGTTATGATCTCACAGGTCATGAGTTTGAGCCCTGCATGAGGCTTTCTGCTATCAGCACAAAGTCTACTTCAGATCCTCTTTCTCCCTCTCTCTTTCAGACCTTGCCCCGCTCAAATAAATAAACACAAAAAAATTAGAAATAATATGAGTTTAGCAAAGTGGGTGGCTATCCAGAGCCAATCTCATTTCTGTACACCAGCAAGTAACTAGAAAACATTTTTTTTAAATGCACCATTTGCTATAGAAATAGGGATTAATAAAAGTCTAACAAAAATGGGAAAGATGTATGCACAGAACAGAACATCTTAAAATTTCACTGTAATTCATCAAATAAGTGGAGAAGTTTCACATATATAAGAAAAAAATCCTTAAGAGATTAATCTCTTGAAACTAATTTATATTTTTAATGTAGTTCCAATCAATTTCCAATAGTTGTCTTCAAGAAATTTGAGGTTTCTTTAAAAATTTATATAAAAAACAAAGGATTGTGTGCTGCAAATATTTTCTGAGGAAGAAGAAAAGGTACAGGGTTTTTCCTGTCAGATATGAAAACATAATAAAAACATATTCTAAAGTTATACCAAAGCTATAAAACATATCATAAAGCTATATCAATTAAGATAAATTTACCAGTGTGGTAAATATTAGACCAGAAAAGCCCATGCATATGTGGAGCTTTGATATGTAACAGAAATGTATGTCAGATCATTGAGAATAGAAGCTGTTGGTCAAGAAAAGGAAAAAAAAATACACAAGATGGAAGATGTTTGTAATACATATATTTTAAGAAGTTAAAATTCTTACAGATCATTAAGAAAAGGGAAACTCAGTAGAAAAATAGGCAAAAGACATGAAACACATTTCAAAGAACAGGAAACCTGAATGTCTGGTAAACATGATAAAACCCTCAACATCACATCAATATCACTAATCAGGGAGGTATAAATCAACACCAGTTAAGATAACTGTTAACAATTATTCATATTGTAAAACTGAAGAATTCTTGATAATACCAAGAGTTGGAGAGGATGTGATTCAATGTAATCTGATACTTTGTATGAGTTTTTACAGTGTAAACAGCTACAACACATTTGGGAAATAATTTGGTACTATCTACCAAGATTGAATATTTGTGTAACCAGAATTTCCACACTTTAGGTACACACACAACAGAAACTTCTGCACATATGTAGAAGAATGCTTCCTGAAACAGTGTAAAGTCCATCAACAAACAAATGGACGAAAACCACTGAGGTATAGTTACGCAAAGGAATTGCAGCAAGGATAAATGAAGTGAAATCAAATGCATCTGGAGCACAGCCACACTCGATGTTATCAATGAGTCTTGGCATAATGTAGGCAAAAAATTCCAGAGGACTATCTACAGAATGACGTAGTCCTTTTAGAAAGTTCAAACCGAGCCAAATCCCACGATACGTTATTCACTGAGATGTTCGTACATCTGTGTGCCTGGCCGCCTTGATCTCTGGGCCGGGCGGTATGTCTTGAGCCCCGTCTCCCATTTCTTCTGATCAGCAGCGATCACTCTCAGCTCCTTAAAGATGTCACCAGCCTTCAGTGGAGTACCTGTAAGCGGTGGGTGAAGATGCAGGAACACTTGGAGGATGGGGACAGACCTGCTCTGAGGCGGAGGCACTGTGGAATTCTAATCTGTCATGCCAGTCCACATAGAGCCATTAAAAGACCATTAAAACTTGGGCTAGTTTCTCCTCACTCTTATCTGCCGCCTGCCCTCTTCCTCCTGAGCTCCATCAGGAATGACAGCAGCTGCAGGTCTACTATAATCTATCAAGGGATCTTTGCTTTCTAGAATTAATTTAACTTTCTCTGTGTTCTTATCCCTCTGATGTTTTTAAAATAAACTAGGATTCTGTAGCCTATTTTGCTTGTTGTACTGAGGGCAATAATCTCTTTCAAACTTTCTACATCTTGAGGCTAGACGGCACAACATTTTAAAGCTACAAATCACTGAGAACAGCCAACTTTTGTCAAATGTGTTTGTGTCCCTCATTTAAATGTGTCCTTCGTCTTTTGTTTTCAATATATACTGACTTATTAATTTATACATCTTTAGAGTCATCCCTTGAGGTTTTCTATTATGCTTAGAAAGACCTTCCTTCGTTTGGGATTACTTACAAAAAACATCTCCTGTTTTCTAATAGTACTTTAATGCATTTATTTTTAGCATAAAATCTTTGGTCCATCTGGAGTTTATTTTGGTGTTGGAAATAAAGTAGGAATACAATTTTATTTTTTATCCAGATGGCTACTAAGTTGTCCTAACTCCATTTATGGACAAAGAATATGAACAGAGTTTCACATAGAAGTAATTTTTAAACATATGAAAAGATGTTCAACTCCAGTCATATTTTAAAACCCTGAAAATAATAACTGTAGTTAAATATTATTTGGCACTCTACATCTAAATTAAGTGTGCACATATTTTTTGATCCAACAATATTATTTCTAGGAGATTAACCTTTAGATGTTATCACATATATGGATATATGGATAGTCATTGCTACTTTATATGTATACAGGAAAACAAAGTACAACCACATAAATGCCATTTAAGATGAATTGGTATAAAAAGTTTTGTGTGTCCACCATAAAGGACTGTGAAGCATTTACAAAGAAGGATGTAGATTGCACATTAATGTTAAAGTATGATATTTAAGACATCATTAAATTTAAAAAGCAAAGTGCTTTTATGTATGTTCCATACACTCCCACTTTACCGAAAAGGAACACAGACACGTACAAAGGTACACAAACACCTTACACACACATACAAATTTATACACATAGAGTGCTCGGAAATGCTATCCAACCATCTTGTAGCAATGTTAGGTGGGGAACAGGGTGAGTCTGGAGAGAGGAAGAAATCACCTCTAGTTATTTGAAAGCAAAGAGTATTTTTCTGAGTGTGATTTCACGAATGTTGCTGTGTCACTACCAAAACAAGACAAGAGACTAGTCAACTTTGTGAATAAAATGGCCCATCTCTAAATTCTTGTGACACACACCAGGTTCTCCTGGTTATTTGTAAAACAAAAGCCAACCCAGGAGCAGAGCATTAGGCTTAAAGTTTAACCTGCAACGGAAGGGTATTGTTTGCTTAATATAAATTTGCTAGATGCAAGAAGAGAAAACTTCTGTTTCCAACACTTTTCCTCCATCACCACCATTACTGACAAAATATCCCCACACGCTCATTTTCTCAGCCACTGGGTTTCACACTGAGTTTGGTAGAGAGCCAGGCATTGCCCGTACAACCTTCAGATGCCACCCTGAGAAGTGGGGGGCCAGAGAGACCAAGGGAGCATTCCCTCCTCCCTCCCCCACTTAACCAGAACAGTTTGACTGTTGTCTTCTTTTATTGATAGGGAGGAGGGAGGATTCTAAATAATTTGTCTTTTTAAGAAACAGATCTTCAGTCAACTGAAGAAAGTAATCAAAGCCTATTCATGTCTGTCACTGCTATTTCAATCAACATGATGTGTTTAACAATAAAATAGCTTTAGAGACTTTACGAACTTAGAAACCCAGAAGTTTAGGGCTCGGAGAGACCATACAGATTATGTGGCCCTGTCCTATCATTTCACAAAATAGAAGGACAGTGAGGTCACATAGATGAAAGGATCTGTCCAAGGTCACAGTTGAATTAGTGGTGGCAGATTTGGGATTAAGGTGCCAGCCTCCAATTTCCTTGGGCTTTTCTCTGTGTTCCTCATTGGCAAACGATTAACCAGCCTCTCAATATTGACATTTGACAAGGGATTTGGATCAACATTTTGCTGCTGTGGCTATAAGTTACTCATGTGACCAAATTCCCCCAATTCCTCTCTTTGGTAAATATTTGCTTTTCAGTTCAATTTTTTTGAAGGTTTCCACCAATCAAATTCTGCCCAAGAAAAACAACTGCTCCCACTGGTTGTCACCTTTGACAGTTATGTATAAACCCAAACCTGGTCAAAGACAAAGGCACTCATCCAAAAGGGGGAAAAAAGCTGTCTTTAGAATAGGTCTGAAGGTAAAAGCCTTGTGATCATTGTATCTATCTATGCATTTGTATTATCATTTCATAAGGCAAAACAGAAGGTGGCAAAAACCTACTGCCATCCCCTAGTTTTTGATGGAACATATTCATCAAAAAAGCATCCAGTCCCCTGAGCTTGCAGCCATATGCTACAGGAAAATGTCACCAGTTAAAGATGTATTCATTTGCTGTTTTGAAAACTCTGTTTGATATTCATGCATTCCAAGTGTTTTGACCTAGATTTCTGTAGAGGCATTAGATCCAGTCTTATGCAGGCAGCTAACCAGCTGTTGCTTATGTAGTCAAAGGAAGAATCTAAAGTTAAAAAAAGAGAGAGAATGAAAAAATGAAAACATTTATTAATGGGTGCCAACATTTTGCACAGCCAATATGTTTAATACTAGATGAACTAATATAAGCATATGGGGATGCATTTGTTGCAAAGCTTTAAAGAAAAGAACAAAGAAAAAAGTTGGAAGTAGCTAAAGTTCAAGGGGAATGGAATTTGCACTTTCTTCTGTAAATGAAAGCTTGGTGAAATGGCAACACACTTTAATTATAAGCAAGTGGCTAATGTCATAGCATTTAAGATAGTTTCAGAGGAAATAGATGATGCTCCATGCTCTGCACATATCTTAGATAAACCTCAAGTTTACGTAGCGTGGCACGGTCTTGAAATCTCTTTGGATATCAATCTTGTTCTCAGCCTGACTTGTCTATTTTTGATGTTCATAAGGTCCAGTTAGTTCAGTTATGAATTTGTGTTAAGTAATGTAATAATAATGATAGTAATAAATATGAATCCTAATTCCTCCTCAGTTCTATGTCCTTCCAGAAAGGAAAACAAAAAGGCTATGTTACCCATCTGTTTCCAGGTCACATGTCTACAAATTGTACCAAATTATTCATCAACACCTCCTTCTTACCTCTGTAGGATGAAAGTTGAGTTACAGTGCAGAATCATTTAAGTAAAATTCTCCAAGACTCTCTGCCTCTGCCCCTTAGGCCACAATGTTGTCAAATGCGTATTTAGATACCAGCTAGGAGGGTGAATCCATTTATCTGCCTGGCCACAAATGGTTGCTGAGCATCCTGTAAGAGTGGACCCTGTGTTTGATTCCGGGGCTCTAGAGATGAAAGGCAAAGTCCTTGTCTTCTAGTAGGCTGGAGAATGATGGGTAATTACTCCTCAGAGACACAAAATGATTTGGTGCCATCAGGTCACTGGAAACGTTTCATTCAGCCAGAGTGTGGATTTGTTAGCAGCACGGTGACAGATCATGGAGAGTTGTGCCATGCAGAGCCACTCTATCCAAGCACCTCGAATCTGACAGAAGAATGAACCATTTACACTGACCACATGTATTTCTAATTGCTGTTTATTGCTGGTCTTTCCAATTGCCAGTAGGGGTAAATGGACTGAAATTCTCTACCACACACACATATTCATTCTTTCAGTAAATGTTTACTGAGTGTATGCACTGTAGTTGGTGTCGTAAAACTAAAATGGACATCCCAAATCCTTGCCATGAAGATGCTTGGAGTTCAAAAAGAAAGATAAGACATGCACACCTTATTAAGAATACAAAGCAATAAACACTGCTTGAGATTTATGCAGTGTCACTGAGTTGCAGAGTTGAGAATGATTTACGACCGAGAGGTAATATCTGAAATGGGTCGTAAAGGATTTGTATATGTTGGCCATTTGAAAACCAGGGAAATGACATTTTAGGTGAGACTAAGGGAATGTGTGTGGAAAGGCCAGGATATGTAAGGTATGTTGAGGGAAGAGATTGAGAACATAGTCTGAAAGAAAAGGCAGATATTATAGTCACCTGATAACAATTTAGAGGAAGGAGAAGAAGAAGAGGGCAAGGGCAGAAGCAAGGGAGGGGGGCAGGAAACTGATTGGCTAGTGAATGGTGGAATCAAGAAATCCGCAAACAATATGACCATGTCCTTGAAGACTTTGTAGGCATAGGAGCTTCCTTACTTCTTCATAGGAGCAATCTTACTTTCCAGAAAGTTTTCAGAGTTATTTAAATAAATACTTTTGTGAATTTCTTGGGTCACTGGTGAGACCCTCAGGACATCCTTACTCAAGAAAAAGTCTTGTGTGGGGCACCTGGATGGCTCAGTCAGTTAGCATCCAACTCTTGATTTGGGCTTAGCTAATGATCTCCCAGTTCATGAATTCGAGCCCCACTATTAAGATTCTCTCTCCCTCTCTCTGCCCGTCCTCTTTTTGTAACTTCTCTCTCTCTCAAGTAAATAAATAAACTTTTAAAAAGGAAGAGAAAACCCTGTGCAAACTGGTATCCTAAAACAAAGAGAAAAAATATGCCTGACTGTGGAGGATGATGGGACAAAATAATGGAAGAAAGAGAAAGAGAACTCACACAGAAGACTTACTTTGGACCAGAGATTTTCCATTATGCCTCAGAATTAATTCATTTTTCACAACAACTTTATGCAATGGAAATTATTTGTGTTCTCACTTCAGAGGAGAAAACCGAGGCATGGAGAGATCAAGTGACTTGCCCAAGGTCTCACAGGAAGTAGCGATGCAAAGATTTTGGTTTCAGAGTCAGGACTTTTGCTTTTTGTGCTCCACTGCCTGAGAAAGCTATGAGGTGCATGATGGACCACTGCCCACGTCAAAACTGTAGTAAATCTTGGTGAAAGTAGGTTTTTAGTGAAGCAACCTGAGCAGCTAGATTGGATGTGAGGCAAATGAGTGCAAGCAAATGAAGAAACATAGCAGGGGTCTAGGATGGTCTTCCTTTGGGATATCTTGTACCCATGGGACTGAGAGAAAGACAATTTGGAGTTACACACAGAAAAAAATAGAGCATCTTCAAGAGTGAGCCCTCCAGATTTTGGAATAAATGCAAAAGCACACAAATCCCACTGTGAAAGAGTCAATGTTATTTATTAAGTGAGAACAAATCAGTGAATGCATTTCAGTTCAATAGGCTGGGTCACATATTTGAAATGTGCCAAATAACGGCTAAAAGGACTCATTCTGCATTGATCAGCCCTACTGGTTCCTGGCCCAGGCTGCATGCACTGCCTCTGATAAGACCAGAAAGGGCTCCAGGTACATCGGGTCCCATGGGGATCCCTAGAGGGAGTTTCCAATTGTAAGGCGGGCTCTTGCCTGACCTGAGGCCTAGGACCATTCGGTGCTGACCCACAGAGAGAGCATGCCCAGGGGGTATAACTTCCTTTGACTCTGAATAACGGATGAGGGAATCTACTTTTTCATTGTCACAATGTAGAGTTCAGCAGTAAAGCGAAATAGAAACCAAGCCCCAGACTGGGTTGGTTAGCAAAGGACATTTGGACATGGACTCACAGACCAGTGATTATCATAAGGTTGATTTGTGGTGAGCCTGTAGCAGATGAGAAGCTAGAAATAAGCCAAGTTGAAGGCTTTAAAATTAGCCTATGTTGATTGCTCTGCCAAAGTGTATTAAAATACATCATGATTAAATAATTAAAAAATTAAAAGAATCATGGCAAGCCATCAACTTCCTTCAGTTGGAAGGAGGGGGTTCATATAAAAGTATACACATATTTAATAAAGTTGAGTGCATAAAGTATGTGAATTACATAGTCAAAATCATACATGAGACTTGGGATAAACTTTGTTTTTATGGTAGGCTACAATTGGGCCATGCTCACAGACTCCCAGCCTCCCTGCCTCCTAGAGAACAAAGCCAGTTTCCTCTACTATTAGAAGAGTTTTAGTAGAAAATATTGAGATGGTCCTGTGAAGAACATTCCCTTTCTTTTTTTTTTAATGCTTTATTTATTTTTGATACAGAGAGACACAGAGCATGAGAGGGGGAGGGGCAGAGAGAGAAGGAGACACAGAATCGGAAGCAGGCTCCAGGCTCTGAGCTGTCAGCACAGAGCCCGATGCGGGGCTCGAACCCACAAATGTGAGATCTGACCTGAGCCGAAGTCGGAGGCTTAACCGACTGAGCCACCCAGGCACCCCAGAACATTCCCTTTCTGCAAAGATTGAGTGTAAATACTGAGAGACGTTCTGGGGAAGAAAATGGCAGAAACCATGACATGAAATCTCCATCTGATTTTAAATACTTCCAGACTAGCGGCTTTATCAGCCTTCACCGTGTTGGGAAGGAGACTTGCTAAGTTTATTATTGCCAATAAAGAATCAGCTTTTGATTAGAAAATGAAAGGTCCCTGTCGTTCGAATCACAACTTTTTAAGGATGTAATTAACACAAAGTCCAAATCCTTCTACAATAAACATTAAATTCCTTACCTATTACCAACACTCTAGATTAGGAAGGTTTTCTTCCCAAGTTTAAGTGACTGTGTCAATCTTATTAAAATCCCTCCACCAATTATAATGAGAGTAAAATGAGAAAATATTTGTTTTAGCAAGTCAATTATATGTGGTATGATTGTCAGTTCGGCAAGCATTGACTGATAACTTGCCATCTGCCCACACTGGTTCAGGAGCAATACCTGTGGTGTGTGTATAAGCAAGTGCATGTGTGTCTGTATGTGTACGCATCTATACAACACCATATGGTTTTTTTCAAGGTCAGAATAAAAAAACGCACTTGGTTATCATTGGAGCAATTGTTAATGAGAACATCCCTTGCTTGTTTTTCTTCCTTTCTTAAAAAGTCAATAGAGTTTTGTGGTGCAACATATATAGTGAGGCCCCTTGCTTTAAGTTTTCACAGTCTCAGTGAATGTGGCCTTGAAGAAGCGCTATTCACCTAAACCCATGCCACATCATGTTCACAAAATATTTTAATGCCATAGATTCATATTTGTCTCAACACCCATTAGGGACATTTTCAGAAGAGACAAGTTTCTACTCCACTTAGGTATCCATACAAAGCCTACCAGAGAGTCACAGAGCTAAAATCCCAATGGCAGTAAGGAAGTTGAGGACCATGGGACGGAGAAGATGAGTTGTCGATGTACATTCACTCCTCACAGTTACATGGATACACACGGGAGGCAACTTTGCGTAATTAGGATTGCAGATCCGACAGTTTCCCTATGAGCTGCCACATTAGGTTAAGAACTGAGGATTAAGGAAGACCAAATGTTTCTGTTTCAGCTCCAGAGGAATAATTTATTTTTTCCTCCTTTTTAAACTTGGCAAGGGAAGACATCTAAATGTGAAAACAGAGAGGAACTCAAGAATTGTAACCAACGCATCTTGGTTAGTCATCACAAAGGTAACAGCTGATACATACCCTGTTTGAGACATTTGAGAGATGGAAGGGTTTGAGTCTTGCTCCCTTTCTAACCGGAAGTGATTTCCCAAGCATCTTTGAGACTGTGACTCTCCCACCCCAGGAGCCCAGATTATAGTATCAAAGGGGCTATGGGAAGCTGAATATTTTCTTTTCATTAGTATCATCTCGATCTCTAGCCATAAAGCTACATTTCCTAATGTGCACCAATTTAAAACTACGTGCAGCGAGCTGTCTGACAGCCAGTTTGAACAGATGGATTTAAGAGAATCAGAGTCAAATATATTTCTTTTTGGAATTTGGCTGCTTAAGTCACTCATGTTACTGTTACAGAGAGAGCTGAATTACTGAAGCTGTCAGATGTTTACTTTTTTGCAAAGCTCTGTGGTAGGGTTCCTTTACTCCACTTGTAAGGAGAATTACTGGAAAGATGAACCGACCAGAGAATTCAAACATTCTCTAGGATCTGTCCTTTTTGCTCGAGGATCTTGTATAGAGGTTAGTGTGTGTGGAGACGAGGCAGGAGGTTGGCATAACCTCAGGGACATTCCGGCAGAGCTAATGAGACCAATAGGGGCTCAAGAAATGGGAAGATGCAGGCCACCAGAGAGCCTGGCCATCGCGATGGGGGCAAGTCTCGCTGGGCAGGAGCAGGGCTGCAGAAACAGTAAGTAGAGGACACAGTCCTTGGACCACTGGGTGGCTACACAATCAAGACAAGTCTCCAGGAAACGGTGAAGAGTATGAAGATAAGGAATTAGAGACAAAGGGAAAAGAAGAAGAAGCCTTTACTAGAGCTGAGAAGAAACGGTAAGTAAACAAGATTGAGGAATGAGTTAATACCCAAAAGGAGTCAGTTTGGGCAAAGGGAAAAAGTCAAAGGGGCTTAACCTCAAAAAGGTTGGATGCTAACTGAAACCTGTGCCCTTAGACTCTTTAACAAATGCTCAGTGCTTATTCACATGGCATTAAAGCGAATTGACTTGGCGTTATTTGCCATAATTATTTGGATCAGACGTTATATCTTACAGGAGCCTTAAACTCAGAAATCTGCATAAAGGGTGAAAACTATCTATTAAACAAAACACAGTTGAGAGTCTCACAAACCTCCCGTATACAATCTACAGAGCCGTTCTTATGCACATTAAGCTTGAGAATACTGTTTATAGAAAGGAATAAAAGGAAAGTCTATATGTGATGTTAGGATGTTCAAATCATCCCCCTTTATTCTAGCAAATCTCTCTTGATAGTTCGGTGATACAGGAAGAGTTCCAATATAACGTCTGGCCTGACTGCAAGATTATGTTATTCGTATTTTATTATCAAGTTTCTAGGACTTGAATATGTGTAAGTAGATTTGCATCTTGTTATAAACCTCAAATAAGATAATAAAGTTGTGTCTTATAAGGAATCAAGAGCCAAAGTCTATAGGAAACCAAAGTACTAGATTATAGCTCCAATATAATGTAATATCCAGTTATAGCAGTTGCTTTCTTTTAAGAAAGAATAAGGTAGAAACGGCCCAAGAATCTTGGACTAAATACATTGTATACATCAGTTAACTTTCTCTTGTGTGTAACTTTGAAAATGAGACTTTTTTATGCCTATTTGACAGACAGAAAAAGCAAAACTCAGAACTTTTAAGTGGCTTTCAAGTCCATATAAATGATATGTAATAGATCCATGATTTTTATCTATCTATCTACTGATATCTTATCTACATTTTCTAACTATATTTTCACCTCACTTGCAGATATTCTTCAAAGATAGTCAGTTACATTTTTAGAAGACCCACCATTATA
Source organism: Suricata suricatta (assembly GCF_006229205.1). Classification (NCBI taxonomy): domain Eukaryota; kingdom Metazoa; phylum Chordata; class Mammalia; order Carnivora; family Herpestidae; genus Suricata; species Suricata suricatta. Next base: position 127,327,810 of record NC_043708.1, read on the forward strand.
ACCTCAGAAAAGGTCCCCCAAACTCTTCTATCCCATTTACAGAGGTCAAACTGGCTGAGAAGTAATAATATCTCTTTTGGAATTTTTTTCCAACTTGCAAGGCCCAAAGTAGCAGAGAAGTCCAGAATTGCTGGGGAACTAAGACACGAAAAATTCTCAACATTTATCTTCCTCTCTCAAATAATATTAATGGTTAAAAATTAAATGAGGCAAGGTTACTTTTCAAGGACATGCCTTACAAAAACTCTAAATTTCCTTCATCTAATTTATGGAAGAAGGAACTAAACTTATTTTAGCTGCTAACCATGCCAAACTGCTTCCAGACAAAAACCATATGAACACAAATTCACTGACCACCTCCCCCCAAAAATAACAACAGTGTGGTAAGTAAGATTCTTTCCTTTCCTTCCTTGCAAAAAATAAATAGGAAATCAGGAAATATTTAGCAACTTCATTTGAATATTGGAGGATAAGGTTCAACTTTCTGACTTCTGTAGCATTTGCTTTTTGTTTTTTTGTTTTTTCATTGTCCATTTGCTTGCTTGTTACTTACTTTGGATTTACTTTTCTTCTAAGCCTTGTGCAAATGGAGAACTCTATCTTATTTTTAAAAATATGGATGTCTATCTTGAGCACGCTGTCTGTCCTCTGAACTCATTAATCTAGCAAAACATATAACTAACCAATTAGGCTCTTGGGTCCAAGCACCCACCATTGTGAGCTTTTCATGGTAAAGGTGGATTTATAAACTCAGCCTCCATGGGACCAGGACAGGGGGGTTGCTTTAGCATGGGGTTGTCAGGGAAGGTGTCTCCGACCCGTGATCCAAAGGAAATGCTTCACAGCAACTGTGCACTACATTTTCTCACATTTGATAGATGAGCAAGTTGAGGTCCAGAGAGATCAAGCAATTTGCCCAAGGTCTCAAAAGTATGGAGTGAAAAAGGTGACATTTAAATTCAAGTCCATCTGACTTCGAAGCCAATAACCTTGTCATCACATGAAAAAGGTGAGCACGAACTGATTCTCAGGGAAACAGACATGTGGAGAAGATGCTCACACATATACCAAACTTGAGACACTTAAAAAGAAAATAGGTTATCTTTTTATTTTATTGTAATGTGCTGAGTCTACTTTTAGCTCAGAGACATTTGTCTCCCATCAGCCAAGTACAAGAGGGACTGTTCAGAGAGACCTAAGTCATCAACAGCCAAAGAAAACTGGAAAAGTTGTTCTTCCCCAGCAAATTGGCTCTGCTTCTTCTAATATACACAAAAACAGAATGATAAAAAAGGAAGAATTTAGACAAATATTTATACATATGGTGGGTGAGGACACCTGGCAGAGCAGGTGAATCAGCTTCAGAACGATATGCTGCCTGCAGATTCAACTATGAGGAGAAGTGACACATTTTACAGTTAAATTTAATGCAGACCAGATCTCCAAACCACTCCCCCTCCTCCCAAAACTCGATAGAAATGAAGGTTTCCTTTGTGTTCTTAGACATGCACAAGGAGATTTTAAAACGAAGTGTTCACTAGTTGACACTCTCCTCCACACAAACCAATTCATGAGGACAGAACTAAACATTTCTGCGTCTTACCCAAACGGGGGGATGATACCTATATCATCACAGATGAAAATCCAGGCTGAGTGAGAGTAGTTCTAAAATTAGTGTAATGCACAAACACAGGCGACTGTAATGATTATTTAATTGAATATAGATGTTGGCTGAACACCAGTGCAAAACACCATGCATTTTAAATCAGTCATGATCTGTATTAATTCAGCACTCATTTTAGGCTATTTCCTATAACAAATGTAAAAGGACAGACTCTCAGACTTGTGGGAGTTTATAACCTACATAAACACATACTCTACATCTATAACTTTCATATTTCATTGAAAGATAAGGGGAGATTTTGACCAAAGTTTTAATTTGGCATCAACGAGCAATTTATTTTTGCTTAATGATGGTAATGTTTCTCAGAAAGCAGTTTAAGGATTTGCAGCATTATCAACTATATAAATGGTATCTATTGAGATCTCCTATGTACTAGGGATTATTTTAGGTGTCGAGTGAAGGGCAGTGAACAACAACCAAAAAAAAGGAGGGGTGTCTTCATGAACTTATATACAAAAGTAAAAATACACCATAAAAGAAATAAATAAGTGGACTTGTAACACTGCAGATGTTAACCACTGTATGAGGACAAAGACAAAAAATAAATTCAAGAAAATAGAAAGTAGCAGCAGAGTAGGGAAATGGTTTTACATAAGATGTTCAGAGAAAACTCTTTTAAGGTACTCATTGACCATTGATTTGAAGGAACTCTGGAAGTAATATGTTGATGTCTACAGATGGAATATTCCAGAAAAAAGGAAGGCAAAGTCTGTATGGGCAAATACGTGATGGTAGAGTAAGAAAGGCAGTGTCATCAAGGCAGAATGAGCTTGGGTGGGGGGTGGCAGAAGATGGGAACAGAGAGAGGGTGTCAACCAAATCATGGGATCCTCTGAAGCCATTCTTGACCTTATCTTCCTCCCAATGAGAAGGGGTACCCTTCGAGGATTGTGAGCAGAGAGAGAGTGAGGATGGTTTAGATGAACACAGAATGGAATCCCTAGAAAGTGAATGTCCTCATTCAGAACTTGCAGAATCTCCAGATTGAGCTTCCTCTCGTAACAGACTGTTGGTTTAGTTCTTAGAAGCAACAACGTTGAATAAAGCCTAACTGCCGAACTGATGCAATCATTCTTCTGCATTTACATCCTTCTCACCTAAATTTGGATATGCTTATAAGTGCATGATTGTGCTTTAGTGGATGTGGACTTCTAATGCAGAGTTGGGTAAGTAGGGATGCGCTCAAAAGACTGGAAAATGCTCCCCAGCACTTTATAGAATTGACTCTACTCGTGTTTCAGTAACTATCAAGTGCCTAAGTGTCCAAGAACTGTACTTATGTTATAGCATTTAATCCTTCTAACACCCTGTGAAGTAAAAATTATCCTACATTTACAGTGTGTCCGCATCATAGGGTGAGGGAACTGAGCCTTAAAAACTATGTGACTTGCCCTCATTCGTAATCATTAAGAGGCAGTCCTGACGCATGAGTCTGGTCCTCTCTCTACAGCTGTCTCCCTTAGCAAAAGCAGGATTACTCAGGTGAGGAGAAGAGAAGAAAAGTGTAGAGAAAAAAATGAAGGGTTAAAAATAAGTAACATGCTGTGGCAAAGAGCTTGGTGGTTCCTCAAAAGTCACACATACAATTACTGTATGATCCCACATTTCCACTATTCAGTATATACCCAATGGAACTGAAAATAGGTATTCAAACAAATACTTGTACATTATTTTTTTATAGTGCACTATTCTCCATAGCCAAGAGGTAGAATTGATGAAACAGATTGTGGTATATCCATACAATGAAGTAGGTCTCAATCATAAAAAGAATGAAGTACTGATTGATACATGTTACAACATGCATGAACCTTGGGAACATTATGTTCAGTGAAAGAAGCCAGTTGCAAAGGGTCGCGTACTATGGCATTTCGTTTGTAGAATACATCTTCACTAGGGAAAGCCATAGAGACAGGAAGAAGACTGATGGTATCCATAGGCTGAGGAGGAGGAATGGGGAGTAACCCTATATTTGATACAGGTGCTCCTTTAAGGTGATGATAGAGTTGGCGATTGCACAACATTGTGAGTATACTAAATGGCACTGAACTGTTCGTTTCACAATGATTAATTCCTTTGGTTATTTTTACTTTAGAGAGAGAACGCGTGCATGAGTCAGGGGAGGAGAGGCCGACAGAGAGAGAGAGAGAGGATCTTAAGCAGGCTTCATACTTAGTGCAGAGCCCAATGCAAGGCTTGATCCCAGGACGTACGGATTATGATCTAAGCCAAACTCAAGAGTTGAATGCTCAATGACTAAGCCACCCAGGTGCCCCTAAAATGATTATTTCTATGTTATATGGCTCTTTCTTAGGAAATAAAAGGAGTAACAAAGGAGAGAAAGGCAAATAAGCAAAAGGCAGAAAATGAATGGTTTGGGGTTACTCCCAACTGTTCAAAAATGGTGGCACATGGTTGGATGCACACAGTCCCCTTCAGTTCTGCTGTCACATACACTGGTTCAGTGTTCATTGCACACAGTCATGGAAAACCATATCTATCCTGAACTACCTTTTCTGTTTTATTTTATAATTCAAAGGCAATAATTCTCCTTGTTTAAAAGTTCAAACAATACAGTAGGGCATGAAATAGTAAAAGAAAATTTTCCCCCATTTCCACCCCCCAGTATTAATTGCTGTTAACAATTAGTCATTTTTAAAAATTTCATTTAGTGAAAAGTAATTGCCTGGAGGACCTAAGGTCTTAAGAAAATGTCATCATAGTCTAAGACTAATGACTCTCCCAAAAAACTTACTAAATCATCTGATCATACTAAGGATTTATAAAGAACATTTTTTTTCAGGATGTCTGGGTGGCTCAGTCAGTAAGTGTCCAAATTTGGCTTAGGTCATGATTGTAAGGTTGGTGAGTTCTAGCCCCATGTCAGGCTCTGTGCTGACATCTTAGACCTTGGAGTCTGCTTGGGATTCTGTGCCTCCGTCTCTCTCTGCCCTCCCCCACTCATGCTCTGATTCTCTCTCTCTCAAAAATAAATAAAAAAATTAAAAGCTTTTTAAATAATAAAAAATAATATTTTTTAAAAAGGGACACTTTTTTCTATGAGAAAAAAAGTTTCCATGCCCTATGTTACTTCTTCCTAGTTGACTAGCTTTTTCTCAGTGAACATTAAAAAACAACAAAACAAAACAAACGAACAAACACAAAAAACAGACTCTCCTCGCTCAAAAAACAAAACAAAACAAAACAACAAAAAACAAAAAGCAGAAAACAATTCTGCCGTAACCAGCCATTGACTTAGTTGAATGAAGAGAGGGGTTCAGGTTAAATTAGATAGAGTGCCTTTCCATTGCACTAAAGATGACAAACCAACCGAAACAGATAGAGAGGCAATGAAAGTCAATGAGCCCAAAGAGCTTGCAAATAAACCTTGCTCAACCTCATCAGAAAATATATGAACTTCCAATATATTGTCACCTTATTGTGTATGGCTGGTTTTGACCTGCTGTGTCACAAATAAGGGCTTATCATCTGAATGACTACTGCTTTTTTATGATCTTAAACATAGAAGTCTTTCCTTCCAAGAAGAAATAATCAAGTAAGCTGTCATAAAGCCAAATAAAATAGCTCCTATTACCATTACTATTAGCTAAATAAAACCAAGTGAGGAATCCGAGAATGAATATAAACAAATATTCATATATTACTTTTGGTGTTAAACTGAAGGTTTTACAGTCTGTTTATTATAATATGAATAGTATTCTTTGTTAGGTGAGTTCTTATAGTTGCTTAGCTCAAAATGTACTAAAATTAAACTTTGGTAGACCTCTCCCCACAGAAACAAGTATCATGAGATACACATTAAAATATATATATATATTCTTGAACCTAGCTATCACAACAATGGGTGTGTTGGCACAATACAGCTAATCGTATTGTTATTATTACTTTTCAATTCTTGTTTAATTGTCTTTCAGTACATATTTGCTCTGCAAGATTTTTCTAACAATGATTTGCATGACTGGTCTGCACTCATTCTGAAATGCAGCTGCAGTTATGTTAATACAGGTAAGAGTATGATATGGACACTTTTATTTTCTTCCTGGGATAACGTTACCGAGGATTATTTTATTTAGCACAATGGCACAAATGCTTAAATTTTGTCATTATTGCAAGATTGATCCTTGGCTGCACTGAATGATTTGGTCAGCATCCGTGCCCATATATCTCTGGTCGTCCGTGATGCACTATCTGTGAAGAGAACACAGTGACCTTCTTTGTTTCTTAAGATTCCAAAAAAACTAAATATTTATTCTTACACATATAATATGTTCAGTGTGAGATTCTTGTATAAATTACAGAATTTAAGAGGTCAGCTGGGTTCCCATAGAATATTTTTGATAATGAACGAACAAGACAAACTCAAACATTTTCTTGATGATGTAAGTCTGATATTATTCAAACTTTTTTTCTAATTTATTTTTTTAAATTTATCTTTGATACAGAGAGAGACAGAGCAGGAAAGGGGGAGGGACAGAGAGAGAAGGAGACACAGAACCGGAAGCAGGCTCCAGGCTCTGAGCTAGCTGTCAGCACAGAGCCTGACGCGGGGCTCAAACCCACAAACGTGAGATCTGACCTGAGCCAAGGTCGGAGGCATAACCGACTGAGCCACCCAGGCGCCCCAGTCTGATACTGTTCAATGCTCCAGAAAGTTCTGTACTGAAATATGGTTGGTTTGTTAAAAGTTAGTTTTCTGCACCCTTGGATACCACCTCCTAAAAGAGAAATAGAGCGTATCTAGAAAAACCAGCAAGAAAGACAATGTTTGGCAATTAATTTGCTAACTTGGACAAGAATGCTCTAAACTGAAATTTGACAAAGAGAATGCTACTATACTAAAATAGAAGAATTTCATATTAGCAAAGTTAATAGGCAAGGCATGAAAAGAACTATAACCATAGTTCTCAACTTGTCAGAAATGTACCTGGAGAGTTTTTAAGAATCTGAATTATCTAGACAGGTTATTTGAGGGTGGGGGCTCTGGAAAATGTTCTGTTGCTCTTGTTGTTGTTTATTGGTTTTCTTTTTCTTTTTTCTTTTAGAGCTCTCCTGGTGATTATAATGTGAAGCCAAAGTTGAAGAACTTCTGAATTATAGTTATGGATGCAAACCACCTCAGGTTTTATGTTTTGATACTTTAGAATATAAGCAGTAACAGGAGTGCCTTGGTGGCTCAGTCAGTTAAGTGACTGACTCTTGATTTCAACTCAGGTCATGGTCTCCCAGTCCGTGGGACTGAGCCCTACATTGGGCTCTGCACTGACAGCACAGAGCTGCTTGGGATTCCCTCTCTCTCATTCTCTCTCTCTGCCCCTCACCTACTTGTGCTCTTTCTCTCTCTCTCTCAAAATAAACACATCAACATTTTTAGAAAGAATACAAGCAATAACAAAGAAACAGGTGTCACTGAGATTTGACAAAATCAGATTTTCCCCAGGCAATATTAATGTCTTCTTCCACTTCCAGAGAATTTTGCAAGTAACTATAGCAATTATGTATTTACCCATGTCTATCCTTTAACAGGTGGCAAACTTTCTAAGAGTAGGGAGAGAGTCACATCTTCATTTTCTCTTGGTCTCTACACCATAGGAGACTATCCAACACAGAAGAGTCTCTTGATAAATGTCTGTAAACATGCCAATGTATATTTAATCCCACGGTCCTTCAAATTGCTTGTGCCCTTATGGAAAATCAGACCCTCAGAGGAAGAATGGAGACAAAATATCAGGACAGAAACAAGGCAAAACCACAGGAGAAGCCAACTCTGTTTTACCTTGTGTGTGGAGAAGATAGTAGACAAGGCACATGGAAGGCTGTGACTGGATAACACAGGAAAAAGAACTTTTGCAAGCCAGTTTCTGCCTCACCTCCACCATTGCTAGAGATAATCAGTGTCTGTCCCCAAGACCTCTGGTGAAGATATCTTAATTATCATTAGTATTTTAACTTACATTCAAGTTAGTGAGCATATAGTGTAATAATGATTTCAAGAGTAGAATACAGTGTTTTATGCCCTACATGTAACACCCAGTGCTCTTCCCAACAAGTGTCCTCCTTAATGCCACTTACCCATTTAGCCCATCCCCCCCCACAACCCTCCAGCATCCTCAGTTTGTTCTTTGTATTTAAGAGTCTCTTATGTTTTGTCCCTTCTGTGTTTTTATATTACTTTTGCTTCCCTTCCCTTATGTTCATCTATTTTATATCTTAAATTCTGCATGTGAGTGGTCATATGATATTTGTCTTTTTCTGACAAACTAATTTCATTTAACATAATACACTCTAGTTCCATCCACGTTATTGCAAATTGCAAAATTTCATTCTTTTAATTGCTGAGCAATACCCCATTGTATGTATATACCTTATCTTCTTTATCCATTCATCTGTTGATGGACATTTGGGCTCTTTCCATACTTTGGCTATTGTCGATAGTGCTGATATAAACATTGGGGTGCATCTGCCCCTTTGAAACAACACAACTGTATCCTTTGGATAAATACTTCATAGTGCAATTGCTGGGTTGTAGGGTAGTTATATTTTTAGTTTTTTGAGAAGCCACCATACTGTTTTCCAGAGTGGCTGCACCAGTTTGCATTCTCACCAGCAGTGCAAAAGTGTTCCTCTTTCTCTGCATCCTCACCAACAGCTGTCATTGCCTGAATTATTAATTTTAGCTATTCTGACAGGTATGAAGTGATATCTCATTTTGGTTTTCATTTGTACTTCCTTGATGATGAGGGATATCAAGCATTTTCTCATATGTCTGTTGGCCATTTGGATGCCTTCTTTGGAAAAGTGTCTATCCAAGTCCTTTGCTCATTTCTTCACTGGATTATTTGTTTTTTGGGGTATGAAGTTTGATAAGTTTTTTATAGATCTTGTATACTAACCTTTTATCTAATCTGTTATTTGCAAGTATATTCTCCCATTCTATCACTTGCCTTTTAGTTTTGCTGATTGTTTCCTTTGTTGTGCAGAAGTTTTTATCTTGCTGGGGTCCCAATGGGTCATTTTTATTTTGTTTCCCTTGCTTCTTGAAACGTGTTGAGTAAGAAGTTTCTGTGGCTGAGGTCAAAGAGGCTTTTGCCTGCTTTCTTCTCTAGCATTTTGTTGGCATCCTGTCTTACATTTAGGTCTGTCACCTCCTTTGAGTTTATTTTTGTATATGTTGTAAGAAAATAGTTCTGATGAAGGTCTCTTTATAAGTAATATCTGGCAGCTCAGAACCTCCTTTAGGAGAGGAACAAAGTAAAAACTTTCTGGGTTAAATGACCTTGGAAAGTCTCTCCTTCCCTCCCCTACTCTTTTAAATCCATGGAAGAGAGTGGTTTAGGTGGTTTCTACTATTGAGAAGGGACAGAGAGTAAGACTTAATTTGAGTTGTTCAGTGGGGTGAGGAGGGATTAGTTATAGTTTTCTGTGCATAGAGGTTTTCAGACTAGAGTTTATCTGTTCCAGCTACTCTGTCCTTGAACTCAGTGGAGCTGACAGTCATTAATATCGCAAGCATGTTTGAGTGGACTGGAAAAAATATGCAGGTTAAGTGCAGACAGGTGTGAAAGGGAGAAGTACCTGGGGGCCACAGTCATAAGTGGGACCTCAAATATTTTTGTACTATATTTTCAGAAACCCCACCACATTTTCATGGTAACTATAGGTAAAACTCTCCAAGCATTCCTGTCTAGACCTGGCTGTCTACCTAAAAAGCTTGGTATCCATGGGGTAGCACTTTTCCAAAGGGCAATTCTGAAACTTTATCTTAGCTTAGGGAAGAGAACTCTGCCCCACACTAGGGCCAGCTTTTCTGTCACACCTGAGGAATGATAAATAATCAGCAACCTGAGTTAACAGAGGAGAAGTCGTCAGGAAATAGACTAAGATTGGGGTAGCTTGGTAATACACATCAGGCCAATAGTAGAGAAAAATCTCTACTCCTAGATGCCATTAAGAAGCTCATCAAGAAAATGACAAAGCCACAGAGATAATCAGCTAACTTGCAAAGAGATCAAAAGAAGCTTCCCAAACTGAAGCACAAGGAGAAAATTTTAAAAAATGAAACAAAGATTAGAGAATATCTGAGAACTATGGAACTGTGTTAAAAAGTGTAACATATGCATAACTGGAATATCAGAAAGAAAGATGATAGAGTAGAAAAACATACTTAAGTAAATAATAACCAAGACCCTTAAAAGATTAAGGACACCAAACTACAGCTCTAAGATGCTCAGAGAACACCAAGAAAGATAACAAAAATTCACACCTAAACATATGACATTAAACTCAGGAAACCAAGGACAAAGTGAAAATCTTCAAGGAAGCCAGAACAGGGGGAAAAAAAATAATCCTTCCTTTCAGAGGAATAAAAATATGATTTAGAACCATTTCTCATCAGAAACCACACAAACAGCAAGAAATTTTAGTAAAACCTCTCAAATATTGAAGACAGGGGTGGGGGGAGAAAAAGAAAACCATACCAACTTAGAATTCTATACCCAACAAAACTATCCATCTAAAATGAAAGACAATTAAAGACTCTTAGGTAACATGAAACTGAGGGAATGCCTTAGCAGTGGAATTGCCCCATAAGAAATGTAAAAAAAATAGTTCTTCAGGCAGAAAATGGTATTATTCCTTTGTTTCTTTGTCCTAATTGATCTAAAAGGTAACTTCTATTTAAGACAATACTAGCAGCAATGTACTTGGGTATTTATATCACATGGAAAAGTAAAATAAATAATGGCAATGTCATAAAGAACAGGATAAAGGAATTTGGAAGAGTCCCTTACAAGTAACTTGTACTATCTGTGAGGTGATACAGTGTTCTTTGAGAGCAGACTTAGTTAAAAATATATCTTACAGTTAGAGAGTAATCACTTAAAAATTAAATGCAACTGATATATTTAGAGAAAAGATAAATTGGAATCACATTAGTTGATTAAATAAAACCAGAGTATGCAGAAAAAGAAGTTTAGGAGAGAGGAAGAAATAGATTACAAAGGGAAAAGATAGCAAACAGTTAATTTAAAAGATAATGTTTAACTATATCAACAAACACTTTACATTTGAATTGTTTAAAAACATGAATTAAAAGAAAAAGATTGTCCAATCAGATGAAAACAAGGAGACCCAGATACATGCCATCTACAAGAATGCAACTTTATTTATTTATTTATTTTTAATTTTTTTTAGTGTTTTATTTATTTTTGATACAGAGAGAGACAGAGCATGAGAAGGGAAGGGGCAGAGAGAGAGGAGACACAGAACCAGAAGCAGGCTCCAGGCTCTGAGCTAGTTGTCAGCACACAGCCTGATGCGGGGCTTGAACCCACGAACGTGAGATCTGACCTGAGCTGAAGTCGGAGGATTAACCGACTGAGCCACCCAGGCACCCCAAGAATGCAACTTTAAATGAACGATTCATATAAGTTAAAAGTAAAGGGACAGACAGAGAAATGTCATGCTAACACTAATCAAAAGAAAGTAGGAATAGTCATAATGAATTTAGGCAAAGAGGACTCTAGTATAAGTAAGATGATTAGGAATAAAGGAGGCTTAATTACATAATGACAAGGTGGTCATTTTTTTCAAGAAGAAAGATTTAAAACGAATAAGAAATTAGAGAAAGGGCACCAGGGTGTCTCAATTGGTTGAGCATACAACTATTGATTACAGCTCAGCTCATCATCCCAGGGTCATGGAGATCTGTGTTGGGCTCTCTGTGCTAAGCTTGGAGTGTGCTTAAGAATCTCTCTCTCTTTCTCCTTCTGCCCCTCTCCCCCACTCATGTGCTCTCACGCACATGCTTGCTCTCTCTCTCTCTCTCTCTCTCTCTCTCAAAACAAAACAAAGCAAAAAACCCAGAAATTAGAAAAAGATGAGCAAACCAAATCTGAAGCAAGCAGAAAGGAAAAGACCCATTTGGAAAAAAAAAAAATCAAAAAAATTTAAAAGGAGCAAAAGAAAATCAGTAAAATGGAAAGCTCTTCCTTTGAAAGCAATAGCAAATATATCACTTTGGTTAGGCAAGCTAAGCAAACAAAAAGAGAGAAGACAAGACATAAATGACCAGTATCAGAATAAAGAGGGTTGTAACTATGGATCCCACAGACATTGAAAACACAATAAAGAATACATGGAATACCTTTCCATATGTTGCTGGTAGGAATGAAAAATGATACTGTCACTTTGGAAAATAGTTTGGCAGTTTCTTACTCAGTTATGCATCTATTTACCATATGATCCATCAACCCCTCACTGCTCCATCGCATTTACCAGAGAGACATGTGAATTTGTGCCCACTCAAACTCTGTACACAATGTTTTATAGCAGCTTTGTCCAGAATGACTACAACTGGAACATGACTCTATGCATACAGCGTTCTGGAAAACAACAGTTACAGGAAACATAGTACACCCGTGGTGGCCAGGCCCAGTGGCGGTGAAGGGTTGGGTATTCACTACCACGTCACACAGAGAAATGCTTCTGGTGATAGGCTATTTTGTACCTTCATTGTGGGGGTGCTTACTTAGCTGTATGCATGTGTGAAAACTCATGAAGTGCACATCGTACAGGGAATTTTTCTGTAATTAACTTTTTTAAGCTGAATTTTTAAAAATCCAAGGTTCATCCATGTTGCTGCAAAAGGCAAAATTTCATTCTTTTTTTCCAAGTAAACTTCAGTTAAAACACAAGCAGACAATGAGAATGGCAACTCAAGAAATAGTTTAGGTTTCCAGTAGAGTATTTATATTTTATATCTGTATATCTACAAACTCATAGAGAGAGAGAGAGAGAGAGAGAATATATGTAGCTTTTTAACTCACTTGGAAGAGGGGCACCTGAGTGGCTAAGTCTGTTAAACATCTGAGCCTTGATTTCAGCTCAACTCATGATTTCAAGGTTCCTGAGATGGAACTCTGGGTCAGTCCAGAGCCTGCTTGGGATTCTCTCTGTCCCTCTCTTTCTGTCCCTCCCTGGCTCATGTTCTCTTTCTCTCAAAAGAAATAAATGAACATTTAAAAGAAATTTAGGGGTGCCTGGGTGGCTCAGTCGGTTGAGCAGCCGGCTTCGGCTCAGGTCATGATCTCACAGTTCGTGGGTTCGAGCCCCGCATCGGGCTCTGTGCTGACAGCTAGCTCAGAGCCTGGAGCCTGCTTCGGATTCTGTGTCTCCCTCTCTCTCTGACCCTCCCCTGCTCGCGCTGTCTCTCTCTGTCTCTCAAAAATAAATAAAAGACATAAAAAATTTAAAAAAAAATAAATAAAAAAAATAAAAGAAATTTATTCTTTGCTGAATAAAGTTCTCAAGAAAATTATCTAAAACAAAAGCAGAAAAATACAAAAAACAAAAGCAAAAAATCCCAGAAAACAACAACAAAGAAAACAAATATTGAGGGCACTAGACTAAGTGAAGTAAGTCAGTGAGAAAAAGACAAGTACTATGGAATCTAAAACCAACCAACCAACCAACCACCAACCAAAATAAAAATTCCCAAGCTCATACAGGGTCATAGATACAGAGAACAGATTGGTGATTCCCAAGGTCTGGGGTCAAAGTGGATGAAATGCGTGAAAGAGGTCTAAAAGTACAAACTTCTAGTTGTAAAATAAATAAGTCATGGGGATGGAATGTATGGCATGGAAATTAGAGTTAAAAATAATATATTGCATATATAAAAGTTGCTAAGAGAGTAGATCTTCAAAGTTCTCATTCACGAGCAAAGAAAATTCTGTAACTATGTATGGTGACAGTTGTGAGCTAGAACTATTGTAGTATTCATCTCTCAATATATGCAATATACATGTCACATACATTATGTCATAGACTTGAAACTATAACATCATATGTCGATTATGCCTGAATAAAAAAAAATCCAAGACTTTTAGCTAGCCAGACATATGTATGTCTACAGTGTCAATGGATACAAAATGAAGACAACACACAACATATCTACAGCCACACACATTAACCACACACATTTTGGCTGTGTTTTAAAAACAAAACTTGAGTATCCAGATTAACAAGTTTAGTAGTGAGATTCAAGAACCCCCCCTTTTTTTTTTTTAATTTAACTGAGCCCTAGCGAATATTTCATCTAACTCCAAAGGTCTGATCTGCCCTGGAGCGTGGCTCAGTAACGCTTTCAAACATGCACAGTTGGTAACTAGATGAATCCTGACTCTCTGAGCCCTCATTTGGTCTCTGTGAACAACACTTGAAGTGTTGTGTCTTTTTTGTTTCTGTTTCCTATGTGAATCATTCTGAGGAGAGCAATTCAGATAGCGAGAGATCTCAAAATCCTATCATAAGAGGGATGGTGGATGAAACTGGTTATGCATCTTCTACAGAAAAGTGTTTTTTAGGTATGAGAGGAGATCCAAAGAACAATTTTCAGTGATCTGAGAGGCTCATAAAACAAAACGAAACCCAAAAAACAAACAGAAAACTGGGCTTGTCTCACACAATGGTGAGGGTCCTGTTAATGGAAGGAGTTCAAATAGAATACGCGATGAGCTTCAGATTTGATGAAAAGGGCAGGCCCTTCAAATTCCTATGTCCTGGAAAAGGGTAAAGTCTTCTTCACACCTATTTCCAAGAAGAGACTCAGGAATCTAGCCTCAGTTGGAAAGTTCCCCCAGATGGCTTTTAGGTTTCCCATCAACCCAGAGCTTCATGGAGACGGATCTGCAAGGTTCTGAAAAGGAAAGTCTTCACTGGGTGATAAGTTAATGTCAGTGACCATGTTTAACCTCGATTTCTCTGAAGGTCTTAAGAAATAATAAGAGGGGGCGCCTGGGTGGCTCAGTCAGTTAAGCGACCGGCTTCGGCTCAGGTCATGATCTCGCGGTTCGTGGGTTCGAGCCCTGCATCAGGCTCTGTGCTGACAGCTCAGAGCCTGGAGCCTGTTTCAGATTCTGTGTCTCCCTCTCTCTTTGACCCTCCCCTGCTCACTCTGTCTCTCTCTGTCTCTCAAAAATAAATAAAAAACATTAAAATATTTAAAAAAAAGAAATAATAAGAGATAGATTCCTTCAAAACTAGTAAGTTCATGTTTGGATTATGAACAGAAAACTATAAACTCTGGTGGGCCCCTCTTTACCTTCCTATTGGTACCCTTAGAAAGCATAAAGGGAAATGCAGAGTTCAAAGAAAATTGGTTGATAACAGTCCCCCCCAATGTGAGTTCTCCTCTGAGAAGGAACAGCAATGACACACCGCAATAAAGGGGCGGGGGCACCTGGGGGGCTAAGTCTGTTGAGCATCAGGGCTTCGGCTCAGGTCATGATCTCACTGCTCCTGGATTTGAGCCCCGTGTTGGGCTCTGTGCTGCCAGCTCAGAGCCTGGAGCCTGCTTGGGATTCTGTGTCTCCCACTCTCTTTTCCTCTCCCCTGCTCATGCTCTGTCTCCCTCTGTTTCTCAATCATAAATAAATGTTAACAAAAAATTTTTTTTAGATAAAACAAAATAAAGAGACGGGGTTAGTTCCATCCATCCAGCCTCTCCCTACTGGAGACAGGAAATTCCTTAAACAGAGGTACCATATCCAACCTGACATCAACACACACACACACACACACACACACACACACACTCTGCACAAAAGCACTTTAAGGTGAACAGACTTTCGCTCTTGCATTGCATTCTGGGTCTATATTTCTTAGTGCTGCAACACAACTGAGAAATGTGCTTAGTTTAGCAAGAATAATCCACCCAACTGCATAATTCAGAAAAAAGAAGGAAGAAAAGAAAAAAGGAAAGAAAGAAGGAAGGAAAGAAGGGAAGAAGGAATTAGGAGTCAATTAATACTTTTCTACAGCATGCCAAGCAAGGTGTGTTAGCTCCTTCAGCTGTATCAGGTAACACTCATGTCACTCAGGTCCCCCTACCTGAATCTGTGAGTCATCCACCCTGTTCCGCTACTAAGTTCCAGGTTTCTATATCATTTTCTGCTTTTCTTGCCCTAGTTTTCTGTGATTCTCTTTACTTTGCCTTCTGTGGGCAAGTTTTCTATTTCTCTGCCTCCATACCTAACTGGACAGCAGGACGGCACTGCATCTAGAGTCAGAATTCATGAATTCATGTTCTGTTTCTGCCCCTTCATAGCTGTGTGGCCTAAGCAACGTAACCTAACCTCTCTGGGCTTCATTTCCTCAACTGAATGAAGCCAAAATCCTTCTGATTTCAAAGGGCTCTTGCGAACATGGGGGCGGCTTAGAAAAATGGCTGTCTAGTACTAAACTCAGTGATAGTTACAATTACCAGCAATCCTCCTCCATCTGTGTTCCTCTCTTTCCCTCTTTGTGTCTTCCCCTTTTTTAATTTTGAAATATATTTTTAACCTATTATTTAGATATCAAGGACCTAAAATATCCACCAAGAATATGAAATATGTTCCATGAAATGCAACATTTGACAAAGATTGGGTTCTTTATTTCCTAGTATGGATCTACCTTCAGATTCTCCTAGAACAAAGAAGAAACAAGTATAAAAAACATGTAGCGATGGTGGGTAGGGAGTGTCCCACATGTATTTAGAGAATGGCAAGATTTTTGAGGGTCAGAAAAGCTGTCAAATGGAGTTTTAATGGGACATATTCTAAGGAATATGTTTCTTTCTTTCTTTTTTTTTTTTTAGTTTTGAGAGAGAGAGAGAGAGAGAGAGAGAGAGACAGACAGACAGAGACAGCATGAGCAGGGGAGGGTCAGAGAGAGAGAGGGAGACACAGAGTCTGAAGCAGGCTCCAGGCTCTGAGCTGTCAGCACAGAGCCTGACGTGGGGTTCAAACCCACAAACGGTGAGATCATGACCTGAGCTGAAGCTGGACGCTTAACCGACTGAGCCACCCAGGCACCCCAGGAATATGTTTCTTTAAAGAAGTCATATTCTAAGCAAAGATAGCCCTCCCATCTGCTTGATAACATCTTGGTGACTCAAAGGCACCTGAAACTCAACACACCTAACACTGAACTCATCACTATGCCCTGCTCCACAATCTGACTTTTCTTTATATTCCCTCCACTCAGGAACGGCTCTACCCTCCATCTAGTGTCATAGGCTGGACACTTGAGGTCCTCTTTGTCACATCTATTTCCCTTCCAGCTTAACTTCCTGAATACCTATCACTCCAACCTGCCTCTTCTTCCCATTGCCACCTTCTGGGCTCTCATTGAATCAACCGTCCTCTCTTCTCAGAACTAATATAATACAATAGCTTTCCAACAATAGAGCATCTCTCAAATCTGTTGTCCATATAGCAAAGCTACCTAATGGGGGGGGGTATAGCTATATATCTACATATCAATATATCTCTATATCTAGATCTATATATTTTTTTATTTTAACTCGTTTCTCTCTTCCTCCAACACTCTATTGGTGCTTTTTTTTTTTAATGTATATTTATTCTTGAGACAGAGAAAGACAAAGCATGAGCAGAGAAGGGGCAGAAAGAGAGGGAGACACAGAATCTGAAGCAGGCTCCAGGCTCTGAGCTGTCAGCACAGAGCCCGATGCGGGGCTGGAACTCATGAACTATGAGATCATGACCCGAACCATAGTTGGAAGCTTACTGACTGAGTCACCCAGGGGCCCCATTTTTTAAAGTTTATTTTGAGAGAGAGAGAGAGAGTACTCGTGTGCACACACCTGAGAGCTTGAGCAGGGAAGGGGCAGAGAAAAAGAGAGGGAGATGCAGAATCCGAAGCAGGCTGAAGCCTCTGAAGGGTCAGCACAGAGCCCCCCGTGGGGCTGGAACCCACAAAACATAAAACAAGAGATCACGATCTGAGCCAAAGGCAGATGCTTAGCCGACTGAGCCCCCCAGGCTGCCACTGTTTTGTGTCATAACACAGTGTCTGCCACAATGCGAGTCAATAAATATTTGTTGAGTGAATGATTTTTTTAGGTCATTTCTGGAAGATGAGAGGGTTCTGAAACATTTGAACTTTCTGTAGCATGTTGACCCCAAGGTGGAAGTGCTGATCTTTCATCTGTGTTCTTTCATATTATTACAGCACTTTCCACATCAGTTTTTAGTTATTGGTTATTATCTTTCCTGACAAGCCAGTGACTTACTGCATTGGGTATCAGTAGTGTCTCATTCATTCGTGCATCCTCTGTCCCCAAAAAGCATTCATTGGCGGGTAAGGAGAACTCAGCACAGGTAATGGGGGTGACCTCCACAGCCACCAGAGGCCAGATCGAACAACACAGAAGACTGGATCCTCACCTCTCTGCACCAATACGCAGCGTCCAGATTTATACAAAACAGACTCATTAAAGGGCAAAGTAGATCACATTCACCCAAGCTGGATTGATCAGAAAATTGAAACACTGGCCTCATTATCCAGGTTGATTAATTAGTTTGTTTCAAATACTTTGTGGTGCTTTTTTCCTTTGATTTCCATTTGAACACTTACCATAGAAATGATACCTACTTTCGTAGAGAGGTCAAATCCCATTTCAATTTCACAACCCTTCATTGAAACTCCAGAGAGAGCCCAAGTCCTAAAAAAGTGTAGGAAATCATTAATAAGGAAAAAGCTTGTACTGGGGCTCCTTGGGTGGCTCAGTGGGTTAAGCCCGAAACCCTTGGTTTCTGATTAGGTCATGAACTCACAGTTTGTGAGTTCACGCCCCGAATTGGACTGGGTGTGACCTGAGAATTCTGTCTCTCTCTTTGCCCCAACCCTCCTCCAAAATAAACAAAGAAAAAGAAAAAATATATACTTAATTAAATCCCTTGCTCCTCGGATCTGTTATGCATTGTTACGCGATTTCCTAGATAGCCAGCTACTGACTGGGCAAGGGCAGGGGCTTGAGGAATGTCCTTTATCTCAGGGATGAAAATAAAGTTAAAATCAAAACCTAGGGAACGCATAGGTGAAAAAACAAGTTGCAAGACATCATTTCAGAACTTAGGAGGATGAATTCTGGAACCAGCAGCCTAGGTTCCCATCCAGATATCGGGGTCTGCTGGCTCTGCGTGGTCTTGGATTTCCTCCGTGTCTTCCTTTCCTCATCTAGAAAATGAAGGTAAAAATACCACCCAACACTCCACCGAACTCACAGAGTTGCTATGGACAGTAAAGAATTAATACAGATGAAGTGCTTGGAGTAGTGCTTACACATTTTAAAACCAAATGCATGTTAGTATTAGTAGCCAAATCACCATCACCGTCATCGTGAAATTGCTGGAGGCATAATCAAAAATTTGTCTCTTACGACATTTAAAGAATACTCCCGCCAAAAATAATACTACTTTTTTTTTTTTTAAAGCTCAGTACTAGCGTGAGAATCCCACGTGATATCAAAGGCAGTGTTGAAACAAAGGAGGGATGCTTCTGGGATGGGCTGGGGATAGAATTCCTGGGCCTGGCCATCCCACTAGAAGCCCTCCCCAGGGCGAGAGCGCGGCGCTGTTCGTTTGGCTGTAGATGGGTTGGTAAGCGGCGGCAGGATGTGTTAATTTCTTGTCAAGCGCGTGTGCCTGTGCGCCCGGCAAACAATAGGCTCCGTGCCGGAGAGCAGCGCCCGGCCCCCGGCCCCCACCGGCGCCCCGTTTCCGGACTTTCGGCCGCACACATCCCCCCTTTGTTTTCCCGGGCCCTGCCGCGCGTGTCGCTGCCGCGGCCACCCCACCAAGCCTTTCCGCCGGCCGCGCCTCGCCCGGGGGCCGCGGGGTCG